>NC_081411.1:775631167-775973956 GCF_030272615.1 Cryptomeria japonica | reverse complement strand
AAAAACATGAAAGCATATTTAACTAAAGAGGCAAATATGATGAGGCATCTCCAAATACCTCCTAACATGCTCTTAGCTCCTTCTCCCTTGTTCCTCTCCTCTCCAAGTTCCAAAATAGTGTAGCTCTCAGCAGCTTTTTGCACTATGGATGCTTATGGAGGATTGAGATTGTAATATTGCTCTAAATGTAAAATGAAAAGCTAATATTATGCTATTGATGCTAAAATGATTTATTTTAACCAAAATGACAATATATGAGTTTGCTATGCTAAATGCTCTCTTAAAATGCCTATAGGTTAAATGCATACAACTTTTCAGGATCTGGATTATGAAGAAATGAGCTCTATTTATAGAAAAAATGGAGCAATGGATGGTTGAGATTGAGTAATCTCAACAAGGGTCAGGATTGAATGATTTCAAATCCATGTGAGGGCTTTCAACCCAATCCTAGGATGACAAGTGTCAATGTGAGATAGGTTGAGAGGGGAGGGAATAAGCATTTAATGCTTGACGTGACCTCGGGAGTTAAAGTCAAGGTTGGTTGAATGAATAAACTCTTTATTCAAAGAATAAAGCTTTTATCCAATGGATAAACTCTTATGCAAATGTGAAATGGATGAATATGGTCAAAACAATAAATGTTTGGGGAGACAAGTTTGAAATAACCATAAATGGTTATGTAAGAGCCATAAATGGTCATGTAAGAGCCATTAGTGGTCTTGGAAGACTTTGGGGGTTAATTTGTTGAACACACAAAGCATTAAATGCTTTTCAAAGACTTTGGAGTCTTTGAGAAGTGACTCCATTTTTCTTAGGAATGTGACAATAATTAGGGGATGGATTAGGCTAATTAGGAAGGGGTTAGAAGAATCTAGAAGGGGATTAGATTTTGCAAGTGGATTTGGTGGGTGAGGAAAAATAGGATTTTATTAAAATAAAAATTCATTTATTTCAATAAATGTGTGCAAGTTGCATTTGTAGGAAAATGCAAGTGGGGGGGATAATGATTGAAATAAATGTTTTATTTAATTTATTTAAAAGAGGAATAGGGGGATTTTAATTAAATAAATAGATTTTATTTATTTAATTGATTGAATTTGATTTAATGAATTAATTAAAATAAATTGAATAATTTATTTAATTAATAGAAGAATGTTTGGAGATGAATTAATCAAATATTTATTTAATTAAATGATGGCTAGTGGATTTTTAATTAAATAAATAGTGAATATTTATTTAATTAAGATGGACAGATTTGTGTGACTACATTTGCCCCTCTTTGAGATGGTGCGGTTTATCACGTCATTTCAAAGAAAGAAAAATTGGTGTGAGAAAATGCCCCATAAAATGTAAATTTAATGGATGGGATGCCCCCTTGAGAGATGGGCCGAAATTTTTTCAAAAATCGGGCGATCTCTCGAAAAAGAATGAAAATTGGCAAGGTGTTAGAAGAAAAGAAGTTAGCCATATGGGTGAAAAATAGAAGAAAACAGGGGAAAAATGGAGAAATGGGGGCCTTGGGAAGTTCACGGGGACCACGGCGGTGAGCGGGGGGAAGTTACGATGATGGCGAAGGGTATAAATGGGGTGAAATGGATGAAAACAGGATCATTTGTGACCGCGACCAGTGTGAAACCAAAGCTCTAATAGTGACCTTTTGGAGGAGCGAGCAGCAGTCAAGATGCCGATACCGATTGCAGAGCACAGATTTGAGCGAGTCCGACGGTTCCAGCGCCCAGATGACTATGGACCAACGGTACGCAAATTTGAATTTTTAATTTTTATGCATTTTTTATACGTTTTTAGCTGAGTCCAAGTCAAGTCGGAGCAAGAGCGTTGGAACTACAGTTTTGGCACTTTTGCTCCATGAACTAGCGCTACTATGTCGCAATGGCACTATTGCCCCATTGTTTGAGCACTTTTGTTTGGTTGTAGCACTATTGTAGGCAAGTTTAGGTGCTATTGATGAATAAGCGCTATTGAGGTCAGGTTTGAGTACTATTGATCTTGATGAGCACTACTGTGTAGTGGTTTTAGCGCTATGGGATAGTTGATTGAGTGCTTGTGTCAAGGTTGTAGTGCTATGGTTGGGAAACTAGCGCTTTTGATGGTAAAATAACGCTTTTGCTTTTAGGATAAAGAGATGCCCCAGTTTGGATGAAGAAAATCTCCCGATACCAATGATGGATGGATGGCGATGTGAAGTGGGAGTTGTTTTGAACCATAGTAGCCTGATGAGAATTAGGTCATTTGTTAGGATAAATGTCCGTTGAAGTCTAGGTGGCCATGATTGCTTACCTGTTGAAACCCGAAGATACTTGATCAAAGTATCTGATGATAGTCTAGGTTTAAACTTAAGAAAGTTTGAAAATAAAACAACTAATGGTGATTGATGAATGTCCATGTGCAGGGGGAGCTAGGTGTGTTGCAGTTACGCGAGCGCCATCCTGTGACATAGGGGTTGCGAGATCGATTGACTGAGGCGGAGATTGATTGCATTGCAGTGACGGGACTATATGAGCTGATGCACATGCCTGTGATTTGTATGAATCATAGATTGATCACAGCACTAGCAGAGCGGTGGCACAATGAGACATGAACCTTCCATTTGGCACAAGGGGAGATGACAGTGACCCTGGAGGATGTGTGGCACATTCTACGGATTTAGATTCAGGGGGAGCTGGTCACATATGATAGATCCTAGGGGACTCTTGCAGTTCAGAGGATTTTTGATGAGGACGTGTTTATTGATGATGGTTCCATTGCCTGGGAGGAGATAGCAGCGTTATATGAGCCTCTCCTAGCAGTCTTATCAGGTATCATGGGAGGTCTTCTTTGTCCTGATAGGCGATCACATGGTTTGGCTGTGGGGTGGGGACAGGTGATCGAGATGATGGTGACTGAGGGGACCCGATTTGCGTGGGGGCCGTGCGTGCTGGTGCACCTGTACCAGGAGCTCCATGAGGTGGTTTACCAGGAGAGGGGCTCCTTAGCAGTGGGCATGATGCTGCTACATATTTGGGCTTGGGAGCACCTACCAGTGACTTGACCGATGAGTCTGAGATTCCGCGCAGTAGACCAGCCGTACATGTTCATGTATAGCGGCATGATGAGTCAGCCCCACCTAGGGAAGTTAGAGTGGTGGCGACGGGCGTTAGACGATCTGCACGTAGTTATAGGGAAGCTATACTTGGAGTGTGAGCCATGGGATGATGACGCAGAGGCACTGCCGTATGTGTTTATGACTCGATTCCTCATTGGGAGGACCGCATACCATGTGGAGAGACAGGTGCCCGGGAGAGTGCTGAGACAGTTTGGGTGGTAGCAGGGACTGCCCAGTGGATCAAGAGAGTATGCTCGGGTTATTAGGGAGAGGTATGCATGGGGGCCAGTGCTACCATATGATCAGGCACTGGCAGAGTTCCGAACACTGCAGGCGAGACTGTGGGATATATGACTGAGGGTTGTGGATGCAGGGGTTATAGATGAGTATACGTAGTACCGGGCAGCGCATCCGATCCTACGGATATCGGATCCTGCAGAGCCGATCCCAGATTTTGAGGATGAGAGGGGACAGAGACGGAGGAGAGCAGGTGGTCGAGGACCGAGGGCAGGTGGAGGAGATGGAGGAGGGGGTGGAGGAGGAGGAGGTGGTGGGTTGGGGATGCGGAGTCAGCGAAGAGGGAGAGGTGGACTGCCTCTACAGATATCATAGGGACCTTTAGTACAGGGTAGAGTTCAGCTGAGTGGGAGGGGGATGGAGAGGGAGATCCTAATGGACAGAGGGGAGGGGACTATTGGAGAGGGTGGTATAGGTGAGGCAGCTATGGATACCGGGGAGGGAGCCACGGGAGATCTCCAAGATCATATGATAGCACACTTGCAGACCCAGATAGAGGATTTGGAAGAGGAGGTGGCAACTAGGGATGTGCAACTATTTGCACGGGAGGCAGAGCTGGCGGTGGTGCTGCAGGAGAGGGATAGTGCAGTGGAGAGATTTGTCGAGCTACAGGAGAGAGTCTGGATGGGAGTAGGAGCACAAGGACCTACAGGGGAGATGATGAAGGAGATGCGGCGAGCACAGGTAGAGATAGACTACTGGCGAGGTTTATATGAGCAGGTGGTGCCAGTTAGTCAGCGAGCTCTTAGCTATTCTCAGATGCGGCAGGCCAGATCAAAGCGATCACAGAGGGTGCAGAGCAGTGGGGGTGTGATGGGTCCACTGCAGAGGGAGAGATCAGGGGATGCAGGAGCGAGTGGGGGTTCAATGAGGCCTCCATGGAGAGATGGATCAGGTGGTGCAGGCACCAGTGGGAGAGCAGGTGGTGATGGTGGTGGTGGTACAGCATCTGGCCAGAGTGGCATTTGAGAGAGCATTTTTGCATATATGTATGTATTGTACCATTCTTTATTTTTTGGACTGTCTCTTGGATGGCTCTTGGTAGTCAATTTTTGTAGACTTCATTGTACTCTGATATATGAGATGAGATATATGAGGAGATCCCATATTTGTGATGATATGTAGGTGATATGTATGGATGCTTGTGCAGGATGATGAGTTATTGCTTAGATGGATATGTGTGTATGTATGCATTTGATGAGATGTTTCTTTTATGCATGTTTTGATGATGATTTATGATGTTGGATACTGACATATGAATGTAGGCTTATATATGTATGATTTGTTTTGATTTTTGATGTAATGCTTTATGTATGTAATGCCATGATGATGATGTATGCTTATGATTTATGAACAAGATTTTGGTGTTTCCTATTGCGATATAATGATGAGATGATTTATACGATGATGTTAATGCAATGTTTGAATGAATGATTTTATGTATGGATATGCATCTAGATTTTTTTAGATGAATGTAATATGGATAAACAAAATGTAAAATACAAATGTTTATATGATAATTCCTAAACAAATGTATATGTATAATGGATATATATAATGGGATGAACCAATGTTTGAAAAACAAATGGATTTGTGATTCTAAATGCGTAAATATGTTTTAAGTAAAAATGATAATGTGATGAGACTACAACTTATGGTTTTAATAATTGTACCTGAAGTAAAAACGGATAATGAATGCAATGTGAAATGAATCCTAAAATGAGCCTAATAAGATACTTAATAATGGATGAATGAATGCACCTTTTAACTATAAATGAATGTATGCAATGATAAAGGATAAAGGATAATGAAATGATGATGGATAATTGACACTAAATGAATGCATATTAAATGATTTAAAACAATCGAAGACAATTTGATCCCACGAATGAATCTAATTATTTATGATTGATGCAATGATGCAAATGGTTAATGAAAACTAATGTTAAACATGAACTATATGCAATATTAAGTTAAAAATGACATGAATGGACTTAATGCAAGATGCACCTAAATGCGATGATGATATGACCATGAGGAATGCAAGGGTTTTTTAAGACTTTGGATGATGCATTGATGATGTATCAAAGTACTTGGTCATGATTGTATCCAAGACCAACTTTAATGGTCACTTTTGCATGTAAAGCCTACATATGAATGAATGAATGGATGGGTGATATGCAAGATATAAATAGATGAGATGGAATGACGATCCATAATGCTCTATTTTCATCATTGAGCTTTAAAATGTTGGAAGAGAATACAAGCATCTTGACATAATGATTCAAGATGACCTGAGTATTTCTTACATGGATTTTATATAGCAAGTTAATACAAATGACTTGATATAAGGGTCAAGTCGACCAGAGTATTGCTTGTAGAATAGACAAGGATTATCTCCTTTCATGCATGACTTGGATCATCCTCCTTGATCTTAGGTTGATCATATCCTGAGACAAGTGCATACCATACTAAGAAATAAAACCTTTATCCAAATTGGATGAGGAGGAACCAAAGAAGGAGCACTGTACCTGCAAACAAATAGTATATACATAAAGAATAAAGAATAAGGATCCTTGGTAATGGTTCATGCCCATATGGTTGAGGTATACGTTGTAGTCAGCAAGCCGTAGTGATCTATGACTGCATTTTGCATAAGATCATGTAGCTTGGTGAACTTCCCACATAGACACCATTAGTACATGCCCCAGTACTTCATCGGAAATAATGCGCAAATGATACAAAATAATGTTGAAAGATCCCGATACAGATAAACAAATGATTATACTTAGAAATCAACCAAGTATTTGATAGCTTAACATAATTTTCTTGTCAAAGAAAATGTCATTTTTGTCTTTGTTTTGGTAAGGAAGGATGCATCCTTGTTGAAGACAATTTTGAGTGTTGATGTTGATTGTGTGGTTTGATTGATAAATGGTCATCATGTGAGTATTTTGTTCAATGTTTGTTTTGGTATCTGCATGGATGAGTATGTACAAGGTGTTGTCATGTTTTTGTTTTGATTTTCGATGGTTTTTCGATGTTTTTGGATTTTGTGGAATAGTTTTGAATGTTTTTGGTATTTTGATGATTGTTTTCAGTGTTTTTGGTATTTTTGTGAGACATTTTTGAATGTTTTTGCCAATGAATCACTAGTAATGTAGAATCCACTTCCATCATCTAGATTGTAAGGGCATTGCCCCCAAGTGTGGACATGATTATGAAAAGGCGGGATGCCAGATGCATGAAGTACTTTCTTTGATTACAGATCAAATAACAAGCCATGGTTTAGATGGATGGATGGATGTATGTATGAAGTGATCGCAATGAGCCTAAAAGATACTAGAGCCATTGTATTTACGAGTGGCACCTGTTTGCCAGGTTTTCACCATCGCACTTACCCAAGGTGCCACCGGAGTGGTTGTTCACCATTTGGATGCATGATTTTTCTTTACTTTTTGAATGTTTTTATATTTCTTCATGACATTTTTCTGAATGTTTTTGGTATTTTTTGGTATGTAGGGGAGCCTGATGCTCTGTTCAGCTTAGGTATAAAACCGTTTGAGGTGCATGTTGTTGATTGGATCTACGAGCGGTTCTCCTTCTGAGCCCCTGACCCGAATACAGTAGTGACAACATATGGGCCCAACCAGTTTGATTCAAACTTGCCCTGATGTTCTCTGTTTGGCTAGTTACGAGGATTCTCTTGTAGAACAAGATCACCTACCTCAAATGTATGAGATCTAACTCGATGATTGTAGCTTTTGCTCATGCGCTGTTGATAGGCTTTGAGGTGATTGTATGCAGCTTGTCACTTCTCGTCAAGTAACTCTAAGTCCTGAAGATGTGAGACTCTGTATGCTTCGTCATCGATGAGATTGTGCAAGGAAACCCGTAGTGATGGTATCTCCACCTCAATAGGTAAGATAGCTTCAGCACCATAGACCAATGAATAAGGAGTTGCACTTGTAGGGGTCTGAATGCTAGTTTGATATGCCCATAGTGCTGGATTCAGTTGAACATGCCAATCATGGTCGGCATCATTGACTATCTTCTTTAGGATTCTCAATATGTTTTTATTGGATGCTTCGGCCTGACCATTGCCTTGTGGGTAATAGGGGGTGGAAAAGCAGTGTTGGATGTGAAATTTCTCACAAAGTTCACAGACATCCTGATTTTTGAAAGGAAGACCATTATCTGTGATGATGGACATGGGCACACCATACTGGCAGATGATGTAGTTGAGTATGAATGAGGCGACATGCTTGCCGGTGACTTGGGTAAGTGGAACAGCTTCGATCCACTTTGTGAAATATTGGATGGCGGTAATAATGAATTTATGGCCATTAGATGAAGATGGATGGATTTTACCCACAAGGTCAAGACCTCATTGACAAAAAGGCCATGGTGTTGTGATTGGTTGCAATTCCTGTGCTGGTGCATGTATCAGGTCACCATGAACTTGGCATTTCTTGCACTTCCTGACAAAGTAGTAGGAGTCTTTTTCCATAGATGGCCAATAGTATCCATCATGCAGGAGTTTCTTAGCTAGTGACGGACCACTTGCATGGGTTCCACAAATTCCTTCATGTACTTCTTCCAAAGCCTTTGTTATCTCACCTTGTTCCAGACATCGAAGGAGAGTACCATCAAGACCACGTCGGTATAGGGTTTTGGCAATAATGGTATATCGAGCAGTTTGGAAAATGAAGGTTTTACGTTGGTTATTTGATTGGTTGGGAGGAAGGGTGTAATCGCGGAGATAGGTGTAGAACTCACCGTACCATGGGGATTCAAAACCGACAAGGTGACATATCATTTCAGATTTGGGGATATCATAAGCGAGAATCCAAAGCTGTTCTACCAAGAACTCATAGTGTGTTGAATTCTGTGGAAGATCTAGGAGAGATGCGATGGTAGCCATAGCGTCAGCAGCTCGATTCTGATCTCTTGGTATCTACTCAAAAGTGATAGTAGTAAATGATGACTTTAGATTGTCCACCATTTGCTTATATGGCATGATTTTATCATCCTTGGTTTGATATTCATCTGTTGCTTGTCGAATGACCAGTTGGGAGTCACCATATACTTGTAGTTCTTGTAATTTCCATTGTATGGCTAGCCTGAGTCCTGTGATCAAGGCCTCATACTCCGCTATGTTGTTGGTGCATGGAAATGTGAGCCTGTAAGACTTCAGGATGCTGTCACCTTGAGGTGTGATAAACAGAATGCTTGCCCCCGAGCCGTGCCTAGTGTATGAACCATCAAAGTATAGTTTCCATGGTTGTATTGTTGTAATCATGAATATCTCTTCATCTGGAAAATTGGAAATGAGAGGATGATCACCTATGAGGGGTGCATTGGCCAACTGATCTACAATAACTTGACCTTTGATAGCTTTACGGTCCACGTACTTCATGTCAAATTCACTTAGAATCATTACCCTTTTGGCCAAGCGACCTGTTAATGCTGCTTTCCTGAGTAAATACTTAAGTGGATCAATCTTTGCAATGAGTTGTACATTGTGTGTTAACAAATAGTGCCTCAGTTTAGTAGCTGTCAGGATTACTGCTAGGTAAGCTTGCTCAATAGGTGTGTAATTGAGTTCATAGCCCACCAGTGTGCGAGAGATGTAGTAAACAGCACACTCTTTGCCTTCTATATTATGTTGTGCCAGTAGTACACCCAATGTTGTACTAGTTGCTGAGATATAGAGTAACAACGGTCTACTTGGATCTGGTGGTATCGGCAATGGTGGATTCATAAGATAGTCTTTAAGCGTCTGAAATGCTTGCTGGCATCTGGCATCCCACTGAAAGCAGATGTTTTTGTGTAGCAGGTGTGTGAATGGGTGACATTTATCAGCCAAATGTGTAATGAATCTTCAGATGGATTGAAGCCGCCCTTGTAATGTCCTTAGCTGACTGATATTCTTTGGTGGTGGCATATCCATGATTGCTTTTACATTTGCTGGGTCAACCTCAATACCTTTGTTTGAGACAATGTATCCTAGAAGCTTCCGAGAGGTCACTCCAAAGACACATTTTTTTGGGTTGAGTCGAACACAGTATTGTTCCAGTCTATCAAAGATTTTATCTAAGATGTGGAGATGCCCTTCTCTGGTGAGTGATTTTTCTAGGAAGTCATCCACATAATCTTCCATCATAGTATGCATCATGTCATGGAAGATGGTGGTCATTGCTCTTTGATAGGTCACTCCTGCATTCTTTAGACCGAAAGGCATTACATTCCAGCAATATGTGCCCCATGGATAGGTGAAGGCTATCTTATGTTGATCTTCTGGTGTGATCTTTACCTGATTGTATCCTGAAAAGCCATCCATAAGTGAAAGCATGGCATGTCCTGCTGTCAAATCCACTATGATGTCGATATTTGGTAGGGGGAAGTCATCCTTAGGACAGGCTTTGTTTAGATCTCTGAAGTTAGTACAAATGCGGATGCCCCCTTTTAGTTTGCCAACAGCCACAATGTTGGAGATCCATTCTGCATAATCAATGGGCCTAATGAAACCAACATCTAGGAGTTTCTTGAGTTCTGTTTTGACTAGCACTGCAATTTGAGGATGCATCTTGCGAAGCTTCTGCTTGACAGGTTTAGCTCCTTCCACGATGGTGAGGTGATGCATGACTAAATCAGGATCAAGCCTAGGCATGTCTGCATATGACCATGCAAAGTTGATCTGATGCTTCTGGAAGAACTCTATAAATTTAGGTTGTTCCTCTGGAGTGAGAAGAGAAGCTAGATGTATGATATGAGGATTTTCAGGAGTCCCCACATTATATTCATTGGTCTCCTCGATGAGAATCATTGATCGTTCTTGTTGTGTACTAGTAGGGAGAATGTCAAACCCTTCATCCTCAGGCGCCTCAGAGAGGTTTTCACCATTGGATACACTCTTTCTTTTTACTTTTGTTGGATCAAACAGTGCCACAGTGTGGTTTTCACTGGAAGATCCATGTTTTATTGTTATATTTTTGCAGCTGAAAGGTTTGGCATCCGCCCCGAAGTATGCTATGCTATTAAGTTCAATGGCGAATCCAGCCTTGTGATCCCCTCTTGGTAGGTTATCCCTTAATTCCAAAAAGTCAATGATGGCCTCATCATTTTGGAAGAAGTCAAGACATGGGGGATTTGGTTGGTTCCATTCAATGAGTTCAGGGTGGATAATGGGCATTACTTCATCAATTAGGTTAAGTGTGTTAGATGTATCAGTGAGGGTTAAGACGTTATGGTGAAGGTCGTTAATGGTACTCTCCCTGTCAGAATCAGGCATAGGATGAGATGTAGGGTCTGTGGAAGATGTTTCCAGTTCAGGAACCCAAGTGGTCTTTATCTGTGCTTCTCTGTAAATAGGGATGTCTTTGTGTGGTGGAGGTAGTGATGTGTCTTCCTCATCTAAAGTGTTAAGCTGTACAGAATCAAATTCCCATTCATGTGAGTTGGTATCTGAGTCACTTTCCAGCATCTGATTACTATACCATACTGGGATGTCCTTTGAATTAAATACTACAGGCGTGATTGGTTGATGTACCTTTGTAGTGATTGGTGCTGCAGGAAGGTTGATGGGGATAAAAGAATATGGCACAGGGAGTATCGGCAGTGTTGACTCAGTGGCTTCTACTAGAACTATTGGTGCCATAGATGTTGCTGCGGGTTCTGATACAGTTACTGCTACTAATGGTACTATTGATGTGATGGCTGCTGCGGATGGGATTACTGGTTCGCTTGGTGGGATGAATGGTATTGGTGATAGTTGCATTAGGTTTGTGAGCCTCGATGGGGTAGTTGTGATGGTGTTTGATGCTACTTTAATGATGAAAGGTGTCCTTTTTGCAGTAGGCTGACACAATGGTTTGCTGGGTTTTCCTTTGAATTTGAGTTTAGGAAAGATCTCTTTTTCAAAGCCTAGGCCTGTATTACCTTTGGGCTTTAATTCTGGCAGCAAAGGTTTGTGTTGTCCTTGTTTGCAATATCCTAAAGCACTCTGACCATCATACCCCATTCTTTGCATAATGAGGAGACCTTTTCCATACTGATCTGTAGGAAGTTTAACTTGCAGTATATCAGTGGTGATGGGATCTTTATAGATCCAGTCTGCTAAGTCCTCATCTTGGGTTTCCCCCTCTTGACTCTTTCCAAGGATGAAAGGCGTCACAGCACATGCTGACATGATCAGTGGTTGCTGGAGTAACTGCTATGGTTTACCATGTGTTCTAAGAGAAATGGGCATCTATCCCACACAAAAGAGTTGACTCAAGTTGTATTCCCCGGGACCTTCCTCTGCTATTTTCATCTTAAGCTTTTTTGGCTTGGGTATAGTGGTGTTTGAACTGGCAAGAGAGGCTAGACTTATATATGATGTGGAGGAAATGGCTTCTCTATTATTAGGAACAGTAATCTCTGGTTGATGGTTGATATTATGGCAATACGCAAAGGGATTTGCATCATCCAGGATTGTGATCTCTACACCATTATGTGGAAACTGGATACATTGATGGTAGGTAGATGGAACGGCTTGCATGGCATGTATCCAAGGTCTCCCTAACAATAGATTATATGGCAGAGGAAGGTCCAAAACCTGACAGATGATGTGTTTTACCACAAGGCCCACTCGGATTGGTAGTACCATAGCTCCTTTGGATGAACGCTCTGCATCGTCATAGGCTTTGATTGTGATCTTCTTACGAGGATCCACTGATTCTACCACATATCCCAATGTTGTGACCAATTGTAGTGTACAAATGTTTAGGCCTGCTCCATTATCGATCAAGACTCGTTTGATCCCATGCTGGTTGATAAAGCCTTCAATATGTAGTGAAGAGTTATGAGGTTGCTAGAAGGAAGAATTGTCACTTTCGGAAAAAGTGAGACAAGGTGAGGACTTTAGATTTCCAACCATGGCTTGAAATTGGTTTGTATTCAGGTTTGCAGGGACAAACACCTCTTGGAGTGCTTGATCCAAGATAGTTTTATGAGATGGCGATAGGCGAAATAGCTCTAAAATGGATATAAGCGCAGGGGTTTTATCTAATTGTTCCACACGATTGTACTACTTTCGTATGGAGGTCGTGCCTTGTGGAGCTGCCTTTATGGTAACCTTGCCGCGACATGTAACAACATTGCAATTGGAGTTAGGATTTTTGAAGGTTATAGTTGCAACTTGTTCACTGACATCATACAGATGATTTACAGTGTAATTATACATAGCCTGTGTATAATCAGTGGTATCAGTGCCTCGCCTGGAAGTGGAAGGACCCCTTTGATCTTGTGATGGAAGTAGATTTTTGAACATCAGAAGATCATTATTTGTTGTTTTTGGGTCATGTCCTTCAATTTCAATTTCTCCTTAGTCAATAAGATCCTGAATGAGATCTTTCAATCGATGACAATTACTTGTCTTGTGTCCTCTTCCTTGGTGGAAAACACAATGTTCAGTATCTCTCCACCATGCTGGTTTGACCTGAGGCTCATAGTTTGATAGTTTAGGTAGAGTGACCAAATTTTGAGAAATGAGTTGTCACAATACTATTTCAATGGGTTCCCCTAAGGGAGTGTATGTGTGTTTCTATTTTTGCTGACGAGGTCTTGGTTCATCATGAGACGTGATGTGACCTTGATTTGAAGGAACATTTGTGTTATTCTGAGGTGGAGGATTTTGTCCTGCAAACCATACCATAGGTTGTGCATTTTGTATAGTCCTAGCATCCACAACCCCATCGTTGACGATATTCTTGTTTTTGTTCCAGAAGCTTGGTTTATCGCTATTGAAGCGTGGGCGAGGACCGTCTTTTGGTTCATTAAAGATTTTGATGAGTCCTTTCTTGATGAGTGTCCGTTCACATTTCAAACCCTTGGTGATCATATCATTAAAAGAGTCTGTGTCTTTGACATCCAGGTGAAATTCCATTTCTTCGTTTAAGTTGGAAATGAATATTTCCACTAGTTCTCATTCAGGTAACTGAAGAGAATGTTTGCTAGACATTTGGCACCATCGTTGCAGGAATATTGACAATAGTTCACCTAGTTTTTGTTTGGTGTTGCATAGATCAGCCATGGTGATGTCGCGTTCAATGTTATGAGAGTAATGAGCTAGGAAATTCTAGATGAGTTCCTCAAATGTTCTAATGCCACCCGGTAGTCAGGAAAACCATGATGTGGTTGTTCCTCCCAAGCTTTGGGGATAAAGGTGCATTAGGTAGGTGTCTTCATATGCTACTTCGAGACAAGTGGAATGAAATTCTCTGACATGATCTCGGGGATCCCCCTTTCCTCCATATTTTTCAAATTTGGGTGTTTCGAACCCACGTGGAAAGGGTGGCATATAAAGATTCCTATCAAAAGGATAGGGATAGATGTCATTGAGTGAGAATTGGTTAGTCTTGACACCACTATGAAGTTGTTGGGCGAGATTCTCGACTTGTTGCCACAACATCTCCATTTCAGTTGGAGGAGGAGGTGGTGGGTTACCTCAAGGAATGTTATATCTGATGGGATCTCTACCTCTTTCCTCTTCATGGCGACTTTGTCTTTTTGATGCTTGTCTTAATTGGGCAAGATCAAAGTCAGAGGGGAGTTTTGCTCCTTCTTGAGTGAGTCTTAAGAAGTGAGCATCCGCATTGCTCCTAAGTATTTCGTCAAAAAGTCTGTTAAAGAGAGGGTTATGCTGGGCCCTTTCTATTGTTGTAGGAGTAGGAGTACTTGGGTTTTCGTCATTTGCATTTCCTCCAAGTGCTTCTTGAAATTCATTGAGATTTTCCTCTTCTTCTTCTTCCATTTCTATTTCTCGCTGCCTTGATTGTGATCAGGTTTGGGCCATTTTGTTTACAAGATTTTATTGAAGTTGTGTGAAAATGATGATGAGTTGTTCATGAAATGAAAGATTGATGGTTGGTGAATTGTGTTGCATGTGGATCTCTAACACTTTTAAGGTGGATGTAACCAAAATTCCTTCTTTGAATTGCTTGTTTGTTTGATAATTTTTGATGTGATAAAGTGTAGAGAAATCTGAGATGTGTTACAGATTGAACTACCTAGTAATGAGAGGATTCACTCATGAACTAGTTTTAACCTGCGTAGATGTGTCTCTTAGGATGAGCTTATCCTAGATGTAGAAACAATCTAAAAAGTGATGTGATGTGTTTGATTCAAACAATATCTAAAAAGGGATTTTGGGACAAGAACCTTTGAATGTTTTGAGAGTTGGAATGGATTGGATGATGAAGTGATGATGTATGAATAAGGTGATGGATAAAAATGTTTTCAACTTCAATAAAAACTTTGTGTTAAAAATGGGACAAACTCTACCTCTTCCCTTTCGGGTGTTGGTGGTATTTCTCGACCTGTGTTGTATGTGATACAGATGTTTGGGAAGAATTTGGGATTAATCTTACCTCCTTGGTTTTTGTGATAACTCAGAGCTCTATATTGCATAAAAGCTTTGTGGTTTAATGATTCTGAATCAAATTCATTTGTTTTGCCTTGAAGGTAGAGACACATGTGACACAAAAAGACTCTATGGGAGACAAAGATTTGTCTATTTATATAGAAGAATTTTCTCTTTTTGATCAAAGCCTTTGAGCTTAATGGTCTTCTTTTCAAGTTGATATTCTGATGACGCTTCTTCTTTCGCAAGATGTGAAGAATGGTCATAAAATTTGACTCTTTGTTGTTTGCACTTTGTTTTTGATGTGTTTGGTTGTTTTGAGAAATGTTTGGTTGGATGAATACTTTGTTTTTGGAAGTGATTTTCTGATTTTTCTTTTACAAGAAAACAAAGCAAGCACACAAACACAAGAATGTTGCCCCAAAGGCACAAATGAGTGTGGGTCTAGATCAACCCAATCCTTGGACTTTTATATGACCCTTCCTTTAGATGTATTTTAAGGTGTATTTCCAAAGCCTGAAGTTGGCTCAATTTGTACTTGGTCTTTAAAATGAACACACTTCAAACACTTTTTATCCCTAAGGTCAAATGGCCAGTTGTGATAAATTTAACCCACATCTTGATATTTCTTCGACTTTGGTACTACATACCTTATAAATCCTGTCGTGGCAGGTAAGGATGTGATATACTAAGTCTTGCACGAGCATAACAAATAGATGATCCCTATGATGGGGGAGTCACCACTTTTATCAAGCCACAAGTGACTTTTCAAAAAGCTATGTTTCTACTCAAGGAAATAAGTATGGTGAGTATCTTGGGAGCAAAACCATCTATGCTCTTGCACTAAATTATATCTCAAATATCCTCAATCAATAGAATGGGTGGGCTACTACTTAAAGGTGTTTAGTCATGTTCGATGTTTTTGGACATAAGTTCATTCTACAGTGACTCACTTAAGAGCCTTGTAACTGGTGGTGGGGCCCATTTGTCCTTTCGGCCAGTTACACTGTAGGAACAACTATACCCAAGGCTACAGCTTTCGCTCTCACCTGATTTCTATAGTGGCTCGAAGGATTTACCGCTCGAGGTCATTCCCAACAGTATCGATCCCTTGGCAGGCCTCTCTTAAAAAGATAAAATTTGAGTGTTCCTAACACTTTTCTCTTGCACCTAGGACCACGAAAGCCAAGGGAGAGGATAGTGTGTGTTAGAGATAGGACCACTCGACTGACTTTTTGCATAAGTGTGTCAAGCATGAAAAACACTTGTTCTTTTTAATCCACCATTGCAATGTGATCTAACTATTTGGAGATGTTGCTCCAATAGCCATGGTGTTCTTTTTAACTTTCAAAGGCAATGTGTTTTGTAACTAGGAAAATGAAATCCTGGTCAACTGAATTGAAAACTGTTGGATTTTGCCAAGATCAAGGGCACAATGAAAAGCATAAAAGAGACAATAGAATGACAAGAACAAACTATATCCTCATCAATATAAAAATGATCAACTGGATTAACCAATACAATGAATAGAGGCCTGCTTATATAGGCAAGGCCATATGGATGTATGAGCACACAAATATGACATGTGGCTCAATGAGAAACAAGGGTAGGTAGGAAATAGGTGTGGGTAGGTAGGAGAAATAATCTAATATTCCACATGAGGTGGATCACCCACCGAAGGTGGAATTATCATTCCACAATAAGTGGATATGATAGTGTAATAACAAGATCAACACCATAAAAGGTGGAATTTCTCCTACACACACTATCCCAATGTGACACAAACACCCAAGTGTCTCATATCCAAACTACTATGAAATGCATTATCCTAAGTTAACTTAAGTAAGTGTAATAATATCCATAATGAATATTTATTTACATCAATACCCCCCCTTAAGTGCAACTTAGGGGAATGAAGACTCAAGTCAACAAATGCAAGATGGGTCCCGGCTACTAGGCCATGATAGGTACCCATGTACAAAATGCAAATGGAAGCAAAACTATGCAATGTAATCTCTCACAAAAGGAGAAAGGGAGAAAACCCAGTGGGAAAAAACTCCCCCCCAAAAGAGAGATGAATGTACAAAAGAATCTCAAAGAAGAAGGACAAAACCTCAAAGAGGAAAAAGTCCCCCCCATAAGAGAGGAAGGAGAAGTCAGCTGACCCCCCCTAATGACACATCCCACACTCCCAAGAGAGCTCGCAACTGCTGGAACTTACTCTCAGTGAAAGGTTTGGTGAATATGTCAGCAACCTGCTCTGCTGTAGGACAATACTGCAAATCAATGACCTGCTCCTGGATGAGCTCTCAGATATAGTGCATATGAATCTCGATGTGTTTGGTCCGCTGGTGCTGGACCGGGTTCTTCGAGATGGCAATAGCACTCTGATTGTTGCAATGTAGGACTGTCGGCCATGGAGTGGTGAAACCAAACTCTGTGAGAATCTGCTGGAGCCAAATGGTCTTAGTTGCTGTGTTAATAGCGCCTCGATACTCAGCCTCAGTCGAAGAGAGAGCAATAGCATGTTGCTTCTTGCTCTGCCAACAAATGGGGCCAGAACCAAGGTGAAAACTATAACCAGAAGTAGACTTATGATCAACGAGATCACCAGCCCAATCAGAGTCTATGTAACCAACCAAGCGAAGTCCCATGCCTGCGGCATAGTGAATCCCATAGTGAGGTGTACCCTGGATGTAATGTAGAATGCATTTGGCGACTTTCCAATGAAGCTCATGTGGTTCCTGCATGAAGCGGGAAACCATGCCAACAGCAAATGAAATATCAGGGCGTGTATGAGTCAAGTAGATGAGACTACCCACAAGCTGACGATACAAAGTGGCATCAACTGGTGGAGAAGAACACTGAGCCTCAAGCTTGACTCCTGAAAGAAAGGGAGTCAGGGTAGGCTTACAATCAACCATATGAAAGTGTGCAAGTAGATCAAGAGCATACTTGGGCTGCGATAGAGTAATCCTGGAAGGTGACTGTGAAATCTCTATCCCAAGAAAGTAGTGCAAAAGACCCAAGTCAGTCATAGAAAATCTGTCATACAAAGCAGATTTGACCCTGCTAATGATGGATGAAGTACTCCCTGTAATGATCAAGTCATCAACATAGAGCACAAGTATCAAGTGAGAGTCATCCTATCACAAAATGTAGACATTCGGATTGGAATGACACCTGGTGAAACCTACAGAGAGAAGAAAGGAATCCATCTTGGCATACCAAGCCCTGGGGGCCTGCTTAAGGCCATAGAGAGATTTCCTTAGTCTGCAAACCAAGGAAGTATCCTGGATGAAACCCTATGGCTGCTCCATATAAATCTCCTCATCAAGGTCACCATGAAGAAAGGCACTCTTCACATCCATCTGATGTACTGCCCAACCATGAGCTGCAGCAATAGCAAGTGTCAAACGAATGGAGTTCATCTTGGCTACGGGTGCAAAGGTCTCAGTATAGTCAACACCTGCAACCTGTGAGAAACCTTTTGCAACAAGCTGAGCCTTATACTTATCCACACTACCATCCGCTGCAAACTTGGTCTGATAGATCTACTTACATCGAACCATCTTTCTCCCCTTAGGGAGATGGACTAGATCCCATGTGTTGTTCCTCATCAAGGAACTATACTCTTCCTCCATAGCTTGGTCCCACTCAGGAACCCCTGATGCTTCCCTAAATGTCTGTGGATCGGAAGCGGTAGCAATAAATGCATGTGGAAGATCCTGATGTTGTGATCGAGTTCTTCGTGTATCCGAAGGATCCCCAACAAGAGAACCCATGGACTCAAGTGTCTGTCGAGCCCAATGAGGTCTAGGTGGAGGTGGAGAATGAGGCTCCTCAACTGCAAGTGGACCCTGTGGAGGGGGAACCCTGTGAGTCAGAGTTGAGGGAGTCTCATCATCTGAATCACTAACATCACTATCCACAATGGAGGAAGGTGGAGGAGGTAGAGAGGCTAAGCTAGGAGAGCTTTCCTCAAAGTGAACACTCCTCTCAATGAATACCTCATGTGTCTCTGGATCCATCAATCTATATGCCTTAACACCCTCAGAATATCCAACAAATATGCAAGGTCGACTCTGAGGTTCCAATGCCTTGCATTTTTGTGGAGGTATGCGAGCCCATGCTGGACACCCAAAGACTCTGAAATGTCTCACAATCAGTTTCCTACCAGCCCAAGCTTCAAAAGGAGTAATACCTTGTAAAGCTTTGTGAGGAACCCGATTCTGGATGTGTGTGGCACAACTGATAGCCTCAGCCCAAAAAGCGGGATCAAGAGAACATGCATGAATCATACAGCTAGCCATTTCTTTGAGAGTTCTATTCTTACATTCTGCAACCCCGTTCTGCTGTGGAGTGTATGCAATAGAATGCTGAAGATCAATCCCCTCAAATGTACAAAAATCCTCAAGTCTTTTGTTCACATATTCCCTTCCATTATCTATGCGAAGAATCTTGACCACTTTCCTTGATTGCTTCTCCACACGAGTCTTGAAGTCCTGAAATCTATCAAATACTTCACTCTTATGAATGAGAAAGTAGACCCAAGTGAAGCGGGAGTAGTCATCAATGAAGGTAAGAATATAGCGGGCCTTACTAAATGAAGGTGCTGGAAATGGACCTGCTACATCACTGTGAACAAGTTGAAGAACTTCCAAAGCTCTCCAAGTTTTCTCTTTATCAAATTTCTCTTCGGGATGCTTGCCCATGGAACAACCTGAACATACACCCTCTGAAAAGCTGATTCAAGAAAGACCTGTGACCATGTCTTTAGTGCTGAGCTGCTGAAGATAGCGGTAGTTGAGGTGACCAAACCGCTCATGCCATAGCTTACTTTCTGAATTTGAATGAGTAAGCAAGGCCCTAGAAGGTGAACTTGGCACAAAGTGGGAGAATGAATAAAGCCTTGAGTTGTCATTGACTTGTCCCACTGCTACCAAGGCATCATCATCAAGTTCCTTTACCACAACTGAATCTGGTGTAAACTCAACCTTTTTCCCATTCCCATAGTGAGTGATTTGGTAGATGGAGAGAAGGTTGGTAGACAAGTTAGGAACATAGAGAACATTCTCAAATGTTCCATCATCCATGTCAACTGAACCTTTCCCTTCAACCTCTACTTGTGTGTCATCACCTATGTAAATGTGAGGTACCTTAGATGGCTCCAATGAAGAAAACTGCTCCTTTGTAGAACCCATGTGATATGAGGCACCCGAGTCAAGTATCCATTGCCGTGAAGAACCTGTTGTAGCCACAAATGGTTGCCCTTTTCCCTTAGACTGTGAGGAAGAAGAAGAAGATGAATCCTTCTTTGTGTAGGCGAATGGCAAGTTGATGTTGTTTTTCTTGAGAAGATTGGTTAACTCATCAGCTTGCTTTGGGTGGCATCGATGCTCATCATGACCATACTTTTTGCAATATGCACAAGTTGGTTTATCCTTCTTAGGTGGTGTCCCCTTCTTGGAAGAGGATTGAAAATTGCCTTGTGATGGAGAGGATGATTGTCCCTTTTCCTGGTGTGGTTGAGACTTAGATTGCTTCTTCTTCTTGTTGGAATCTTTGCCTTGTCTTCCTTGATTTCCTTGATTTGCTACCAAAGCCTTGGACTTTGAAGACTTGAGAAACCCCATGTTCAACAACTTAGTTTGTTCTAATATCAACATTTCTGTGAAAGCATCAAATGAAGGCATAACATAAGAACTCCCCACTGTCAAACGATGAGTTTGGAAGCTAGACACAAATACTGCATATTCTGGTGCAAGCTTATCCAACAAATTGAATATCAATTGAGCATCCTTTTTGTCAATTCCACAATCCTTTAGCTTTGCTCTTAGCTCATTTGCTTTGGTTACATAATCTTGGATTGTATCAAAATTCTTGGGATCTAAGTTGGTGAGCTCATTATCAATCTGATAGCCTCTAATTTCATCAACTTGTCCATACAATTTCTGAAACATATCCCAAGCCTCCTTGATTGTTCTACACTTCTCAATGTGGAAAATGAGGTCATCTGATACATACTTGCGTAAGGTTCCAAGAGCCATGCAATTCTTTGTGAGCCATTCTAATTGAGCATTTGGATTAGCCTTAGGATCAGGTGGTGCTATTATTGTTCCATCTATGTAGTGTGAGAGACCCTTTTCCATTAGTTTACTCCATACTTTAATTTTCCATGATGCATAATTATGTGGAGTTAATAGTGGAAACTTATTAGGACTCATTGCAACAAGAATGGAAAGAGCAAAAAGAGAGGCACAATCACACAAGACACCCCCCCAAATTCACTCAATCAAAGAACCCCCCCCAAATGTGATGATTTTGGCACTTTATAAGTAGTGCGTATACAATGGGCCACTTGCAAAAAATGGCAAAGTGGACTTCTGATTTACAGTTTTACAACTGCCTCAATAAGGCCAAAAGAGACTCAAACTAATAATGCAAGAGATCTAACTAAGATCCAAGCAATTTACAAGTACCTAATAGGCCAAATAAGACCAATATCTGAAAGTACAATTTTCACTCAAAATATCTAAAATCTGATCATAGATTCTGAAAGTAGACAAAAAAATAAGCACTTTCAAAAAAAACGGCACCTGAAAAGGAGGTCGTATGAGCTCAAACGAGGCCTTTGAAGTTGCAGAATTGAGGATTGGACAGGTATAGCTGAGAGAATCCAAAAATTCTAAAAAACTTGTGCATCAAAATCAGAAAATAACCACACCACTATGAAGATCACGAAATTTGAGCCCATTTCAAAAAAAATTGCACCAAAAAAGGAGCAAAAATGAGCAAGATATGGCCTTCCAAAGTTGGACTGCAAAACTGAAAAGCCCAATGGAGAGGGGTTAAAAAATTTTCAAAAAATGCTAATGTGGCACTGACGTCAGTAAAACACTGTGTTAAATTTGACGGCCGTATGACCGTCATGAAAACTTCGCCTCCCTGCTGACTGGGCGTCCGTACTGTACGGACTGCTGACTGTGTCACTGACTGTGCAGGCCGTACGGATGACATGGCACTATATGGACTGTTTGCGTGTCGCGGTGACTGGGTAGGCCGTACTAACTGTATGGCGCTATACATGGCGTATGGAGGCTATTTCAGGCCACGTGGCGTGTTCGGGTTGGCTGGACTCTTGCGTGGCGTCGTCGGAAGACTGGGCGGCGCTGGGAGTCTGTGCCGGCGGCTGTCTGTGCGTCGCCGGTGCTGGAGACGAGCGGTGCCGGAGTGGAGGACGGGAGAGCCGGAGCTGCCGGAGGTCTGGGTGGCAGATGCTGGCGGGTTCGGATCTCGGCACGGGCGGCGGAGCGGTGGACGGGGGAGCCGGAGAACGCCGGAGGCGGTGAGCGGAGGTGCCGCCGGGAACCTACTGCTACCGTCGGCGAGAGATCTCGGCGCGGCGTCCGGGACCTACACGGGCGGCTGTCTGCGGGTACGGGCACCTGCGATACCTGCAGAAAATGCAGTGTACGGCGCACGGGGGGGGGGGTCTTCGGACCCCCAAACAAATTCACTTTTTTTTTTTTTTTTTTTTTAACTTTTTGATTTTTTATTTTTTTTCGAATTTTTTTGATTTTTCCAAATTTTGAAAAATATTTTTCAGAAAAAGAAGAACAAAATTTTTTTTTCTGAAAAATAATAATAAATCCGAAAATCCGTACTATATAGCAAAATTGGGAAAAAAAAATTTCTCACCAAAATAGGTCGACTTTATAGTCGAAATTTATGGAAATGGCCTCCCGGATTCAACGGTGATGTGCAAATCGCTGTATGATGCCTCCAAAAAATGAAGATCCCCAAATCCGAAAATAGAAGCCTTCCACAATGTCTCCAAAAACTGATCAACGAAGCCCCAATAGCTCTGATACCATGTTGGATTTTGCCAAGATCAAGGGCACAATGAAAAGCATAAAAGAGACAATAGAATGACAAGAACAAACTGTATTCTCATCAATATAAAAATGATCAACTGGATTAACCAATACAATGAATAGAGGCCTGCTTATATAGGCAAGGCCATATGGATGTATGAGCACACAAATATGACATGTGGCTCAATGAGAAACAAGGGTAGGTAGGAAATAGGTGTGGGTAGGTAGGAGAAATAATATAATATTCCACATGAGGTGGATCACCCACCGAAGGTGGAATTATCATTCCACAATAAGTGGATATGATAGTGTAATAACAAGATCAACACCATAAAAGGTGGAATTTCTCCTACACACACTATCCCAATGTGACACAAACACCCAAGTGTCTCATATCCAAACTACTATGAAATGCATTATCCTAAGTTAACTTAAGTAAGTGTAATAATATCCATAATGAATATTTATTTACACCAACAACATTTTGCTTGAAGTAAATTTGTTTTTGAGCTTGAAGGAAAAATGGTTTGTTCTTTTTAGATTGCACAAAAGCAAAGTGTTGATTGTAAATTTCTTTAAGTTGATGCAAGAAAATAAATTTTGTTTTGTTGATTTTAAGCACCAAAATGAAGTTTATTTCCTAACTTGCAAAAAAATAAATAAATAAAGTTGTTTTGTTCAGTTTTAAAGCACCCAAAGACAAGTGACCCTAACTAGGAAGCACGCAAAATTTGGTTTGTTCAAGTTTTAATGCACCAAAGGAAAATTTGTGATTTTTAATGGTGAGTTTTAACCTACACAAACAACAAATTGGTCAATAAAATCCATATCCAAGGGGGGCTTCCACAAGCCTAAAATTTTTCATTTTTTTGGTTACAAGGTGATTTTTACGACATTATGTTACAATAGCGCTAGTCTGTATTTGAATAGGGGCGCTATTTAACATAAACGCGCTGAAAGAAGGGGAAAGACAGAGAGGCAAAAGCATTGAAAGAGGGTCAATAGCACCAAAACAACGTCAAAAGTACCAAAACCGTTCCGAAAGCGCTAAAATTGGGACAATAGCGCTATTGTAATAACAATAGCGCTAAAAACACAAGTGTCAGTAGCGCTAGAACGTGTTCAATAGCGCCAAAGCGCAACCTGTGTGACACTTTCAACATTCAGACATGTTAGTTTGTTAAAAAGATTATATTTTTGGTATTTCGATTCACGTCGGGTTAACCAAATGATGCCCTACAAGATGGACAAGGTTAGTCAATGATAAACAACACACAAGAAACCAGAAAATCATTAGTGTTAGTCAATCAAAAACTAATCTAAACAGGCATATCAAGAGAGACACTAAAAACATGAAAGCATATTTAACTAAAGAGGCAAATATGATGAGGCATCTCCAAATACCTCCTAACATGCTCTTAGCTCCTTCTCCCTTGTTCCTCTCCTCTCCAAGTTCCAAAATAGTGTAGCTCTCAGCAGCTTTTTGCACTATGGATGCTTATGGAGGATTGAGATTGTAATATTGCTCTAAATGTAAAATGAAAAGCTAATATTATGCTATTGATGCTAAAATGATTTATTTTAACCAAAATGACAACATATGAGTTTGCTATGCTAAATGCTCTCTTAAAATGCCTATAGGTTAAATGCATACAAGTTTTTAGGATCTGGATTATGAAGAAATGAGCTCTATTTATAGGAAAAATGGAGCAATGGATGGTTGAGATTGAGTAATCTCAACAAGGGTCAGGATTGAATGATTTCAAATCCATGTGAGGGCTTTCAACCCAATCCCAGGATGACAAGTGTCAATGTGAGATAGGTTGAGAGGGGAGGGAATAAGCATTTAATGCTTGACATGACCTTGGGAGTTAAAGTCAAGGTTGGTTGAATGAATAAACTCTTTATTCAAATAATAAAGCTTTTATCCAATGGATAAACTCTTGTGCAAATGTGAAATGGATGAATATGGTCAAAACAATAAATGTTTGGGGAGACAAGTTTGAAATAACCATAAATGGTTATGTAAGAGCCATAAATGGTCATGTAAGAGCCATTAGCGGTCTTGGAAGACTTTGGGGGTTAATTTGTTGAACACACAAAGCATTAAATGTTTTTCAAAGACTTTGGAGTCTTTGAGAAGTGACTCCATTTTGCTTAGGAATGTGACAATAATTAGGGGATGGATTAGGCTAATTAGGAAGGGGTTAGAAGAATCTAGAAGGGGATTAGATTTTGCAAGTGGATTTGGTGGGTGAGGAAAAATAGGATTTTATTAAAATAAAAATTCATTTATTTCAATAAATGTGTGCAAGTTGCATTTGTAGGAAAATGCAAGTGGGGGGGATAATGATTTAAATAAATGTTTTATTTAATTTATTTAAAAGAGGAATATGGGGATTTTAATTAAATAAATAGATTTTATTTATTTAATTGATTGAATTTGATTCAATGAATTAATTAAAATAAATTGAATAATTTATTTAATTAATAGAAGAATGTTTGGAGATGAATTAATCAAATATTTATTTAATTAACTGATAGCTAGTGGATTTTTAATTAAATAAATAGCGAATATTTATTTAATTAAGCTGGACAGATTTGTGTGACTACAATGTGGTTGAGCTTTTTGTTGTCATCTATAGCTTTCTTGTAACCAGTTATTAGCCACTCCATAGTGTCCATAAAACCTTGCATACCCTCAGGAGGGGGGTTTGGGGGAAGATCAATCTTACCGGGTTGTCATGTTCCTTTTTTAGAGTGTCACTAACAGTAGCTATGTCGTCAACCCTAAGAACCTCTCCAATGGTCACCTACTCAAGGTTTTGTTCATCTTCTGAAGTCCTTTCCTACTTATGAGCCTCCAGCTCCTTCACATTCTACTCCTTCCTCTTATGCTTGTTTCTAGTCTGAGTGTCGACTTTAGTTTTCTTTTTCGGAGAACCCTAGGGTTTCTCCTTCTTTGAGTCTTCAGAGACCTCCGAGGAGGAGGAGGAGCTAATCTGGAGGATTTTTCCTTTAGATTTTTTACCCTTTGAGGAAGAAGGTTTGGTTTTCATATATTTTCTCTTCTTACTAATTTCAAAATCCGAAACATCCAAACTCTCCTCATAATCACTCGTTGGGTCACTATCGAAACCCTCATCCATTGAAAAGACAGAGTCAGACCCATCCTCCTCAGACTCAATAGAGGGATGCGGCCAAGCTATTTGATTGGCCTTGAGATGGTCATAAATAAGGACCATTAAGCCTTGATGAATGGCAGTGTCCCCCATAGGGTTCTCTTTGTAAGCCTTAATGGTGGCATTCATCGAGCATTAAAAAAAAAGGAAAGTTAACCTTCTCATCATGCCTAAGATGATTCAGCAAAAAAAAATGGTAGCCGTATACTTTAGTGAATCTACCATCCAATGTAATCTAGCGCATTAAAGCAAAGAGGACCTCCCGCTATGGTTTAACAAAAGCCCTAGGGGGATAGTAAGTTTTACTTAGCTTCACCAGGCATTTTTTCTCCTTTTTGGTTTCAGGATATCTGTCAATGGCCTCCTTACTGACTTTTCTATCTCTATAGAAGTTGCATCCTTCCCTTCTGAGACTCGTGGCTTGGGCAATAAGGTCTTCATCAATTACAATAGACTGGTCTCCCATTTTCAAAGTGCCCTTTCTCTAGTTTTTGCAGAAAAAACTAGTAATTGTGCCATCCTGTCCATGGAGTCTCTCCATGAATTTCAAAAATCTACCCTTCTGCAAAATGCTCCAGACCGCCTCCTTCTATTTCCATTCCTTGCAGCTGCTAGTTTCGTATCAACATCTATTTCCATCTATATTTTTGTTGTTTAGAGCCAAATTTTGAAACTTGTAGAGAGTTTTAGATAGAAAGTTTCTCGGAACTATCAAATTTACCCAGAAAGCAGGGGAAGTGATAGAATAAGTATTATAATAAATGAGGCTGACATTATTATAATAACTCGAAGTACTCCATTTAGTCCTTTTCATTATTATTTTGTCCATAAAAAATATTTGGATTGCTACTATATCGGTCCTTAAAAATGATTAGTCTAACATCCTCAAGGAGTCCTTGTTCTCCCATCCACATAATCATTTCATCTTTATTGACCATCGAGTTGGCTGTCCAGTCAGTAGACCCATTGGCTTCACATTAGATATGGGATATGTAACTTTTTTTAAAAGTGTTGATAAGGTCTCTAGTGGATTTTATAATATTGTTGATAGACCATGAGGGCTTAGAGGTTCCCTTGAGACATTTGATGATGTTATTTGAATCCCCCTCAATCCATAGGTAAGGGAAATTCTATTTTTTAGTGAGGAGAATACCTTGGAGAGCTACCATTGCTTCTTCTTTATGGTTTGTTTGACTCCCTATTGGGGCAACAATAATTTCCTTGAAAATACCTTTATCATCTCTAAGAATAGCTCCACAACCCATTGGGCCCACGTTACCTTTTGTTGCACCATCAAAATTGACTTTGAATCAACCATGAGGGGGGGTTTTCCACCTTTCTTCATGTCTTTTATTTTTTGGGGGGTTAGAGCTACCAGCATTCTTAAAATTCTAGGAGCTTAAAATGTTGGATTCCAGGGGATTGGTCGAGAAACAGGGACCCTCAATGATCCCAATACTCTCCATAATCGCCCATTGTATTTTTCGGAACACAATATCCTGATTGAGGGATATGTCCTTGAAGATACGGTTGTTTCCTTCTTTCCATAATCCCCACAAGATGTGAGGAAGTGATAGCTTCCACAAAGATCTCAAAAAGGAGTTAGACCAATGAAAATTCCAAGAGGAGAACAATTCACTAATAGTGTTAGGAAACACCCAATCAATGCTAAAACTTTTCAGAAATCTTTCCCAGACTGAGGTAGGATAGGAATAGTGGATGGCCAGGTGGTCCACTAACTCTTCCTCTTGAAGACACAAAGCACATCTATTAGGGAAGGCAAAACCTCTATCCTTGAGGCTGTCTAGGGTAAAAATCTTATTTTGAAGGATGGTCTAATATAAAAAGTTGATTTTGGGGGTTAGACCCTTAATCCAAGCTTTAGACCAGAAAGGATTAATAAGAGGGGTGGAGGAGAGAACACCATACATTGACGAAACAATAATAATACCTTTGGGTTCATGTTTCCAAATGAGGGAGTCTTCCTCTTTATTCAACCAGACTGAAGATAGATGGATCTTGAGCTTAGTGAGACTAGGGTGGATTCTTTCAATATTCTATCATTTATTGCCAGACCAATACCCTTCAACTAAAGGGCCAAAAATTCTAATACAAAAGGGAGCATGAGGGGCCAATTCAAGGATTTCAATCAAAGGTTTATCCAAAAACCAGGGGTCTTCCCAGAATTTAACTTTCCTTCCATTTCCTACTTTCCAAATTACTCCTTTATCAATGATTTCTTTACACTTAGAGGCATGATTACATATATGGGACCCATTAATACTGATTTCCAAATTGATAAAAGAAGAAAGAGAGGAGGACAAAAGAGAGTACTTACTTTGCTAAATTTTACACCATTCAGTATCTGAATGGAACATTCTCTAGACCTGTTTGGATAGGAGAGCTTCATTTAAGGTTTGGATTCTTCTCAGGCCTAGACCTCCTTTACTTTTTGGTTTGCATACCTGATCCCAAGCCACAAGAGACATTCTTAAATTTTTTCCTCAACCCCTAACCATAGAAATTTTCTTTGAATTTTCTCAATTGCATCAGCATACTTAACTGGAATTTTGAAAAGGCTTAGGGCATAGATCGATATGCTTTTAAGAGAAGCTTTTAGAAGTTGAAGCTTTCCAGCCTGACTTAAAAGGGCTCATTTCCAACCAGCTAGTTTTTTATGAAATTTATCCACTAGTGAGCTCCAAAAAGGATCAGGAGGTGCAATGCCCATGGGGAGGCTAAGATAGGTCATAGGAAGATCAACAATCCTACATTCTAGGATTCTGTTGATTCTCTGTTGTCTTCTCTTAGGAGTATTGATGAAAAAAATTTCACTTTTGACCCAATTTATAAGCTGACCAGAAGCTAAGCCAAACTTACAAAGAGTACTCTTCAGGATTTTAGCTTCAGAGATACTTGATTCCCCATGATAATAGTATCATCCACATACTATTGATGGGAGCAAATAAGGTCAGCAGAAGAAGGTTGGAGTCCCTTAAAAGAGCCTTGCATAACCAAATTTTCCATGGACCTACCAAAACATTCTTCCATAATGATGAAGAGGATGGGGGAAATGGGATCCCCTTGCCTTATTCCTCTAGAAGCTTGGAAAAAAGGGGAGGGGGAACCATTGACAAGAACAACAAAAGAGGCTGAGGTAATAAGCTAGCTGAAGAGGTCGATAACTCTGGTGGAAAAACCATAAGCCATAAGAACCTTCACAAAAAAAGGCCAATCAACCCGGTCATAGGCCTTGGAGAGATCAAGCTTGAGGATGGGATCCTGCTTCTTAGCTCTAACAAGAGAATGAATATTCTCATGCATAGTTTTAATGGAGTCAAGAATTTTTAATGGATTAATCAAAGTAGGAAGGACAGATAGAATTCTGGTAGTAAGAACCTTGGAGATAATCTTATAAAAAGAGTTGCATAAACTGATTGGTCTAAACTTGTCCATAGAGTCTGCACCTTGGATTTTGGGAATAAGAGAAATGAAAGTACCATTGATTTCTTTCAAAAGTTTTCTAGCCCCAAAAATTCCTTGACCCCGTTGGAGACATCTTTCTCGACAATGTCCTAGAAATCTTGGAAAAAGAACATGGGGAAACCATTTGGGCCAAACGCTTTGTTACCATCAAAGGAAAAAACAACATTTTTGATTTCCAAGATCAAAGGAATGGAAGAAAGGGAGACATTCATCTATTCATCAATGAGATAGGGAATATTATGAAGGAAAGAAGTTTGAGCTTTAGCATCCAATCTGTGATCCCTCTTTAGCAGTTCTGAGAAGTACCTTTTAGATTCATTCCTTATTTCTTCCTCCTTGATCAACTCCCCATTATCCATAATTAGTTTGGTTATCATATTAGCCGCTTTATACTTGATCATTGACATATGAAAAAATCTTGTATTCCTATCTCCTTCCTTAAGCCAAATGCATCTTGATCTCTGCTTCTAGAAAGTTTCCTCTTTAGCAATGATTTCATGGTATTTTTTAAGAGTCTCATTTTCATTAGAAATGGACACAATACTGAAACCATCCTTCTGAATTTGGGCCTGTATTTTTTTAAGGTCTTCCTAGACTTTACCTTTGGCCTCAAAGATATTCCCAAAGCTAGATTTATTCTAGAGTCTTATATTGTCCTTTACACTTTTAAGCTTCTTAACAACTCTATACATAGCAGTTTCCTCAACTTGGATTCTCCACCATTTCTGAATATTACTTTTGATATCTGGGTGATGGGTCCACATTTTTTCAAATCTGAAGGGAAAGTGTCTCCTTCTATTAATTGGGTTGGCAATGAAGGTGATAGGAAAATGATCTGACCCAACCTAGATGTGGGCCGATAGGGAATAGAAATAATGACTGTACCAATCATCTGAGATGAGATTCCTGTCAAGATGAACTTTGATAAGGTCATTACCAGTTCTCCTATTAGTCCAGGTGTAATTGCATCCCTGTATTTCCACATCATTGAGAGCCTGAGTGTTAATAAAGTCCATAAGCGACAACCTACTTTCCAGCTGAGAGGGGATTCCTCCAAATTTTTCCTCCTCTCTCAAGGGAGTATTGAAGTCTCCCATGACCAACTAGCTAAGATTTTTGAAGCTGTCCCTAGCTTCTATAATTTTTTTTCTAGAAGGAATTTCTAGCTTTCAAGGTATTGGGAGCATAAATGTTAGTGAGAACCCATGATGTACCATCTTTTCAATGCTCAAATTTAATGCAAGAGAAATTTTTTTCCTGAATAAGAACATGACCTTTAATAGTATTAAGGTTCCAGATGGTAGCTATGCCTCCTGAAGCACCTTCCGAACTACCACCACTGACATTCCCATTTTTGAAAAACTTCAAAGATTCAACTTTTTCTCTACTCATTTTGGTTTATTGAATTAGAAAAACATCAGGTTTACTATCCCTTAACATATTCCTAATGATATCATGCTTATAAGGATTATTAAGTCCCTTAATATTTCAAGAAATAATCTTCATAGTTACTTACCGATTCCTAACTCCTTAAGAGTCTTTTGGGTCCCATCTGCAATGTTCTTACTGGCCTCCTTGTCTCTAACTTTATGGTTAGAGGGTCGACCTGGGGAAGAGGAGATATACCCAACATCAACTTGAGCTATTCTAATGGATTTCCTTAGTTGAGAAGTTGAGGGAGTGGTTCCTTTCTTGTTCCTGTATTTTGGTATTTTCCACTCAGCATCTTTCTCAAGAGCCGCTTTCGGGTTACTGAGGATTCTGGAAATTCCATCTTCATTACCCTAATTAGGGATTCTAGAAGCATTTAAATCACTATTTGTTGTTTTTGAGTTCTGGTCTGAATCCAAAAGGTTCATACCCAGTATTGCACATTTTTGGGCTTCTTATATTTAAGAACTTGTCATGAACAGTGAAGAGTCATTATTTTCTTCTTGGGAGCTAGGGATCTCCTCTTCCTCAGGCTGGTCCTCTTTCTCTTGCAATTCCTTATTTGCATAAGTGTCAACTACCACTTCAGCTATATCATTTGAAGATTCATTCTGTTCTTTCAGTTTCTCTATTCGAGTTGTAATAGAGGTGTTGACTTTGGTTGACTCATTTCTCAAAACTTCCTAGGTTGAGGGGCTGGAGATAGAAGTTGAGGACACTTCCTTATTCTCCCCCAATGGTTCAAAGTGATTATAGTCAACTTCCTTACTCTTTGAGTTTTTAACTTGCCATACCATTTTTTCTGGAGCCTTTTTACTTTCAATCTAGGGTTTAGTCTACTTGAGCTCTACTTTCAGCTTGATTGGACGAGATTTTTCCCAGTGACCTACTTTTTTACAATGGAAGCAGGCAAAGGGGATAGATTCATATTCAATTTGTTGTTTCCATGGTCCCAACTTTGACACTAGATCTATCTATTCTGGCATGTCTGCATCATGGGCTATTCCTACACAAAACCTAGCATGAGAGTCTCCTTTTTGAAGTTGTGACTGGGTCTATAGAGAGGAGTTCACCAAAGGAGCTTGCAATTCCTGAGAAGATGCTTTCTGCCTAATATTCAAGAGGCAAACTTGGTAACTTTACCCATACTGGGACTTGTGCCAAAAGAGAGTCGTTCATGTTCAGATTCGGATACCATTTCCAAAGAATGAAAGTTATCTTTCCTACCATCCAGGGACTTCCACATAGTATCCTTAATTTATCTTCTTCACATGAAAAAATAAAAGATAGGAGGCCTTTAGGTAAAGTCAAGATTTCAACATTACCCTTCACAGCCCATTTTCATTTGACATAAGCCCTAAAAACTTTGATATTTGGACGCTAACCCATAAATTTGTCTACTAGGGAGTTCAACATACTATTTATATTATGATCCAAAACCAGATCAGGAATAGAGATAGCAAACTTTCCATCAAAAGGATCAAAAATATTCTTGATAGGAGGTAAAGAGGATTTACCAAATGGTTTAGTTTCAAAAAGGGAAGACCATTTTTTAGTTTCTTTTCTTCTCTCCAAGGTCTCTTCATGTGGGCTGGGCCCCCCGCTGGACCCCTCCCCCAAAAGTCCAGAGGAACCCTCTTTCTTCTCTGGTAGAGTACCACCAGTCTGCGGGATGTCAACAGCCTCTGAAATATCTGAAGGCTTGTCCTTCTCTCCCATGAGGCCAGCTACTTTGTTCTGGCTGCTCCCACCCTTGGAACCAGAGTTCCCACCTTGTAGAGAATTTGAATTTTGAATTCTCCCATTGTTGCTTCCTACTCCTCCAAGCTCTTCCATTTTCATATAGAAACTCTTTACCACACACATATTTATGTTTATATTCATATTGTCAATTTTTGTTGTTTATATTCATATTGTTGATTACATAGGCAAATATTCATTTAATTTTATAAAAGGACAACCACCAAGTATAGTGAATACACAATAATGAACCGAATACAAGGATTTTTGTAGGGTTAATTCGACATTTTAGAATTTTTATCAAATCATATCCCATGATCACAATGTTTTATATCATAGATTTTTGTTGTTTATATTCATATTGTTGATTACATAGTCAAATGATCAACTAACTTCATAAAAGGATAGCCATGAAATACAACAAATACACAATAATGAAGAGTGCACATTTATTGGATTGAATATCAACATTTATATATATAAAAAAAGGCATGTCTGCCAAGTCAATATAAGTATTATAAAATGTGGAATATGCCATGTCCAAATTGATATACAATAAAAATGTAGAATATATCTACATGTATTGGTCATTCTATGACCACAACTAATACTATATGATCCTAAACTTGTGGTGGATCATCAAAATCGAGCCTCTTCAATGTAGTACACAACTTTGTAGATGGCTGCAAAACCACAATTCAAAAGCCAAGTTAGAATTCTTTTGTAGAAAATAGTTCACAATTAACAACATAACTATGCATTTAACTATAATTCCTTTGTAATTTAAATTTAGATTACCTCATCGGCTGATCTCGGAGCTAATGTCTTCGCTTTTCTCTCCTTGTCACTCTTAGGAGTTTTTTTGAAGACAAACTTAAAAGGATCCATGTTATGGCTGAACTGCGAAAGGGGCTATTGTAGATTAAATGTATAATTAATACAATGTACTAAAATAAATACATCAAAAACACTTAAAATCTATAATACAGAGAACAATGACATACCGATGCTTGAGATGCTTCTCCAATGGACTAAGGATGGCTCACCATCGATGGAGAAACTGTCACTATTACCTATATAAAAAATGATAAAAGATTAAATATAATTAATATAATGATAAGTATTGTAGGTTAAAAAAAATTAATGTAATATATCAAAAAAAAGTGTACTCGGTCCTAAGATGCTTCTCTAGTGCACAGAGGAGGGCTTGCCATTGATGAAGCAATTATAGATATTTCTTGTATGAAAAATTTTAAGATTATAATTTATCACAAGTTAACATGTACACATGCATATAATCATGAAATCAAGAACATAAAGTACAAATACATACCTCATCCCTCTCCTGATCCACGGGCGAATCAGGTGCATTCAACAAATGCACATAGCTCAATAGTCATTGTACATGTAAAATAGACAAAAAACACTAATCAATCTACAAACCCCAACTAAGACTTGATTTCAACGTTTTTAAACAATTGTAAAACAAAAAATGTGTTCAATTTCCTTCTTCCCATGTTTTAGCGTCTTCGAGGAATTCTTTTGCTTAGGACAAGGCCTAAATGTGGAGTTGGTACCCTTAAAAATTAAAATTAACATGAGATATTAGTACAGATAATATATTACACATAATTTTAAAAATCTAAAATAAAATGACTTGTATATTCTATCAAAATAATACATAATATAGTTTGTACAAAATATGATACTGTATAGCCTTGTAGGCCAAAATCAATCATTGAGAGTGTGATGTCATGAATCTGGGACATTTGGTCCCCTGTCAACACCTACAAACTAAAAATCAGACCAAGCATTAAAGATAGTTAATATATCTTGTAATTTGTTTCAATTTAAAGTGTACTATTCTATTATAACATGTTTCAAAATTTATACCTCGGGCATTGAAGTTGCAGTTGTAGTAATTGCAGGAGGAGTATGAGATACCATTGCTAGATCCTGAAATGTATATTATTTGTCTCAATTTAAATCGATGTATAATTGAAAATTCACTTATGTAATTACAAATTTAAAGAGGTTGATAAATAAAATTCTATGAATTCAAATCAACGCACCTGTGTTTTTCGATGATGGGCAAACACCGAGTCCATCTGTTGAAATGTGGCCGACTTTGTTTGTTGCCCTAAAAATGCATGTTATAAGCGGCTGGGATGCTTAAGGCATTGTAAGGTTGATGTACTATTTTTTGCTGATAATAAGAAAGATTAGACGGTTGTGTATGGTGGACGTAACCCATTCTGGGTGAACCACATTAAATCTCTATGTTATCTGTGTCTTGTTTTATTTCTTTATTTTTTGTATTTAAATCTACATATAATTGTTAGTTCATATTTGCTTCCGATCTACTTGAAACCCTAACAATTGGTGTCAGAGCGAGGTTTTTTGTAAATTGGCAGGACTTTTAGATTTGAGTGGGAGCAATGGAGGATTCCAAATTCAAGGTCGAAAAGTTTAATGACCAGAATTATCAGTTATGGAAAATGCAGATGGAGGATTACCTATATCAAAAGGATTTATGGCGGCCATTGGAAGGAAAGGCAAAGAAACCAACCACAATATCAGATGAAGAGTGGGACATTTTAGATAGAAAGGCACTGGGATCCATTCGATTGTGCCTTGCGTCATCTGTAGCATTCAATATAACAGAAGAAAAAATGACTGTAGATTTGATGGCAACATTGGCTAAGTTGTATGAGAAACTCTTGGCTTCGAATAAGGTATTTCTTATGAAGCGTTCGTTTAATTTGAAAATGAGTGAGGGAGGATCTGTAGCGGAGCACTTAAATGAATTTAATACAATTACCAGTCAATTATCTTCGGTAAAAATTACCTTTGCAGAAGAGGTTAGGGCTCTCTTGATTTTATGTTCTTTGCCAGAAAGTTGGAATAGCTTGGTTATGGCTGTAAGTAACTCTGTCTCTGGTAAAAATACTTTGGTATTTGATGATATTGTTGGTGTTATCCTAAGCGAGGAAATGCGAAGGAAAAGCACAGGTGAGACTTCAACATCATCGGGTAGTGTTTTGAATGTGGAGAACAGAGGAAGATCAAAGGAAAGAGGAAAAGGCCCTGGGAATGAGAAGTCACGAGGGAAGTCAAAGAAATGACGCTCTCAATCTAGAGGAAAGAAAGATTGCTGGTACTGCGGAAAGCCTGGTCATCTAAAGAAAGACTATTGGTCTCAGAAAAACAAAGAAGGAGACAAAAATGAAAATGATAGTAAGGAAGCTAATATTGCAAGTAATAATTTACAAGATGCTTTAATCTTATGTTTGGATAATGTTAATGATTCCTGGGTAATAGATTCTGGGGCTTCATTTCATGCTACACCCCATAGAAAATATTTTCTAGATTATGTTCAAGGTGATTTTGGACAGGTATATTTGGGTGATGATGAGCCCTGTCAAATTGTTGGAAAAGGAAAGATAAAGATCAAGTTGCAGAATGGTAATGACTGGTTTCTATAGGAGGTAAGACATGTTCCTAATTTAAGAAGAAATTTAATTTCTGCAGGGCAACTAGGTAGTGAAGGTTGCATAGTTACCTTCTGAGATAGTATGTGGAAGGTCACTAAAGGATCATTAGTAGTAGCTAAAGGTGCAAAGGTAGGCACATTATATCTATGTACTGGTAACACTTACTCTACCTTAGCTGCTAAAGATAAAGTTACTGTAGGGACAACAACAATAAATGTTGCAAGAACAGATTCGATAATGTGGCACCATAGGCTTGGGCACATGAGTGAGAAAGGGATGAAAATCCTTCACTCCAAAAATTTATTGCTAGGACTAAAGAAGATTGATTTAGAGTTCTGTGAAAACTGTGTTTATGGTAAATAGAAAAGAGTCAGATTTCTCAAGGTTGGGAAAGAGAAGAAGAGTGAGAAGTTAGAGCTTGTACATTTAGATATATGGGGACCGGCTTAGGTATCATCTCTTGGTGGCTCTTGTTATTATGTTATTTTTATTGATGACTCAACCAGAAAAACATGGGTATATTTCCTAAAACAAAAATCAGATGTTTTTGAAACTTTTAAGAAATGGAAAGCTTTGGTTGAGAATGAGACAGGAAAAAAGTTGAAGTGTCTCAGATCGGATAATGGAGGTGAGTATTGCAGCAAAGCATTGAAGATTACTATTCCTTAAATGGGATTCAAAAGTAGAAGATAGTTCTAGGAACTCCATAGTAAAATGGTGTGTCAGAGAGAATGAATAGGACCATCATGGAATGTGCGAGGAGCATGAGATTGCATGTTGGATTGCCCTTACATTTTTGGGCAGATGTTGTACATACTGCTATCTATTTGATAAATAGAGGACCTTCAACCCCTTTGGATGCTGGTATTCTAGAGGAGGCATGGACTGGTAAAAAGGTAAATTATTCTTTTCTAAAAACTTTTGGTTACAAAGCTTTTGTCCATGTTGATAAAGAAAACAGAACCAAGCTTGATGCTAAATCTTAGAAATGTACCTTCATTGGATATGGGATAGATGAATATGGCTATCAGTTATGGGATTTTGAAAATAAGAAAATAATTAGAAGTAGAGATGTTATATTCAATCAGAAGGTTATGTATAAAGAATAGATGCAGGAAAAGAAGCATGAACAGGACAAACAAGAATATGTGGTGTTGGATGAGATTCTTGAAAATGAAATGCCACAGGTACCTGATGCTCAACAACAACAGATTGTCCCACAAACTCCTGCAAGTGTTAGACATTCTACGAGGACAAGTAGACCCCCTAAAAGATTTTCTGCTTCTTTGTATTCTATTTTATTAACGGATTCTGGTGAACCAGAAGAATATGAAGAAGCAATGCAGGTGGATGCCAAACAACAATGGCAGCTAGGGATGAAAGAGGAGATGGACTCCTTGATGAAAAATAAGACTTGGGACTTAGTCCCTTTACCTGCAGAAAAAAGAGCCTTGCCTAAAAAATGGGTTTATTGGCTGAAGGAGGAGGAAGGAGGTCAAAAAAGATATAAGGCCAGACTTGTGGTAAAAGGTTTTGCACAGAAAAAGGGTATAGATTATGATGAAATATTTTCTCCAGTTGTAAAAATGACTTCAATTAGAACTGTACTTAGTCTTGTGGCTGTAGATGATTTACATCTTGAACAATTAGATGTCAAAACAGCTTTTCTCCATGGAGATTTGGAGGAGGAAATTTACATGTTGCAACCACAGGGATATGAGGTGAAAGGTAAGGAGAACTTGGTGTACAGGTTGAAGAAAAGTCTATATGGCCTAAAGCAAGCACCCCGACAATGGTATTTAAAATTTGATAGTTTCATGGCTAAACACAGTTATCATAGATGTCATTCTGATCATTGTGTATATTTTAAAAGATTTGATAAGGGCAGTTATATTATCCTGTTGCTTTATGTTGATGACATGCTTGTTGTTGGGTCTAACATGCAACATATAAATGATCTTAAATAGAAATTAGCCAGGTCATTTGCTATGAAGGATTTGGGTGCAGCTAAGCAAATTCTCAGTATGAGGATTACACGGGATAGGAAAAATAGAACCTTGAATTTGTCCCAAAGTGGGTATATAAACAAGGTGTTGAAAAGATTTAACATGCAAGATGCAAAAGCAGTTAGTACACCTTTGGCTAGTCATTTCAAATTGACTAAGGAGATGTGCCCAAAGGCACAGGAAGAGGTTAATAAAATGTCTAACATCTTGTATTCATCAGCTGTTGGCAGTCTGATGTATGCAATGGTATGCACAAGGCCAGATATTGCACATGCAGTGGGAGTTGTGAGCAGGTTTATGAGTAATCCGGGTATGGAACATTGGAATACTGTGAAATGGATTCTTCGGTATTTGAAAGGAACTACTATGAAGGCATTATGTTTCAAAGGATCTAATGCTACTCTAAGTGGATTTGTTGACTCTGATCTGGCAGGTGATATTGATTCACGGAGGAGTACTACAGGGTATGTTTTTACTATAGGGGGAACTACAGTCAGTCAGATTTCTAGGCTACAAAAGGTTGTTGCACTTTCAACCACTGAAGCTGAGTATGTTGCTGCTACAGAAGCCAGCAAAAAGATGATTTGGTTGCAATGTTTTCTGAAAGAATTGGGTCAAACACAAGAGGATAGCCCATTGTATACTAATAGCCAGAGTGCCATTCATCTTGGGAAGAACTCTGCTTTTCATTCAAGGACAAAGCACATTCAGCTCAGGTACCACTTCATCCGGACTATTTTGGAGGAGGGTCAGTTATGGCTTGAGAAGATTCACACAAGTGAGAATCCTATCGATATGTTTACAAAGGCAGCTCCATAGGAGAAGCTGATTTCTTCATCAGTTTTTGTTGGTCTTCTTGATTGATAATTGTGGAATTTATACCAGTCAAGTCCTAGTGTTTTATCCAGCAGATGTTGCATGTACAGTGGTGTCGTGTAGTATCAGTCTCCAAGTGGGAGATTGTTCGATGTGGAGCCTGATCAGTCTCCAAGTGGGAGATTGTTGAAATGTGGTGACTAATCAGCAAAGTACTGTACACTCAGCACGTATCCTTAAAAACCCTAAAAAAAATTTTGTTGTTTTTCGTTGATGAAAACTGACATTGTAATAAAACTCTAAAAAGGTCGACTTTGTTTGTTGCCCTAAAAATGCATGTTATAAGCGGCTAGGATGCTTAAGGAATTGTAAGGTTGATGTACTATTTTTTGCTGGATAATAAGAAAGATTGGACGGCTGTGTATGGTGGACGTAACCCATTCTGGGTGAACCACGTTAAATCTCTGTGTTATCTATGTCTTATTTTATTTCTTTATCTTTTGTATTTAAATCTACATATAATTGTTAGTTCATATTTTCTTCAGATCTTCTTGAAACCCTAACACCATCAACTCCTCTATCAGTGCCAAATCCTCAGGCATGCGGGCCTGACATCTACTCCCGCAAATCACGCATGAATGAGATGTGGAATCCATCTACAGTGGCCTTGTCATTTGTTCCTGAGCATATCCCTGAGCAACTGACACACATATAGTGAATGGACTCTAATGGCTCATCATCCAGTACAACAGGGTGTGCTAATGTTGTCCCATGTTGGATGATGACACTAGTCAATGTTGTGGTTTCTTGAAGATTTTGTAGCTCCATCAACTCTTTCAGCTGTACTGGGACAACTTGATGCACCTTGGGTTTGGGTGGTAGGGGACGACAACTCTCTGGGGCTACTCGCCTATGGGCTGCAGGTCTATCTTGGGCAAAGCCACCACCTCTACTATGGAACTCTCTCATGTCAAAATAGTTTGGTCGCACATTGAGGACAAACTCATAGTATATTTGTCTCAAAAAATACAGTGGCACCTCATAATTATTACAAGGTGGACAATCAAAGACCATCCACCACCTCTACTAAAAAAAATTCTTCATATGCGCATTGGTACACCAATGTATGGGAAACCTCTTTGCATTAAGAGGTAACGACTCACTAGTTTTAGGATCAACAAAAAGGGAACATATTTGTTGTTTACTAATATTTTTGTTTTTCACTCCCTAGTATGATAACCCATCAACATAGTATTGATGACACCTATCCCTAAAGTTTCCCCATTTTGTAATTTGTGTGGAAACGACTGTGGCACCACCACCTAATGTTTCTAGGCTAGTGGTGAGGGATTTATGATATTCAAGCTCAAATATTTTTAATTTATTAATCAGTCTATTTATTTTAGACGTGTTTTTCCCAAATTGATTAATCAATTGCTCATGTGTTTCAGGTGTACGGTCAAAAGGAGGAACTGGAGTTGTATCTTGTGGGTTTTCTTCAGGGTTTTCAAGAGGTGCATTTTGTTGTTCTTGGTGTGGATTATCAGAATCTGGTTTTTGAAACAAAAAATAAAAAGACCTAATCAAAATTAATGAAATTAAATTCAAAACATAAAACAAATTGAATAAACAGGAAATAAAGACAAAAATTAAGAAAAAGTAACCTTTATCCATAGCATCTAGAGGAGAAATGAGGCAACCCATTCATAGTTTCATGGAGGAAATGGAGGAAAAAACACCATGGTCACGAGAAAATAAGACCCATGTTTTTTTTTAAACTTTTTTTTGACAGGTACCGTGTACGATGTTCTTTAGGGCTTATGAGGGCATATGTACTCACTTTCCTAAAAGCAATGCATATGCACTATCTTGTTTAGGCTCGAGAACATCAGACCTAAGTGCGTACAAGGTGATTTCAAATTTTAGAACCATGTACACACTGCTTGTTTTTTCATGTTTTTTTTGGGTGGTGTCCACTTTTCTGACCACCATCTTTGTGCACATACCCACTTGTGTCTTATAAAAAAATTCTATTTTTTATATCTGAAAATTTGCATTGCTTGTAATATTCAATTTCTTCATTGTCTTATTCAATTTGCAAATTAAAAATTGAGTGGTTAGTTGTCAAAACCCTAATTTTTAATCTTGTGCAAAAATTAAATAAACATTTAATTTTTCAGATTTAGGACTATTTTCAGATTTGTCTTCTTGCTTAAAATTCAAATTTTCAATTTCCCTCTCTTTTCAAAAATTCAAAATTTTAAAATTTAGTGGTTAGGTCCTAAAACCCTCATTTTCAAAATTAATTGGATTTTGTGCAAATTTCAATCAATTTCAGTTTTCTAAACATTATTCAAGGTGGCCTTATCCATTAGGTTTGACCTTTTTCAATTTTACCTTTTAATTTCTTATATTTTTCAAAACCCTAATAGGGTCCTATTTTCACATTCAAACCTCAATTTTGCCTATCTAAACTTTGTAAAATCAACCAATTTTTTGGGCTTACCTTTAAAATAATTGTAACTTTCATCCTTAAAATTTTTTGAAAAAGTTGGGAGGACCATGTGCACTTTCAACATGGTCCTTGGATTTTTTCTCGAAATTTTGGGAGATTGTTATGACTATATTTAATTGCTTAAATCCATAAAATTGGCTGATTTTCTTGAATTTTTCTCTCTCTAAAATAAAAATAATTCCCAATTTCAACATCACAACTTTCAAGAAAAAATTTGAAATTAAGTGGTTAATTATAATCTGCCCCGAGTTTAAAAATTCAAATTTTGACAAATTTAATTTTGAAATTGAGTGGTATCCCTTTGGCCCTAATTTTAAAATTTCAATTTCCTTTTCTCATAATTTTTCTTCGAAAATTGGGTCATTTCTTCTTTCAACAAAGTTCAAGTTGTATAATCATAAATTCCTTGAATTTTTCATTATTCAATTTTGCAAACTTTGTTCCCAAAATTCAATTTTTCCCTCTAGTGCATGAGTTCTACCACTATTATTCCTACCTACACTATCCCCATTAGACGAAGTATTAGAATTAAGGCTTCCAAAGGTTTAATTACCAAGGAGATGGAGCCTAATTTGGGTGACTTCTTCAATGAGGATAATGCTAATTCCTCCCATCCTAATAACATCTCTATCTATCCAATTGATGATTCCAATGATGAAGAAGAAGCGTTGAATAGAGTATCTATAGATCAACTTTCAAAATTGGACAATCAATTTGATAACTTTCTGTGCTATGCTCAAATACACCATTGCTAATTAATAAATAAGGACAATCATTAAATCCTTAACTATATAAGCAATTCAAACATAAAACCAATGAAATAAGATGCAAAATGGAATTAAATTAAGCAATATGAAACTCCCTATTATGCATCATAGCTTCCATTGTTTTTCTTCTCTATGTGGTATGATGGCTCTCAGATATTGCACTGGAAACCTGCAATTGACACAAAGATTCGAAGTTCGTAATCTAGAGGAAATTGTCCTAGATTGAAGAGGATTGAAAATGGAGATTCAATGCTCAATTTATAGATTTTTGGATGAGATTGATTGAAAAGGTGGAACAAAATGATTAAGAGGTGGAACTCAGGTGAGCTCACATGCTGATTGATAGTTGAACTGCTGACTTGGAGGTGAAACAGAATAGATTGAATAGATTAATTGAGTTAACAGATTGAGAAAAAGCTAATTGAAAGAAGAAAAATAATGATTGAAAGAAATAAAAAAGATGACAAAGAAAGCTTTATTTAGAAAAAGCTAACTAAAAGATGGAAATAGAGATTGGAGAGATAAATGATTTAATTAATTAATTAATTTAGCATGTGCTTGCACTTTAACTTAGATTTTCAATTTAATCTTTGCATGAAATTTATTCAAATAATTGAATTTATTTAAATTCAATTTAGCATTTGAATATATTTAGAACTTGACTTTGATTTTCAATTTGGTTTTTGAAATCATGCACATGTATTTGAATTTGGAAGAATTTAGAAGAATATGAAATTAAAATTTTGGGGATTTGGAATTTGAATTAGAGGAAATAATTAGTTAATTAAATAATTTAAACAAAATATTTAATTATGCTAGAAATGGAACTTAATTAAATAATAAAGATTATTTAATTTAAAGGATTAAATCATAATTAATTAAATAATAAATATTTAATTAATATTTAGAAAAGGGTTAATGATTAGATGATTAGAGATATAAATTGAAAATAAAATTTATTTAATCTATTTAAATAATAAAGATTAATTAAATTGGAGAATTAATCAGAATTAATTAAATAATAAATATTTAATTAACATTAGAAAATGATTAAAATGATCAAATGATGAAAGAATAAAAATAGAATAATTAGTAAAAAGGTGAGGAAATATGAAATTTAGAAGAATAAGATTAATTAACTTAATTAAAGAATTAAAGAATTATTTAATCAGTTAGAGGAATAATTAGTACATGATCAATGAGACTTTTTTATGTGTCTACATTTGCCCCTATTTGAGACAATGTATGAACGATATTGTTTCAAAGAAAGCAAAAATTCTGCCCCAATATGCCTCGGTGATACTTAAGGTGTAATGCCCCCTCAAGAGATTGTTTGTGCATTAAAGACATGAATGTTCTCTCAAAAAAAGAAGAGTGTGAGATGAAAGATAGAAGAATGGTTAGAGATAGAGATAGGTGATGTGAAGATGACATAAGAATAATGTTAGAAAAGAATATGATTTAGAAAGAATATGGGAAATCAACAAACTATCAAGAAATAGATGAGATGAGAATGGAATTGAATGAATCACGAACCTGCATCATTTATTTTATTGCGCATTATATATTCATCACTGAGCCTTATTATTGAATAATGGAGCTTAGCACATCAGGGTATAAGGAACCAAGATGTAAAGATATCTCATTGAAGAAACAAACACATAGCAGACAAGCAACAAATAGATTAAAAGATGATGCCCATCATGGCTCCTCTAGTCACTTGTGGACATCCTTGAGTAGCATAGGAATATAATCTATTGCCAAATGATAAAAGATAAAGACTGACCCAGACAAAATTCAGCAGTTATACTGACCTTATGCCTTCGTTCTTAGTTGTTTGATGTGATGATTGATAATGTCTGATCTCAGAAAGTTGTGGACCCCATTTAAGACCGACCTGTCTAATTTTGAGTGTATCCTCTTCTATTTAAGACAAGATAATGATCACTTGATATGGATCTTTGTTTGAAGAGTTGGATAAAGATGCACGTTCTTTAGTTTTTCAATTTTGTGGATCATCATAAGGAAATCTAGCTCTAGAACCCATGAATTCAGCTATAGCATTATCATTTTTTAAAGAAATCCAATTGTAGTATATTCTCTTGCCCCCAATCTATGAGGTAAATAGATTCTAGTTCTGAAGTTATGACATGAGCGGGTGTTCTATTTGTTTTTATTGATGCACTTGAAAAGGATGATGAAACAAACCAGGTGTTGATCTTATTAGTTGGTGTTATGTTTTTTTTTGTCACTACAATAGCATTTTATGATGGCACAAAAAAAATTGTTGACAAGTTTCTATGTGTAGGATGATCTGGATTAGTGATTTCATTGATAAGGGGTTCATGAAAAACTTGTGTAGAGGTATTGGAATCATTAGGGGGACTAGGAGAAATGGTAAGTTAATTTGAGAGGGAACCTTGTGAGAGAAATGGAGGATCATGACATGGAAATGAAGGGATGGAGGGACCTTGATCAAGATTTGGAGAAATAATGGGATCTTGTTTAGGACATGAAGGTAAAGGTATGCTTTGATCTTGGTTTGTAAAGGGATTATTAGGGAGGATGGAAGAGATGTATTGATCTTTCTTAGGAGGTGGATGTTGGATGGGACTTGAAAGGACACTTTGTTCTTGAGATGGAAGGGTTTGATTATGAATGGAATAGAAAAGAGTGAGGGGATCATCATAAGATTCTTGGTTGGTGGGATCTTGATAAAAAATTAGGTAGGATGGAAGTGGTTGTTCTTGATCTTTATTTATTTCAGGACTCATTTCTTCTGATTTTAAATCATCCTCTTGAAACGAGGAAGGAGCTTGGAAATGCATGGGAGATTATTGGAATGTTTAAACACATTGGCCTGATGAAGAAGGATTGTGAATGAGATCCTCTGAATCATGACTTGGATTACATTGGATTTATAGGATGGATAGTGATTGGGAGGTTGTGTTATTAGATAAAGATGGCATAGATTGATCTTGCATGACTTTAGGGGATGATGAAATGGTGGATAGAAATGGTTGATTTAGGATTTGTTTGAAAGGGATTTTATTTTCGTTGAAAGGAGTATGATTTTGGGTGAAAGAGGTTTGATTTTGGTTGAAAAAGTTTTGATTTTGGTTCAATGAATTTTGATTTGGTCTTTGGTTGAAAGGGGTTTGATTTTGGTTCAAAGAAGTTTGAATGTTGGGTTGGTGTGAATTTTGATTTGGACTTTGGTTGAATACGGTTTGATTTTGCATGAAAGAGGTTTGAATGTTGGGTTGATGTGAATTTGTATTTGGACTTTGATTGAATGGGGTTTGATTTGGTTGAAAGAGGTACTTTGAATGTTGGGTTGAACTAAGGTAGGAATGATCTTGTTGATGAATGAAGGTTGGCATGTTTGAGTGGTCTCACAAGAAGAACAAGGTTGGCCCGATATTGATTCCCTTGTGGTCATCACTTCTCTCATCATATTTTCTAACATGCCCCTATGGTTATTAGGACTAGTCATGTCTTTCACTTGTTGTTGCAAAGTCTTGATTTGTTGAGCTAATGTTTCTATGAATGGTGATGGAATAGGAATGGAAGGGATGAATCCTCTAACTTCTCTATGAAATGTATAACGCCAATCCATGAAGTTTTCTTGACTGGTTCGGACCTAGGATCACAACATGTAGGATATTTTCTCCATTTCTCTGAATGTGACAATGTTTGATTTATTGAACATGACAAACTTGTTTGAGTCGAGGCTGGTTTTAATTCATCCTTTGATTATGTTTTGGATGTTTGGGGTATGACTTTCTAGGATGATTATGCAACTGATGAAGAACTACGACAAACGTATATGAGGTCTAGATAAGGACGTATATGAGGATGATAATAAGGACATAATTGAGGACTATGCAAGGACTAAGGATGATAGTAAAGACGTAAATGAGGAATATGAAAAGACTAAGGACTATAGTAAGGACATAAATGAGGACTATGAAAAGACTAAGGATGATGGTAAGGACGTACAACTAAGGACTATGCAAAGACTAAGGATGATGGTAATGACATAAATGAGGACTATGAAAAGACTTCCTATGATCACATGTGTAAAATTTTGAGTTTGTTGGACTGTCTGATGTTTCAAATTGGACTTCATTTTTAGTAATTATATGTGTAGGAGAAGTTTTGTTTTTTTTAAGTATGAGAAAAATTGTTTGGGGGTAGATATAGATGACTGAATTGATTTTTCAAACAATCTCAGAGAATTTAGAGATATGTAGGATAGGGCCTGAAATAACCCAAAGTGATAGTTCTGATACTTAATATAAGTACATATCCAATAACCAACAAGATGAGAGGGGGGGGTGAATCATACAAACTTAATCCTCCATAAAAACATCAGATTCAACCTCGGTAACATAAATATCAATAATATAACCAAAACTATCAAACATGCAAACTCAAGAGCATATAAACATCATAAACCTCATAACACTAGATTTAACGTGGAAACCCAAATAGGGAAAAACCATTGTGGGATTTTGGACCCACTAAGAAATATACTCTTCTAGAGTATGCTCGGTTAAAAGCAAATCCTGTTAAAGATTACAAACACATTGCTAGATGTGACCCGGTTAAGGGATTTCCCTCACATCTGTTAGGATCTTCACTTTGTTAGAAGTGACCTTGTCAAAGGATTTCAAACACTCAATCAGAATGTCACCTTGCTAGAGGGTTTACATATAAGACTGTTAAGTCCACTCGGTTAAGAGATTTTCTGTCACTTTCACAAAATAACAGTAATAAAAATATATCTACCACTTCACATCTAAAATGCTAAAGCAGATTTCTATTTGTTCAATACAATCTAGACATAGAACTAATCTTATCTATCTACTGGGCTTCTATACTCTATTATTCTAACAGGTCTTCAAGCTTCTATGCTCGGTAATCACCATGTAGCATCCCTGTGCATACACTTGCCCACATACATTGTTTATCAATAGTTTCCTATTTATAAATAATTAGGTAACTACTTAATCTCCTTGATCACATTTCCCTTGATCAATCATAGCCATCAGATCTTCAATCTTGTCCAGGTTCAATGCATCTTTTGATCCGAAAATGTTTTACCTTGCCTTGGAACTTGCATAATAGTCTTGGAACTTGTGCCAAGGTATTGCAGTTCAATCTGAGCTGTAGATCTTCATGCCGACTTTCCATTGCCTTAGATTTGTTAACAAACTTCTTCCACGGCATACCAATCATTTGATCCACTCCAGCTCATCATCTTCCTTCATTAAATACCGCATGTAAACATTTAATGCATTCTATTATAGCTCGGTTACAACTCAGTTACAACTCAATAAATACTAAACTTCACTTGGTAGACATTTCGTCTTCATTAACTGATACTGATAACCTTAGGGTTTACTGACTAGGTTCCTTAGGGTTTATCGACTAGGTTCTTTGCTTGATAACATAGTATAGTATTAACCTTTACAATTTACAACATATGTATGATGTTAAAATAATCTAAAACATCATGATCTCATCATTGTCTGACTTGGTAGTAGTTGCCCATTGAATACCTTATTCATCCCCTTATTCATCATATTCTTTCCTGTGTCTTTTACTGATATCTTTATAATCTTCATATCACACTTCTCAAGATATGGCAACATCATATTGAATTAGAAAATCAATTTCTTGACATCAATGGCAAAATAATAATATCAAGATAGTAAAACATCTTTGATTAGTTATATCCATAATCATAAACAACCTTCTCAATATCCTTATTGAAATGCCAACAATCTTTCATTGTTTGTTATAATGCAATATTGCCAACAATCTCCCCCTTTGGCATTGATGGAAAAACCAATTGATTTGACCTTAAAAGATTCAGATTGCTATGATTCTAAAATACTGAAATGCTCTCCCCCATACATTAGACTTCTCTTTTGTTTTCAGCCTTTATTTCAATCTATAGTCTTCTCTCAATCTTCTCCCTTGATAGGTCTTCTTCCATATATTAGTCTTCTCCCCCTTTGACAGTAATGCCAAAAAGTAAAGAACTAAAACATAATTTCTTTTTGTAAGAAGTTGTTTCCTACTGTTGTGTATCAACTGAGTCTCGGTCAGAGCATTTGTCTTCAATTCTTGTTCCCTGTATAATTCCTGTATTAATTCTTGTACACCTTTAGAAAACATCCTAAAGGGTGTAAATCAGCATCAACTCCTAAAAGATATTTGATAGAGTCATCGGATTGATGCTTTCACCGAACTCGGTCAGTGAAAAGAAGATAGGGGTAGGACCCCTAACTTACTTCTGAGATATTCAAAAGTGTCCTTTGGTAGTGTCTTGGTGAAGATATCTACTATTTTCTCCTTTGTGCTAACATATTCCAACACCACTTTCTTCCCTTGAGATTCTTCTCTAAGATAATGATATTTGATAGATATGTGCTTTGTCTTAGAGTGCATAACAATATTCTTTGAAATATTAATGGTACTAGTATTGTCACAGAATATAGTTATTGGCTTGGTAACTTTCTCATTTATACCTTCCAACAATTGTTTGATCCATGCAATGTTGGTACAATTCAGTGCTGCAGCAACGTATTCAACTTCTGCTGTTGACTGTGAAACACATCCTTGTTTCTTGCTAAGCCAACTCACTAGTCTTTCTCCTAAAAAGAAAGCTCCTCCACTTGTGCTTTTTCTATCATCAATTTTGCCTACCCAATCAGTGTCAGTATAAACTTTTAAATCAAAATCATTTCCTTTCTGATATACTAAGCCATAATCCTCTGTGCCTTTCAAGTATCTAAAAATTCTTTTGATTGTTGTCATGTGTGTTTCCTTAGGATCTGCAGAGAATCTTGCAACTATACCTACTGCATGTGCTCTGTCTAGTCTACTGTGAACAACATATTGTAGCTTTCCAAAATATGGATCGGTAAAGTGTCTCATCAACATATGTAGATTCATCATTCTTTGATAATTTATAGTTAGTAGTCATAGGTTTACTTACTGGTTTTGAATCCTCCATTCCAAATTTTTTCAAGATTTCCTTTATGTACTTGGATTGAGTAATGAAAATCTCATTTTTCATTTGCAGTATCTGTAAACCTATAAAATACTTTATCTCACCGATTAATGACATCTCAAACTCTTTTCTTATTTTATTTCCAAAGTTCTTGCATAAAGAGTCATTTCCACAAAATATAATATCATCAACAAATATGGCTGAGATCAGTATTCCATTTTCATCATTCTTCATGTACATGTTGTTGTTCTCACTTGTCCTTATAAAACTAATCTTAATCAAATAAGAGTACAATATTTCATACCATGCTCTAGGTGCTTGTTTCAAACCATATAAAGCTTTGTTCAATTTACATACCTGATCTTTATTATTGTCTTCAACAAATCCTTCAGGTTGTTCAATGAAAACTTCTTCTTCTAATATTCCATTCAGAAATGCAGATTTGACATCCATTTGATATATCTTGAAGTTCTTGAAAGCAGCATAGGCCAACAATGTTCTTACTCCTTCAAGTCTAGCAACAGGTGCAAAAGTTTCACCATAATCAATTCCTTCTTCTTGAGCATAACCTTTACAAACTAGTCTTGCTTTGTTTCGAATGACTTCGCCTTTTTCATTTAGCTTGTTTCTGAAAAATCCACTTTGTACTGATTACATTTTTGTCCTTCGGTCTTGGGATTAGTGTCCATGTGTCATTCTTCTTGATTTGATCAATCTCTTCTGTCATAGCATTTACCCAATCTTCACTATTAAATGCCTCTTTCACTATTCTCGGTTCAAATTTAGATATCAAACATGTGTTTTGTCTTAGTTTGTTCCTTGTCATCATTGGATCATCCTTATCTCCTATAATCTGACTTGGTGCATGATGTCTTCTGACATACTTGGCTAATACAGGCTCGGTAGGCTCTATATGATCTTCTTCATCACTCGGTAACTGGATATTCTCTTCATTTTCTTCAACACTCTTCTCGGTAGGACTTCTCGGTTGAACATAGACAAATTCATCATAGTCTTTTGGTTCCTTGGAATTTCCTTCATCATTTCTTTCTGCAAATTCATCACTTTTTACATTTGCACTTTCTACTATTTTGTTAGATGATTTGATTAGACATTTAAATGCTTTGCTTCTAGAAGAATAACCTAGAAATCTTCCTTCTTCACTTTTCTGATCAAACTTGCCATTTCTACCATCTTTATGAACATAGCATCTACTTCCAAAGATTTTAAAATAACTAACATTAGGTTTCTTATCATACCAGATTTCATATGGTGTCTTCAAAGTACCTTTCTTCAATTGAACTCGGTTCAAGGTGTAAACAACTGTGCTTATTGCTTCTCTCCAAAATGTTTGTGGCACCTTCTTTTCAATCATCAGTGTTCTAGCACAATCCACAATAGATTTGTTTCTTCTCTCAGCTATTCCATTCTGCTGTGGAGTTCTCGGTGCAGAGACTTGTCTTTTAATACCATGATCATTGCAAAATAAGTTGAACTCATCAGATGTGAACTCTCCTCCTCTATCTGATCTAAGATATTTCAGTTGTCTTCCTATTTCATTTTCAACTCTTGCCTTGTACCATTTAAACATTTGAAAAGATTCTAATTTTTCCTTTAAAAACATGACTGACATCATCCTTGAATAGTCATCCACAAATAATATGAAATACTTATCACCATAATAACTTTGAACTTTCATAGGACCACAAAGATCAGCATGCACAAGATCTAAAATTCCCTTAGAAGTGTAAGACTTACTTGAAAAGCTTGATCTCGTCATCTTACCCATCTGGCATCCTCGGCACATAGCATTCTTGGGTTTTTCAAGACTTGGTAGACCTCCTACTCTGTGCTTCTTACTTATTTTGATCAGATTATCAAAATTTACATGACAAAACCTTTTATGCCATAACCAGGTATCATCTATCTTTGCATACAAACACTTATTCTGAGTTGAGTCAAGGTGAAATGTATTACCTTTTGTTTGTGTCCTGATAGCAGCTAACTTTCCATTCTTGTCATGAACTTTGACAATTCCTTTCTGAAATTATATTCGGTAACCTGTGTTGTTTAGCTGTGCTACACTCAACAAATTGTATTTCAAACCTTCAACCCAATAAACATCATTGCATCTTGCATTATCAAGAAGTGTTATAGATCCTTTACCTCTTACCGGACATGGTGGATCATTACCAAATCTAACATAGCCTCCATCATAATCTTCTAATGTAACAAACTTGTGTTTATCTCCTGTCATATGATGTGAGCATCCACTATCTATAATCCAAGAATTATTAGTGTTTATGTGAGATATTAGGGCTTTTTATTCATACCTTTCTTCATCTAATCCATCCTTGATAGCCACATAAACTACTTCCTCTGTATCAGTCTCATCTGATTTATCATTGTTAGATTCCTCATCAGCTATTAAGCATGTCTTTCTATCTCTTCTTCTGAAGTCTCAGTGTCCTATATAATGATTATCTTTCTGTCTGTCATCTCGATAAATTGAAACATTTCAAAGGTAGTTTTCCTTTATACTTACCTTTGCCTCTCGGTAAACTTTTGGCTAATAGTGCTTCAAACTCTTCTTGCTTTCTGATTTCCTCATATAGTTTGTGTACTTCTTCCATGTTCTTCTGAAATCTTTCACTTGCTCCACTATGATCTCCTTCAGAGTACTTATACTTTCTTTCATTGTAATCATTGGATTCATCAAGATGAAAAGAACTAAATGCAGATTCAACTTTATTTACCGAAGATCCACTGTTATCAAAGTTACTTAACTCAAATGCATGTAGCTTACCAATAGTAGCATCTAAAGAAACTAGCATATTAGGTACATACCTCAATTCATTGATTGTAGAGACTCTGATTGCATAAGCTAGTAGAAGGGTTCTTAACAACTTACTTGTTATGTCCTTTTCTTCAATAGTTCCACCTGCTCCTTTGATTTGATTGACAATCTCCTTTAGTCTTGTACTATACTAAGTTATGTTCTCACCTTCATTCATCCTCATAGATTCAAGTTCTCCTCTTAGACTATCTACTTTTTCTCTTTGAACATGTTCATCTCCTCCATATACTTATATGAGCTTATCCCACATTGCCTTTGCATCATTATAGCCTTCTAGATCATTAAACTCTGAATCGGTCAATGCAGATGTTATTTCAATCATTGCTTGAATATATTCTTGCTTCGCTTTTATCTCTTCCATAGTCAATGGATAGGTGCTCGGTGTAACAAAATCATTCTCTAGATAGTATATAGCATATTCTCCAACTCCTGGTATATGTAGCTTCATTCTTTTCTGTCATGTAGAGAAACTTGACTTGTTCGGCTTCGGTGCATCCCTCTTATACATCTTTGGATCTTTAACTCAAGTGCCTTAAAACTTTTCTTCCAGAGTCCAAAGCTCTGATACCAATTGATAGTTCTGATACTTAATATGAATACAGATCCAATAACCAACAAGATTAGTGGGGGGGGGGGTGAATCATACAAACTTAATCCTCCATAAAAACATCAGATTCAACCTCGATAACATAAATATCAATAATATAACCAAAACTGTCAAACATGCAAACTCAAGATCATATAAATATCATAAACCTCATAACACCAAATTTAACATGGAAATCCAAATAGGGAAAAACCACTGTGGGATTTCGGACCCACTAAGAAATATACTCTTCTAGAGTATGCTCAGTTAAAAGCAACTCCTGTTAAAGATTACAAACACATTACTAGATGTAACCCAGTTAAGGGATTTCACTCACATCTGTTAGGATCTTCACTTTGTTAGAAGTGACCTTGTCAAAGGATTTCAAACACTCAATCAGAATGTCACCTTGCTAGAGGATTTACATATAAGACTGTTAAGTCCACTCGGTTAAGAGATTTTCTATCACTTTCACAAAATAACAGTAATAAAAATCTATCCGCAACTTCACATCTAAAATGCTAAAGCAGATTCCTATTTGTTCAATACAAACTAGACATAGAACTAATCTTGTCTATCTACTGGGCTTCCATACTCTATTATTCTAACAGGTCTTCAAGCTTCTGTGCTCGGTAATCACTATGTAGCATCCCTGTGCATACACTTGCCTGCATACATTGTTTATCAATAGTTTCCTATTTATAAACAATTAGGTAACCGCTTAATCACCTTGATCACATTTCCCTTGATCAGTCATAGCCATCAGATCTTCAATCTTGTCCAGGTGCAATGCATCTTTCAATCTGAAAATGTTTTACCCTGCCTTGGAACTTGCATAATAGTCTTGGAACTTGTGCCAGGGTATTGCGGTTCAATCTATGCTATAGATCTTCATGCCGACTTTCCATTGCCTTAGATCTGTTAACAAACTTCTTCCACGACATACCAATCTTTTGATCTGCTCCAGCTCATCAGCTTCCTTCATTAAATATGACATGTAAACATTTAATACACTTTGTTATAGCTCGGTTACAACTCAGTAAATACTAAACTTCACTCGATAGACATTCTGCCTTCATTAACCGATACCAATAACCTTAGGGTTTATCGACTAGGTTCCTTAGGGTTTACCGACTAGGTTCTTTTCTTGATAACATAGTATAGTATTAATCTTTACAATTTACAACATATGTATGATGTTAAAACAATCTAAAACATCATGATCTCATCATTGTCTGACTCGGTAGTAGTTGCCCATTGAATACCTTATTCATCCCCTTATTCATCATATTCTTTCCTATGTCTTTTATCGACATCTTTATAATCTTCATATCATATTTCTCAAGATATGGCAACATCATACTTAATTAGAAAATCAATTTCTTGACATCAATGACAAAATAATAATATCAAGATAGTAAAACATCTTTGATCAGTTATATCCATAATCATCAACAACCTTCTCAATATCCTTATTGAAATGGCAACAATCTTTCATTGTCTGTTATAATGCAATATTGCCAACACAAAGGACTAACTCAATACTGGTTTGATACAATGATACATAAAAAAGAACAGAATACAATCTTAGGCTGAAAAGTGCACACCATTAAATGAGGCCCTTACGAAATACCGAGACAAAATAAACAGATAGAGATTCTGGGAGCACTAGCTCCACTCCACAGCACACACTTCTCAGGCCTACCAATCTCTCTTACCCCAAAGATCCAAAGATCTTATAGTCAGAGGTTTCTTGTATGATAGTGTAAGGTACATGACGGGTATCTATAGGGTATGATCCACACTCCTAGAATCATTGAATGTGTTACGACCCGAAGGCAACTGAGAGGGGGGGTGAATTAGTTGTTTATTAATTTCAACCCAAATATAACTTAATCAAACTTGATGCATAATACCAGTAAACCAAACTTAATGTCGGTTGACAATTTAATAGTTAATAATAGTACCGATGAAGCTTAATGCATGAAATAGAAAGAGAAACAACATCCACAACACATAACACAGATATTTATACGTGGAAACCCTCTAAGGGGAAAAACCATAGTGGGAAACCTTACCCACAATCAAATGATACTACTGCAAATAGTATGTGTGTACAAATGGGTTCTGCACATGCAGAAAGGCCAACTGCTTAGAACTCACTGCTCAAATGAGAGTCACAATGACTACACTAGGATGGTTAAATCCTAGATAATGTACTGCTCAAAATAGCATCTTCTTATGTTGGATTCAGTATCGGTTAAGCTTTGATTATCTCCTTCATACCTTCCTTGAATCTTCAAATGATGTTTGTGTGAGTAGCTCTTCTTATATTCACATATATCGAATATCACAACCTTACCATACCATATTACATTCCTTTTCTTCACATAATCTCACAAATGAGATCTTACATATATACCAAAACCTAAGACCAAATATGTAGGTCAACTCACTAAGAATTTTACAATTAAATCAATTACAAATGAATCAATATGTGATGTATCATGTCGACTCAATGCTTTTATAATAATAAACAATCAATAAATTTCATCTCCATAATGTGTCGTGCTGATCTAGAATAGATAACGCATGCCAGTCCATAACCTAGACCAATTTGCCGGTAACATCAAATATGCCAACTCAATATGTCCAATGACCAAATCACCAAAACAAGTGTCCAAACCATGTCTTTGACGTAACCAAGTAATCTCTAGATGATAATAGATCATCCTCAGTGTCAGTGAACAATAAAACCTATCAGTGAACTGTATACCGGTGACTATGCATAAGTCACTGAACATGTTGGTGAACATAATGTGCTAGTTCAACATAACCAAAAATCTCCAGACAGATAAGTGCTGATAAGTGTTGACATCAATGACAAAACCAATGCAACACATTCATAATATCAACAATATCCCCCTTTGGCATTGATGGCAACACAAGATGGAAAAACATGTAAGTGTCAAAGTTAGAATGCCAAAAACCAAAAACCAACAATCACCCGAAGAGATCAATTACAAAATATTTCTCCCCCTAGGATAATGATTCCTAAGTACAAAGTTTTTCCTTAGATATCTCTCCCTTTGACATCAAATGCCAAAGCAATACAAATACCAGATACAACCAGTTCATAGAACCAATTACAAGTACCAACTTATCCAACTACTCCCCCTGAGAAGTAGCTCTCCTCCATGAAAGCCAGAAAAAAGGTTTCTCTGTTAATTTATGTCGGTCTGATGCCAATCTCTGACTGTCTAAGTCTCTACCAATGAGGGAATTACCCCAAGATGCTCTTTGAGATATTCAAAGGCTTCTTTAGGTAAAATCTTTGTAAAGATATATGCAATCTTCTCTTTAGTATTCACATAAACCAATTTCACTTCCTTTGCTTCAACATTCTCTTTCAAAAAATTGTATTTGATAGAAACATGTTTAGTTTTGGAGTGAAATAACGGATTCTTTGATATATCAATTGCTATGGAAATATCACAATAGATTATTATAGGTTCTCTGCATTTAACCTTTATGTCCTTGAACATTTGTTTGATCCATAATACCTGAGTATGATTAGTTGCAACTGCAACATATTCTGATTTTGTTGTTGATAATGATGTACAACTCTATTTCTTGCTCAACCATAAAATCAATTTGCTACCAAGAAAGAATTCCCCGCGAGTGATTCTCTTTCTGTCATCTACATCTCCTACCCAATTTGCATCAGTGTATGCACATAAATCAAAAAATTTATCTTTAGGATACCATAAGCCAAGATTTGTTGTGCCTTGTAAATACCAGAAAATCCTTTTCACTACTGATTCATGATTTTCCTTAGGATTACTCTAAAATCTTGAAACAATGCATACTGCATTCATAATATTAGGTCTTGTTTGTGTCAAATACAATAAACCTCCAATCATAGATTTATATCTTGTTGGATTAACAGGGGTTGAATATCCTTCAATGATAGTTTATCAGTTGTAGTCATAGGAGTACTTACCGGTTTAGAGTTTTCCATACCAAATTTCTTTAGTAGTTCCTTCAAGTACTTTGATTGATATATGAATATACCTTTATCAGTCTGTGAAATCTGCAATCCTAAAAAGAATTTTATCTTCCCAATCATAGACATTTCAAATTATTCCTACACCTTATTAGCAAAATCCTTACACAATCCATCTTCTCCTCCAAAAATGATATCATCAACAAAAACTTCAATAACCAAGATGTCATCATTAGTCACTTTGAAATATAAGTTATTGTCAGTATTACCTTGTAACCAAGCTTCAAAAGGTATTTGTCCAATCTTGCATACCAAGCTCTAGGAGCTTTCTTCAATCCATATAAAGCTTTTCTTAACCTGCAAACCATATCTTTGTCATTTGTTAAAGAAAATCCATCAGGTTGATCAATGTAAACTTCCTCTTCAACATCACCATTCAAAGATGCACATTTAACATCCATTTGATATACTTTATAATTCTTGTGTGCTACAAATGCAAGAAATAGTTTGATTGCCTCAATTCTAGCTACTGGTGCAAAGGTTTCATTGTAATCAATTCCCTCTTTCTATGAATATCCCTTACACACTAATCTTTCTTTGTTTCCGATTACCTTACCATCTTTATTAACTTTATTTATGAATACCCATTTAGTTCCAATTACATTTTTATTTTTAGGTCAGGGAACCAATGTCCATGTATTATTCTTTTCAATTTTTTCGAATTCATCTTCCATAGCTTTAATCAAATGTTTATCTTCACATGCCTAAAAAATGGTTGCTGGTTCAATTTGAGAAATTAAACATACCTCTTCATTTTCTAGTCTTCCTCTTGTCATAACTCCTTGATACTTATTCCCAATTATCTGACTTTTAGAGTGATTCAATCTTACATACCCGGGTGTGTTCACTTGTTGTTGTTGTTCAGTCACTGTGGAATTCTCTGATGATGCTGGTGTGATTGGATCTACATTTTGTATTGGTTCCCTTAGTGTTGGTTCATTTATGATCATTTGAATTGCCGGTTCAGAATCTACAGATCTTGAATTACCTCTGAACTATTCATCTATCTTCACATTTGCACTCTCAATGATTTTCTACAATATTTTATTGAAACATCTATATGCCTTGCTCTTAGATGAATAACCAAGAAATATTCCTTCATCACTTCTAGGATCAAATTTACCAACATACTCATCTCTCCCCAAATAACATTTGCTTCCAAATATTCTGAAATATTTAAGAGTAGGAGTATTACCAAACCATAGTCCATGAGGGGTCTTACTAGTTTCACCTTTTATGTGAACTCTGTTGAATGTGTAACCCATTGTATTCACTGCTTCTCTCCAACACACATGAGGTAGGTTTTCTTCTAATATCATGCTTCTAGCTACATCCATAATAGTTTTGTTCTTCCTTTCCACAACTCCATTCTGTTGGGGTGTCTGGGGTGCTAATAGTTGTCTTCTGATTCCATTCACTTCACAAAATGTATTAAATTCCTTAGATGTGAATTCACCACCTTGATCTGATCTTAAAAATTTGATTTTATTATCGGTTTCATCCTCTACCATTGCATTGAATAATTTTAATTTCCCAAACGCTTCTTATTTCTCCCTGAGAAAAGTAACCCAACACATTCTAGAATGATCATCAATGATTAGCATAAAGTATTTATCTCTCTGTAGACTTCTAGTTCTTGTCGGACCACATAAATTAGTATGAATTAAGTTAAGAACATTATTGGATTTCTCAGGAATACTCTTAAAAGTGGTTCTAACTTGCTTTCCGAATTGACATTCCTTAGATATCGGATTGTGAGGTTTTACAATCTTAGGTAAATCCCTTATTGCCTTAGTTGTACTGATCTTTACAATGCAATCAAAATTTACATGACAAAGTCTCTTATGCCATTATCAACTTTCATCAATGTGTGCAATCAAGCATGTCTTCTCATTGTTATTCAAATAATAGATATTACCTCTAGTGTGATTACTGGTTGCAATTTCCAAACCAGTTCTATTCATAATTTTGCATTTACCATTCTTGAATTGTAACTGAAATCATTTTTCAACTAATTAACCAACACTCAAAAGATTATGCTTCAAAACTTCAACATAATAAATGTTGTCAGTATTGTGCTTACCATCAAAAGATATAGTTCCTTTTCCTCTAATCAAACAAGCTTTATCATTCCCAAATATTACTAGACCTCCATTCTATTCCTGAAAAGTTAAGAATTTACTTTTATCACCAGTCATATGATGTGAACATCTGGAATCTATAATCCATTCATCCTTTTCCTCAACTTTAGCTTCTAGGGCCTGCTCTATCAGTGGAATAGTAGGTTCCAGTTGATCTTATGTTATTGCAACAAAAGCCTATCCATTGTCTGTCGGTTCCTCATCAGAATTATCACTAACTCCTTCATCAGCATAGGAACATGATTTGTCTCTATTCTTCTTAAATTGGTATCTCTTATATTTAGGGTTAGGCTTATATTTTCTTTTAGCTTCTTCTCTCAATCTTGCATGTCTATCAGGATACCTAGATGCCATATGATCAATTTTATTGCAGTTAAAACATTTAAATGGTGCTTTACCTTCATACTTACTTCTAATAGGACCTTTAGGCATTTTCCTTGGAAATAGTGCTTCAAGCTCTTCTAGTTCTTCATTTTCCTTTCTGATGTCTTCAAGTTCTTTTGCATAAAGTGCTTTCCAATCAAATTTCTTAGACGATGATGATGATGCTTTGAAGGCTAAATCTATCTTGGTTGTAGCAATAGGACCAAATTCCTCAAGCTCAAAAGCTGAAAGTTTTCCAACCAAAGTATCTCTAGATACTGATGTATTAGGCATTGTTCTCAATTCATTAATAGCAGTTACTTTCATTTTTTATGTTGGTGGCAATGCTCTTATAACTTTAGAAATAATCTCATCTTCACTTAAGGATCCTCCACAACATTGTATACCCAAAACAATTTCATTAACTCTTTCCATAAAAGTAGATTTTCTTTCATCTTCTTCCATTTTTAGATGTTCATACCTGACTCGGAAGCATTCCAATTTTGCAATTTTCATAGTGGTATCTCCTTCATTCAATGTCTCCAATTTATCCCAAATATCTTTAGAAGTAGATCGGTTTGATAATCCCATGATTTGCTGTTCTGACAATGCGCTCAAGAGTGCTTCTCTTTCTTTGCAATCATTCTCTTGATCTTTAGCCAAGTTTGGTGCATTAGGTTGACTCTATGTAGGACCAACATAGCCATTCTTTGTAACATCCCATATGTCTTTTCCAATGTAATTCAGATGTGTCTCCATTCAGATCTTCCATATACCATAGTTAGTTCCATCAAGATTCAGATTGTCCTTCTTGAAATAGTTAGTTGCCATAGAATCTCCCCAAGCTATTAAACTTCTACAAAAAGACCTGACTTGGCTCTGATACCAATTGTTAGGACCCAAAGGCAACTAAGAGGGGAGGGTGAATCATTTGTCTATTAATTTCAAGCTAAATATAACTTAATCAAACTTGATGCATAATACCTGTAAACCAAACTTAATGCCAGTTGATAGTTTAATAGTTAATAATAGTACCAATGAAGCTTAATGCATGAAACAAAAAGAGAAACATCATCCACAATACATAACACAAATATTTGTACATGGAAACCTTGTAAGGGGAAAAAACACGGTGGGAAACCTTACCCACAATCAGATGATACTACTGCAGATAGTATGTGTGTACAAATGGGGTCTGCACATGCAGAAAGGCCAACTGCCTAGAGCTCACTACTCAAATGAGAGTCGCAATGACTACAGTAGGATGGTTAAATCCTAGATAATGTACTGCTCAAAATAGCATCTTCTTATGTTGGATTCAATACTAGTTAAGCTCTGATTATCTCCTTCATACCTTCCTTGAATCTTCAAATGAGGTCTACATGAGTAGCTCTTCTTATATTCACATATATGGAATATCAGAACCTTACCATACGATATTACATTCCTTTTCTTCACATAATCTCACAAATGAGATCTTACATATATACCAAAACCTAAGACTAAATGTGTAGGTTGGCTCACTAAGAATTTTACAATTAAATCAATTACAAATGAATCAATATGTGATGCATCATGTCAGCTCAATGCATTTACAATAATAACCAATCAATAAATCATCTCCATAACGTATTGTGCTGATCTGGAATAGATAATGCATGTCGGTCCATAACCTAGACCAATTTGTTGATAATAGAAAATATGCCAACTCGAACAGACCAATAACCTAATCACCAAAACAAGTGTCCAAACCATATCTTCGACATAACCAAATAATCTCCAGATGATAACATATCATCCTCAGTGCTGATGAGCAATAAAACCTGCCAGTGAACCAGATACTGGTGACTGTGCATAAGTCACTGAACATGTCGGTAAACATAAAGTGCCAGTTCAACATAACCAAAGTTCTCTAGAAAGATAAGTGCTGATAAGTGTTGACATCAATGACAAAACCAATGCAACACATCCATAATACCAACAAAATGTAGGGTTTTGGGATACTAAGTTGGTTCTTATTGTAGGCTTTTGAGGGGTCTCGATCCAACAATGGATTCTCAGAGCAAGCCACTTAAGAATTTAGTTGAGCTTATTAGTGCATGGAAGGCCCCCCACATACATTGAATTCACTCAACACTCTAGCCGCCTGACTAGTATATTTATATAGCGGCTTGAAAAACCTTCTCAAGAGTACGCTAGGAGAGATGATATCTGCAACGCATCGCAATTCAAAGTACCTCTATGGGGTGATGAAATCTACAGTCAAAGATACCCCTCACTACGTGGAATAAAATAAAATTGGATGTCGTTGTCACCTCCTTCCTTTCTCCCAAGACCCTGAAGGCAGGTGGAAAGTTAGTTAATGCAATAGTAGGTCCACCCAAAACATGATAAAATTCTTTACCTTAAGAAAACAAAATGTGATTTAATATAATGCAGCCTGATTCACATTCATTTTATATCCCAAATTGAGGTGTTGAATACACATGTGCATGTCCATTTTAAATGTCAAATTGAAATGTGAAGGCATGCATGTCAATTTTAACCACTATTGATTTTAAGTACCAAATCGGAGTGTTATTCATGCATCTCAATTTTAACCAATGTTAATTTTAAGCACCAAAAGATGAAGTGTGAGATTGTGCATGCATGTCCATTTTAACCATTGTTGATTTTAAGCACCAAAAGATGAAGTGTGAGATTATGATTGTTATTGATCTAATACTAATCTAAACCTTTCTATAAATTCGCCACAGGTTGCAAACAGATGATTAGCAGTAAAATCAAATCAATAGAAAATAGAGAATACAAAATTGACAGAAGTGAATGTGTGACTTTGTATGGCTGATTGCATGATTCTCTCAGAGCAACTACGTGATTCTGAGAGAGTGATTGTGTGATCCTAATAGAGTGATTGCATAAATTTGTCAGCATAAATACATGACAGTGACAACACAATTTGTGATACTATCAAGATCAATCCATGACACCTACGGAGAATGGGTGACACTTATGGTGAATGCATGAAGATATTGGTGAATGCATGAAAATATTGGGGAATGTGTGACTCAAATCTGAAACTAAAAAACTATGAATGTGTATTGGTGTCTAAACGAATGCATAAATTTATCTATGTGATTGCGTGATGATGTAAACACGAATGCATGACAAAGAGGTCTATCTTGAAATCTGTGCAAAACCTACAAAAAAGGAAAAATCCATACGATCTGCAAAAACAACACAGAAAATAGAGAAGGTTAATTAATTGTTGTTCACGTTGAGTTCACCAAAATGTGTTATGCTCAAATACACCATTGCTAAATAGGAAATAAGGACAATCACAAAATCCTTAACTATCTAAGCAATCCAAACATAAAACCAATGAAATAAGATGCAAAATAGAATTAAATTAAGCAATATGAAACTCCCTATTATGCATCATAGCTTACATTGTTCTTCTTCTCTCTGTGGTATGATGGCTCTCAGATATTGCACTAGCAACCTGCAATTGACACAAAGATTCAAAGTTCATGATCTAGAGGAAATTGTCCAAGATTGAAGAGGATTGAAAATGGAGATTGAATGCTCAATTTATAGATTTTTGGTTGAGATTGATTGAAAAGGTGGACCATAATGATCAAGAGGTGGAACTCAGGTGAGGTCACATGTTGATTGATAGTTGAACTATTGACTTGGAGGTGAAACAAAATAGATTGAATAGATTAATTGAGTTAACAGATTAAGAAAAAGCTAACTGAAAGAAGAAAAATAATGGTTGGAAGAAATAAAGAAGATGACAAAGAAATCTTTATTTAGAAAAAGCTAACTAAAAGATGGAAATAGAGATTGGAGAGATAAATGATTTAATTAATTAATTAATTTATCATGTGCTTGCACTTTAACTTAGATTTTCAATTCAATCTTTGCATGAAATTTATTCAAATAATTGAATTTATTTAAATTCAATTTAGCATTTGAATATATTTAGAACTTGACTTTGATTTTCAATTTGGTTTTTGAAATCATGCACATGTATTTGAATTTGGAAGAATTTAGAAGAATATGAAATTAAAATTTTGGGGATTTGGAATTTGAATTAGAGGAAATAATTAGTTAATTAAATAATTTAAAGAAACTATTTAATTATTCTATAAATGGAACTTAATTAAATAATAAATATTATTTAATTTAAAAGATTAAATCATAATTAATTAAATAATAAATATTTAATTAATATTTAGAAAAGGGTTAATGTTTAGATGATTAGAGATAGAAATTGAAAATATAATTTATTTAATCTATTTAAATAATAATGATTATTTAAATTGGGGAATTAACCATAATTAATTAAATAATAAATATTTAATTAACATTATAAAATGATTAAAATGATCAAACGATGAAAGAATAAAAATAGAATAAGGATAAGGATTCAGAATATTCTCCAAAGTATTTCTCATTGTCTCTTTGCAGATGATACTCTGTTATTTGGACATGCTTCGTTAGTAGAGGCAAAAGTGATTAAAGGAATAATACAAAATTATGCATCGTTTTCTAGTTAGAAAGTGAATGGTGATAAATCAAAGATTTGTTTCCTTAATACATTACAACTAGTTCAATATAGGTTGCAATCCTTTTGGGGATTTGAGACTGGAAATCTTCCATGTACTTATCTTGGGATTCCTTTCTTTGTTAAACAAGATAAGATTATTTCGGTCATTTCTAAAAGAATTCTCTCATGGAATCATAGATGGTTAACTTTGGCGGGTAAAATTATTCTCATCAAGTCTGTTTTGAATGCTATTCCCATATATCTCATGTCTGTTTTGAAGTCTCCAAAAGCAGCTATTGTTAGTTTACAAGATACTCATAGAGATTTTCTTTGGAACAATAATAAAGATGGCAAGAAGAAACTCTCTTTAGTTGCATGGGATAAGGTATGTTTGCCTAAGGAACTTGGGGGAACAGGAATTCGAAGTCTACAAAATCAAAATTTAGCCTTAGGTGCTAAGTTGGTTTGGAAATTATATGACAAGCCTATCTCCTTATGGCCACAGATTATGTTTGCCAAATATTTAAATAATGGACCGAGAGAGTACATTTTTAATGTCTCAAATTTGCCTTTGGGTTCTGCTATTTTGAATTTCCTTTATAAATGTAGATCAGTTATTTTGCCTCATCTCTCATGGATTGTTCATAATGGTAGAAAGGTCAGATTCTGGGATGAAGTATGGAATGGACACACACCTTTGGTGAATATTAGGGATTGGTCTCCTCTGATCACTATTCTTTCCTCCCTTTGGAGTGTTTTTGTAGTAGATTATTTTGAAATTATGACTAGTGGACCCCTTAAGCTAGCTATACGGAAGTTGATTGATTTCTTAGATGTTGATCAAAGCATGAAATTAGATTTTGAGAAGATTCTGGGGGATAGAATTGTATTTCTTTTTTATTGTGAGGATGAACTTATTTGGACAAAGAATATTTCTGGTAAGTACACTATTAAAGATGGTTACAACTCTCTCATGGTTGCTAAAGATTTATTATCTTGGCCTTATAAGTTGTTTTGGCATTCGGCTTGTCTTCCTAAAGCTGGAGCCTTTCCTTGGTTGGAAATTCAAGATAGAGTCCTTATAGGTATGAGACTAGACAAGCTTGGTATTACTGTTGTTTTCCCTTGTGTCCTTTGTAACAAAAAATTGGAATCTTCTTAACACTTGTTCCTACATTGTGATTATGCTTATGAATGTTGGCAGTGGTTGTTTGAGAAGTTAAATATATCATTTGTTATTGGTAACGATCTCATTTCCCATTTTATATCTTGGCCCTTTATGTTTGCCTCATCTTTTTATGCATGCCTTTGGATCATATCTCCATTTATTGTGATTTGGAATGTTTGGCTAGAGAGAAACAATAGGATATTTAAAAAAATAAGGTCTCATATAACTATTGCTGCAAACCTTCCCATACCCTAGAAGGAATTTTGAGGAAATTCCTTCTAGGGTATGGGAAGGTTTGCAGCAATAGTTATATGATTTTCTTAAGTAATGTTGATGTAAAATTTTATGATGATAATTATTCCTACTTTCCCCTTTCATTTCAAGTATTCATGTTCGTTGTCTAGAGGAGAGTTCGAGCTCATGGTATTTGATACAATAGTGTTTTTCCAAAAGTTTTTTGATACTTTCTTTTTTGGCAGGAAGGTTTTTGGCTAATGGGATTTGGCACAGGGCTATGGAAAATTTTGTCTTCTTCCATTGATAGCAGCTATAGAGTCTACATTTGAAAATTATCCAATGGGTTTTTTTGGCAAGTTGTCATATGGGCTCTATGCAAAACTGATATTATATGTGTTGTGACCATATTTTGTATGTGGTTTTGGGTGGGGTGCATAAACTGATCCGCTAGATACTATAGGTTTATTTTATGAGCTGTGACTGGAGGTTTTCTTCCTAGGGTTCATTCCTCCGATATGCTCTTTGAATCTTGTATAAAAAATAAAAAAATATTAATAAAAAAGTTTAGTGGAATAATCCACTTTTATTGAAAAAAAAATAAAAATAGAATAATTAGTAAAATTATGAGGAAATATGAGATTTAGAAGAATAAGATTAATTAACTTAATTAAAGAATTAAATAATTATTTATTCAATTTGCGGAATAATTAGTACATGATCAATGAGATATTTTTTGGTGTCTACACTTTCAATAATGGATGTCCCAAGAATACCCTAATAGTGAAGCTCTTTCATTAATTGAAGGCCTTAAACACGTGATTCAAAGTGATAAGAATGGAATTGATATATTGTGTGGCAATGCTCATATTGTTGATTCTAATGTCATGCTTATAAAGAGTTGTGTTGAGAACTTAGGTTATTCACAACCTTCTACACAACTCAATCATTCTATTCCTTTGACCACTCTGATGGCTATCATTCCTACTTTCACCTCAAACATTATGGCTACATCAACTCAAAATGTCATACCTACAACCATTAGTCATGGAGGAAATCCCTCTTCATCAATCAATCATTTGTACTTACTGATGCCTTCAATAATTATTCCTCTTATTTCTTAGCCAATAAATGTGATGCAAGGGGGCAATTCATATAATCATTTTATTCCTCCTTCTAGTGTCTCATTTCCTACTCAATCATCTCCTATGCCTACTTACCATAGTGTTCCTCCACCGTATTCTCAATTGACGCCTTCTTTCAACAACATCACACCACCTTCTCAATCAAACATGTCTAACATAAATTCTTCAACTAAAGCAACCACTAATAATCTTTCTCAAAGTGTATCATCATTGCAACAACAAATCACTTCTATGAGTCAATCCAAGTTTAGTGTGATCACATTTGATGTTGCAAGCCCACTTTCTCTTGATATTGTTAGGGTTGTCCTTCCTAAACATGTTTAAGTCCCTCAATTGGAAATATATAATGGAAAAGGTGATCCTTTAATACATGTCAAAACATTTCAAACTTTGTGCACTAACTTTGCTTATGATCAAAGTTTGCTTGCAAAAATTGTTTACTAGAACAATAAGAGATAAAGCTTTGCAATGGTATTCCTCTTTTCCTTCCTATTCTATTACTTCTTTTCAATAATTAGAAAATTATTTTATTCAACAATTTCAAAATAACATAGGTCCTAAAATCAATTTGACTAATTTAATGCATTATAAACAAGGTGTTAAAGAAAAAGTGACTGATTTCTTTGGTAGATATAAGCGTTTGTGTTCTCAGATTTATTTTCAAGTGTCTAATAATGATATTCAAAGACACTTCATTTCTAATTTGCAAAATTATATTAGGGACAAACTTCTCCTTTTTGAGTTTACTTCCTTTCTGCAGTTGTGCGCAACACTTCACAATTATCAAGTGGCTATGAGTCAACTAGAGCAATCCACTCCTATGGCTCCAAGTGATAAGGGTGATAGTGCTCAATAACCATTTGTGAAGTTCAAACAAAGCAAAGGATTCATAAAATTCAATGACAACATTAATAACAATTTGAATGCTAGAACAAGTGTGCCTCCTATTTCTAAATTTTTCAAAAGAGAAAGACAATTTATTCCTTTGAATGAATCTTTACATAGCATGTTAGATTCAATGCTAGTCATAGAGACATTGAGAGGGGGGCGATGAATCAATGTCTAACCGATTAATGGAATATATAAACTCATTTATAACTTTGCAACCCAAATCAATGTACCAGTAAACAAGAAATAATGTAGTAAAGAGAAATAACAGAGACACCATAAATACACACCATAAGACAGGATATTTGGTTAGGAAACCCGATGTAGGAAAAATATTGGTGGGATTTGTGACCCACAATATTTATTCACTAGCCAATATGAATAAATATTAATTACAATAAGGGCCTACGCATGCACGAAGGCCAATAGCCTAGAGCGCACTGCTCAATAGAAGAGTCACACTGACTACAAAATGGATAATTAAATCCAATACAATGTACTGCTCAAAATAGAATCTCTAATGCCTGGTTCAGTATGGGTTTAAGCTTAGTCAGATACTTCAACCAAAACCTTTCGTTGTCTTACATATACCAATAATAATTATCCTATCCTTCTACTTCATCATCATCATACAAAAATAATCTATAAGATCTCATACATCTATGAGTCTTTTACAATACACCAAGTTGGCTTATAAATAATTAATTATATTTACAATACAATTTATATAAGCAAAACTTTGTCTCATGTCGGCCTGAGTGCCAGTATACTTCATTTCCAGTGTAATCTGGATGTCGGTGATGTGTCTATTGGTGCATGAGTAGAAACATGTTACCGGCTGGTTTTCATCAATGACAACATCAACCATTTCTCATAAGAGTGTAGAATGCCAACAATCTCCCCCTTTGGCATTGATGGCAACACTCATGAGAAAAATCTAAAAACTGTTGTCCAAAAAAAAGTAGTCCAAAAACTGATCCCAAAAAGATGTGCTCCCCCTGAGCAAGTGATCACTTCTATACATTTTTATCCATACTACTCCCCCTTTGGCATCAATGACAAAGGATGTCAAAAAGAGTCAAAATCCTACCTTATAGCTTGTAACTAGTTGGTTACAATTTGAAAGATATTTTCCACAATCATATTCAGGCTCTGCATAAATTTGTTATTGTCTGCAATAATGGTTTCTGTTTGTTGGTTCATGTCAGTTAGATAACTCATTTGCTGCTTTGGTGATCGTTCTCCTTGAACTGTTCCCTTTATTATCTCAACCCGCTGAGTAATAAGATTGTCCAATCTAGGACCAAGTTTACTTTTCAGTTCCTGAGCCTTTAACCTTATCCTTTCTTTCTCTTTCTCAAGTTTCTCTATCTTTTCCTCAAAAACTATCATTCTTGTTCAAAAATAGTTGTAAATTTTGAAGAACCTATCATATTATCCGCAATGTCATCTATCTCCTTTTGTGTTCTCTTGATTTCCTCATCAACATCTTCAGTCAGATGGTGAGGCTTGCATGTTTCTCTATACAGCTCCTTATACTCCAAAATTGTTGAGTTTGTTGGCATTTTTGATGTTTATGCTGTGATTGTCATTGATGGACACACACTTGCATTAAGATCACTTTTATATGAATGAGTTAAAGCTCAACCAGAATTTGTTGCAACTGGTATGTTGTATTATAGTCTTTAGACTATTAATGTTTTGAAGAATGTGTTTACTGGTCTGAAATGGTATCTTGACCCCAAGCAGTTCGTGGATCTCAAGCAGTACGAAGGATGAAGTGGCAGAACACACTTGTTTCCCAGTCTTCATTTCTTTGACAAACCGGCAACTGGTACTTTGCTTGAACCAGTATTTTGTATGAACTGGTAATACTCTATGATGAGTTACCAACTGACATTTTGTGATGAGTTACCATCCACCGATTGTTTGACAGTGCCGACACTCTAGCAGTGCATTTTGTGTCGTGTTACCAAGTATGTCCAGGTTCATTGAACCTAGGGAACTAGATTGTAAACCTATTGGACCGACATGAAATCAGTTTCCATTATAAGGACATCATGTCTAGGGTTTTAGGTAGTTGTTAGGGTTTTATGTTGTTGCTAGGGTTTAAGGTGGTTGATGAGTTAAGGGAAATACAGAAGAGAATTTTAGGTCTAAAAAGAGAGACTGAGAGTGAATGTATTGAAGACTGAAGTAATGCTAGAATGCATTAGCTATGAGCCATAGTTGATCTAACCAAGCAATCTATGCTATTTGCTAGATCAATCTCTTGTTGATTACTCACATCCTCAACAAGTCTGAAGCCTTTAATCAGGTAGGCTCAGAGTAGCCTTTGTAAAATCCTCTAACAAGGTGGTTCACATTTGTGGATCTAAAATCCTCTAGCAAGGTAGTCTTTGATTAGACTTATCTCCTAACAAAGATTGAGATTCCTAATAGGATTTGTTTTGGTAAAGAACATTGTATGACCTTAACCGGTCTAGTTCCTATTCTGCAGATAGTTACTTGTGAGGTCCATCTCACGGTGGTTTTTCCCATTTGGGTTTCCACATCAAAATCTCTTATGTTATGGTTTTTATACTTCTGTGGGTGAATGCATTATTTTCTATTTGGTTTACATGTGTGCTAACCGGTTTGTCTACTAAACTATTTTACTAGTTTACTGGTAGTCTAGTAAAGTGTTTAAGTACAGTGATTTTTGGCATACTAATTCATCCCCCCTCTTAGTATTCATCAATTGGTATCAGAGCCAACCTTTCTATAAGTCTAACCACTTGGAAAGAGATATGGGGGAATACACTATGAGGGAACTTACTCATCGGCTCACTCAATCTGAGCAAGCCTATGATGAACTCATGGTAAAATATAAGGCCTCTCAAGCAAAAAGGAGAGAACATGCTAAAAAACTGATGGACCTATCTGAAAATAGTTCTTCTGATGAAGCAGATATGGAAGCCCTAATTCAAGAAGTAGAAAAGCTAAATGAATCAAACTCCAACATGAGAAAGGAGCTAGAAGGACTGACTATCCGAATGTGTCAAGAGCTTGAGAACTAGAGGAAAACTGAAGATCTAGTGAAAGACAAAGATCATGAGATCTCCAAGCTGAAGCAAGAGATCAGTGCCCTAATTGCTCAACTCCATGAAAGAAGAATGGAAAAAGAAGAAGTACAAGGTGAAATAAACACTGTCATCTCTGAGAATGCAAACCTGATGGAGACAAATGCTACTATTTCCAAAGAACTCTCTGAGTCAAAGGAAATACTTGCTAAGTTCAACAAGTGTACTGTTAAGCTAGAGCAAAAGCTTAAATCTGTCAAACCTATCAAGAATACTGATGGACTTGGTTTTTCAAGTCATGATGAAGGTGAGACCTCAGATGCAAATGTTGAAACATCAAAGAAGCAATTGGCATTCAAAGGTAAAGGTAAGCAAAAATTCAAACTTGTTTCCTTTAACTGTCTTAAAGAAGGACATACTGCCAATATCTGTAGGAGCAAAGCCTATAATAATTTTCCTTACTTCATAAACAATGTACCTAGATCTAATAAGTTCAATGATAATTGTTATGTAGGCAACAAGTATGGGTATAGAGCATCTAAATGCAGGTCTGTCATGAACAACACTAGAAGATATCCTCAGAGGACTCAAGGAGTTGGTCCGGAATCTTTTGTGAACCGGAACCCCAGCCGGTTTAATGCCTTTAATCATCCGTGAGGAAGCGGGAGCTATCAAGCGGCAATCGGATGGAGAGCAAACTATTGTATTTGCCATGGTTATGGTTACACTATGGCAAAATGCAAAAGGAAGAATGGAAACATGAACAATGGACCTTGGAGAGCACCTGGAATGGTTTGCTATCACTAAAACAAACCGGGTCATTCAGCAAGATTCTGCAGAAGTAGAAAGAGTATATCGGATGATATACCGGTCACTCAAGAAGGAACGATTGATGTTGAAATTGTCCAAGTAGATATGAACAAAACCTGGAAGAAGAAACCAACAATGTTGCAAGAAGAACCAGTTTCTGCACCTAGTGTGGAAATCACAGAACCGAAAAACTAAGCTTTAGAAAATCTTAGGGGAAGCAAACGGAGAAATGTTTTGAACCCCTTGTTCACAATGGTAAAAGACCTTAACTAATATGTGATACCTGTCATTTGGTGGAAGACCAAAAATGGTAAAAGGAAAATTAGGGTTTATGCCCTAATGATGGAGCATTAATGATGGTAGGTGAGGAATATGCTTAAAAGGAATTTTCAAATTATTTCTCACTATCATTTTTTGAGTGAAGAATTTTTGCAAGTGCAGAGCGACAAAAAAGTGATTTGAGCTATGATTTAGAGAAATTTGGAAACCTTGAAGGAGATTCAAAAGCAAATTGCAAATGGTCAAGAGAAGAAAGCAAAGCGATGATTCTGTAACCGACAGAGTGTGAGGTGAAGTAGAATCTGAAAGCCCTAAATTCACCATTTCTGAAAGGTATTTCTCAAAGTTTTTAGTTTTAATCATGGCTTCTGCATCTCATACTAGCTCTAGTGCATCTATCGATTTAGTAAGCTTCATTCAATGCAAGTCTAAATATAATGCCCTGTCACAATTTCTTGCTGGAGTAATAGTAGAAGAGGGAATCTTCGATTATATAGATTGTAAGATTGAAGACCTAGGGTCTCTAGCAATCTACTCATAGCTAGGTTATTTTGTGGAAAAGATAAGAAGATCAAACCAAAGTACATCATCTTGGAGAAGAAGAAACTTCATAATGCAGTTTACTTCCTAGAGGATTTCATAGATGACCATATTAGGATCATCCTGAGTAGAGTTAATGGTGACAAGATGCACCTGGAGAGAACACATGATATAACACCACAAGCCGCTCATGCCATCATCGGTTTCTACAATGTTGGTGAAGTGCTAGCCCTGAGGAAGATCATCAAAACTGAAATGACCAAGCTCACTGGTTTAGTGAGCGACTCACGAGGAATGATGGTTAATAGCATCAAGGATGACCTTGTGAAATATGTGTGCATGGTGATTGGATACCGGATGTTTCATGCCAGTAGAATTTACTCTGTATCTACTGTAGCAGTAAATGCCACTTCCTGGATGATCAAGGAAGATGCATCATTTGACCTGTGCACCGGTATGCAAAGGCAACTCCTGTTGAATCTTAAATCAATCAAATAGGATAATGCATTGAAGTTTAAGTTTGGTCAACTACTGGTTGGATTATTTTTCTATTTTCAAAGTTACTTCCCAAGAGCGGGAGATATTCAGTGGTCTGCGGACCAACCAATTACCAAGCAGATCAAGGAAAGCCTCCAAGAAGTTGGAACTGGCTACCCTAAAGTTCTGAATAGGTACTTTGATGAGTTCAGAGGTAAGATGAGCCAAAGGATAAGGATACCTGGTGACATAGTCAAGAAGTATAAAGAGGACATATGCTTCATCATCGAAACTAATGTGTGCATAATGGAGGCAGTCGAGCCAAGACAAGAGGAAGTGGAGCCTATGGGCTATGAGGTAATGTATGATATGTTGGACGGGTATGCTTCTACCCTACTTGCCTCACCTCTTGATCCTAAGGAAAAGAGAACTGGCACCTATCTGGAAAGGGTAACACTAGTCGAAGAACCCTCAGCAAAGAAAGGAAAGGCAGTGCCTTCAGCATCGACACCGGTTATTGTAGCCAGTCCTAAAGTGACCAAGCGGTCACCTGCTACGAAGAAACTGAAAGTGGCACCTGCAAAAGTCTTCGAGAGGAAGAGGAATACTAAGAACAATTCACCTAACTAAGAAGAAATTGTGTTTGAGGAAAAGCCTAAGAAGACTAGGCAAGCAAGGAAAAACACAAAGAATGAACCGGCATCATCTACACTGGTAAATATTGACATTTCTTCCTACAAACCTTTGACACATTGTCAAAGAATAATTAAAAATATTAGGAGAAAATTGTTAAATGATTTGGTAGACCATTTTGATGACTTTAATGATGATGAGAAGGAAGAAGTAGAGCTAGAAATAATAAAGTATTTATGTGCTAATGACTAGTAGATCTGAGACACCGGATTCTTTGTATAAGTCCCTAGATAATAAATGGCGCATTGCCATAGAGAAAGAATGGGAAATCAGGGAGAAAGTTTCTGCTCAATACTTTCCCAACCTATACAATTCATAGTTATTTGATGTCATCAACCAAAATAAAGGATTCTTCTTCACCAAAAGAAGAAGACTCTGGTTGTTGGAAGGAAGAATTGATGATGTCGAAAAAGACACTCATCTGCATATGACAACAGCAATTCATACGCATAAAGTGCTTCAAGCTAGCAAGAAGGCTGAGCAAGAACCGGTAGTGAAAAACTGGATGAAGTGTTTGATGATGAAGGAAATCTGATTGTTGAACCTATAGAAACTATTGATGTTGATGCTCTAGAGGAAGAGGATGTTGCTCAGGACACACCATCAGAAGCAACAGGATGGGAGAAGCAGGCTAAAAAGGTAGAAAAGCAAGCAAAGGACAAACAAGAGGAAGCAAAGAAGTAGGTGAAGGAGAAGAAAGATGATGAAGAGGAAAGGAGAAAAGAGGAGGAGAAAAGAAAAGAGGAAGAGAAGAGAGCATAAGAGGAGAGGAAGAGACAAGAGGAAGATAAGAAGAAGAAGGAAGTGGAAAGGAAAGAGGAAGAAAAGAAAAAGAAAGAAAAAGATGATCAGGACAAAAGAAAAGAGGAAGAAGAGAAAAAGAAACAAGAAGATGTGAAGAAGAAGAAAGAATAAGAGGATAAGAAAGAGGAGAAGAGAATGGAAGTAGAAAAGGAAGAGGAGAAAAGAAAGGAAGAGGAGAAGAAGAAGAAAGAGGAGAAGAAGAAGGAAGAGGAGAAAAAGAAAGAAGAGGAGAAGAAGAAGGAAGCAGAAAAGAAGAAGGCAGAAGAGGATAAGGAAGAGGAAAAGAGAAGAGAAGCGGCAAAGAAAAAAATAGAGGAGGACAAGGAAGGAGAAGTAGCAAAGAGAAAGCAGATGGAGACACCTAAGGTAACTGGTAGTCAAGCCAAACCGGCTGACCTCTAGTCTGCAAGTGAAATGGAGCTACTGCAAAGCATCAAGGTTGCTCAAGAATGCCTTGAAGTGATACAGAGGAAAAAGGAGCAAGATGTGATCCAAGTGGCGGTGGACACTCATACCAGTTTGATACTTGGTACAAACCTTCTAAATACTGATTTGTCATTGGCTCAACTAAAGCTCCTATGCACAATAGTGGATGATCAGGTGCAGAGCCTAGAAGAGGCAACAGAGGCAAATGCCAAGAAAGAGCATCAAAAAGCTCTAAATATTGCTCTGGTGAAAAAGTTAAACGAGCTCCGGTCTGATCTACAAAAAGCTCAAAAGGATATAAGGGATGCTCTAGATGAGGGGAATCTTCTACTCAGCAAGATTTGTCAAGCCCATCTATTTTGTGACGATGTGCTTGCATAGAAGCAAAAGCTTCAATCTGATTTACAGTCATACATGAGCACCTTCAAGCCACCATATGACTCTTTCACAGCTTATGGGAAAACCATTCAACGGTTTCATATCTAGTTTGCTAAAATAGAGCATGAGGTCAGCACCCAATCATGAGATTTGCGGGAGCTACAACTAGTTCTACTCCCATATCTGCAAATACTTCAGAAGTGCTATCTTAATCTGGATGCCTTAATGGTGACACAGGAGATGAGCAGAATAGATGCCATGGAAGAACAGGTCTCTCAGATGAAGACAGAGAAAGAAGTATCCACCTCCCTACTTGAGTCCTGGTCTTTATCTATGAAACAATTCTTGTAGGACTTTAAATTTGTTTTTGACAAGTTTTATTCCTTATTGTCATAAACTCTTATTGTTTTAATACCAAATGACAACAGGGATTGTTCAGTTGTACTTTGTCATTGTTGGCAAAGGGGGAGAAGTATTCTGGTATTTAAAATTTTGATGTATGCTCTGAATATCTTAATGTCTATCTCTGTATGCAAATAGTTATACATTGTATTGGTAGCTAAAGAGATAGTGTATATTCTTAGGGGGAGCAATTTTGCTTATGGCATGATTTTGTTGTAAAACACCTAGATGTCAAAATTTTATTTTCCTAAGTGTTGCCATCAATGCCAAAGGGGGAGATTGTTGGCATTTTGATGTTTATGCTATGATTGTCATTGATGGACACACACTTGCATTGAGATCACTTTTATATGAATGAGTTAAAGCTCAATCGGAATTTGTTGCAACCAGTATGTTGTATTATAGTCTTTAGACTATTAATGTTTTGCAGAATGTGTTTACCGGTCTAAAACGGTATCTTGACCCCAAGTAGTTCATGGATCTCAAGCGGTATGAAGGATGAAGTGGCAGAACACACTTGTTTCCTAGACTTCATTTCTTTGACAAACCGGCAACTGATTTTTCCCATTTGGGTTTCCACGTCAAAATATCTTGTGTTATGGTGTTTGTACATCTATGGGTGAATGCATTATTTGCTATTTGGTTTACATGTGTGCTAACCAGTTTATCTGCTAAACTGTTTTACCGGTTCACTGGTAGTCTAGTAAAGTGTTTAAGTACAATGATTTTGGGCATACTAATTTACCCCCCCTCTTAGTATTCATCAAAGTTAAGTACTGGTAATATTGAATCAATGTGCTTCTTACAGTCCTTGATAGTTTTCTCAAAGAATTCTCCTTTTTCTTTATCTTCTCTTTCCTTTATAGTTTCTTCATTCACCTGATCTATAGTTAGAACATTTCCACCAATGAATTTGGACAATGTGTCCAATTTACCTAAAGAATCCTTAATATGATCTATCTTAAATTTGGTGCAATCATCTATAAAATAGGTAATGTGTCATCAATAGCCTTAAATTCTAAGTAATTATAATCTACTATCCTCTTGATAGAATCCAATAGAACATCTATTACATTAGTGGGTCTGAATTCTCTAGTTGATGTGCTTGGTTTCTGCAATGGATTTCCTTTCAACAAATACTTGCCCAATTACCTTAAGTATTTCTTCCTTATTTCCATAAATTGCTTCCTCTTTACTTACATTTTCTGTCGGTTTCTCTGTCTGTGTATGTACCTCTGCTTCTGATGTTTTCTCATTGTTAGTGTCATTAGCCTCAATCAATTTTTTTGCCTCCAGTTCCTTAGCTTGTGCTGGTATTTTAATATTTTGAGAGTCAACAGTGTGTGTCGGTGACTCAGAGATCTCACTATTCTTAGCATCGGCTACCTTAACCTCTGCAGTCTCTTTATCCACAACAATGTTAATATCTTGTGTATTTACATTCATGGTGAAAATAATTTCAGAATCCGGGTTAGTGTCATCATGTGTTACCTCTTCAGTTTCTTTATCTGGTTGATTATCTGTATGTACCGATGATGCTAACTTATTGGAGGAGTGTCCTGTGCTGGTGGAGGAATTTTATCTGTGATCTTTATAGTAGGAACACCACCAATATTGGCTTTACCTTTGTCCTTTTGGCATACCTTCACAAAAGATTTATCCATTGTCTCTCCCTTTCCTCTTTCTTTTCTTTTTCGACAAAAAATATATCCCAGCTGTCCGTAGTTTCATCAACAATCTCTTTTACTCTCCCAACCATTAGGCTAACCTATCAGTGTCCACTGACAAAAACTGTCTAGTTTGCTTTGAAAATCAGTTCATCAATTTCTTCTCTAGATTTTACAGGATGCACTGCCAATAATGCTTCAACTTTTAGCTTTTTATCTAATTCCATTACTAACATTCTTTTATCCTCTAATCTTAGATACAAGTCATTCGACAAATCATCTACAACTTCAATCAATACTTTCTTATAGATGTCTAAATGTCAAATGATACTTCTATGGTATCCTTCTCAAAATCCTTGAATGAATGATAATACTTATTTATATTGCATAGATTATGATCTTATGTTATCTCATTTACCAGTTCCTCTGGTGTAAGGGTATCTGGTGTCTTGGTTTGTTTCTTCTTAGGAGTTAGTTTTTTCTTAGGTTGTCTTACTGCTTGCTTCTTCTTCCTTAATGTTCTTGCCTTTTTAGGAGAAGGAGAAGGTACCTGTGAGGGTTTTATCTTCTTCTTTTCTACTCTCTTGAATTTTGTTGCCTTACCACTATCTGTATCCAAAGAAGTGTCAACCAGTGAAACATGAGCATCTAGTTTGAATCCTTCCAGTTCACTAGCTGAAATACCACTAATGTTCATCACATTTTCTTTTACTTCCTTAGCCATCTTGCATGCATCTCTGATATGTTTTTCTCTTCTTTTTCTCTATTTTTGCATTGAAACAACACTCTCAATAGTCTCAGCATTACCAAAAATTTCTTCAGATGGTTCCTTAGGTGCATCAAGAAGTGTCTTAGCATATGCTTCAAGAATATTCAAATCAACTTCATAACCCATGTTTGTTATCCAAATGGTTCTAGGAGTACCAACTTCCATCCATGTTTCATCACATTTGATTACAAAACATATTTGCTTGTCATATTTGTCTACTATGCCTTATGGTATCCTTTCTCTAGCCTTATTTTAGTTTGGAAGTTTTTAAAATAGGTTTTTACTATGTCAACACAGTTGGAACCAATCTCGGTAATAGCTTCCTTGATTTGTCTACCTATCGGGATGTCATATCCAAAGTCCTTATGACCAATTTTGGGTATCTCTTTGGTGAAGTAAAACATCAGATACACAAGTAGGTTGCCAAAATGGAATGTCCCCTTCTTGTCACCCTTAATCTTTTTTAGGTTGTTGATCAATTCATCCTTAAGCCATTCACAGATGTCACTCCTAGCATTGTTTTTAACCATCTCATGTGCACTATGAATACATAGGCTGGAAATTGAATTTAATTTGTTTGCATGAGTAACTCTATAGCCAAGTACCATACTCACATATCTCACATTTCCATCATTGATATCATTAACCCTAAGAGATCTATTGTCATATGTAGCTTTGATTATGTCCATTACACCCTTGTTTGGTATCTTTTTCTTTTTTGGGGGTCTAACACCAATTGAGGGTAAACCAATAACTGTCTTTATTGCCTCCTTAGTGATTTTAAAAATAGAGTCAAGCCACATAAACTCTCTGTGAACTCTTCTTAGTAAAAGATGTACTACCTAATCCAGAAATTCAAGAATGTTTAAAATTTCAACAAATCCTAAGTCTCCTACAATCTTATGCTCAGGTTTAATCAGACCATGTTCATTAGTAATAACATCATTGTACATGTTCTTCAATTCATCAGTCCCTAAATTTTCTATGTAGCAGTGAATGTAGATTCTAGGGTCTTCGGCAAAAGTGACTCCCTTCAGAATTTTCAAAAAAGCTCCACTAGAATCATATTGCTTGGAAATTTTAGGGATGATCTTAAACACAGGCCTAAGGCACTTAAATTTTTCTACCACATTAGGGTTTGCAATAAATTCAGGTACAGAAGATGAAGATGCCATTTTGAAAGATAAATACCTCTTGCTTGAAATCCTTGAATGCCTGAAAAACACTTCGTTGCTTTGCCTTAGGAATACCTAAACTCAATTTTGTACTCTCCGAATGCTTGAATGCTTGGTGATTTAAAATGAGGGTTTTCCGATGCTTTATAGCCAAAAATGCTCTCCAACTATCATATTAAATTCTTTCCAGTTAAGTGAAATCTTAACCCATCTACCAGTAAAGAAAAAATATATCATCTTCCCATCAACCGAGGGTAGAATGCATGATTTTCAATTTTCTGCCATATCCTCTAAGGATTATTCCTTAGATAGATGAAGAATCTCCTACTAGTGGAGGATTACTCTATTCTACTAGTGCAGTGATAGATTCATCAACTCTCCGATCTCTCTTCTTAATCCATTATTTTGAAAATTCTTTCTTTATTTCATTTATTTTTTCTTTTCCTTTCTCATTAGATCCTTTATTGTTTGTCATGTTGGCATATGTGCAGAGCTTGATGACATGATGATATTGTATGATTGTCATTGATGTCAATATGTTGAAGTATGAACCGGTATATTGAAGTAAGCAAACTGGCAAGAGAAGTGGTAAGATGTTGAGAACTAGTATGATGTTGTGAACCAGTATATGTGAAAAAGTGAAGTGGTATGTTGGAATGAGAACCGGTATATGGGAAGTTTTGTATCAGGGTTTAATTTGGCATGACTACCAGTTGGTAGTCTCAACTTCAGGTTGTTTGGTTCATGCATTCTAAGCCTATGTGATTCAAGTGATGACATCTTGTGATGAGTTAGCATTGTAATGAAGACCAGATCATGTAGCCACATCAACCTTATGTGCGTGAAGGATTTCCTTGAGGATCTTGCATGGGGCTTGATCCTATCTACCTAGGGAATGTGTGAAGACTCTGTAAACGGTGGAAAGTGCATGATGGGTTTTGAACTCCCTGAAGCAACAAAGATTGAACGTTGGAGAATGTCTTAAGATCTATTCAAGACTATTATATTCAATGCGGTATGATTAACGGTCAGGACTGAACTGATTGAATTGTTAAACCTAAATATTTACGGTTTAGGGTTTATGCTACCGACCTATTTGTTTCCTATAAGGTCGATGATGTTTTCCATTTTGAAGTTGTTAGCAAATGTTATGTGTGTATCCAAGTGAAGAGATACTTGATTCTTGCCAGACCAAAGAAGTGTGTTGATACTTGCAGAATGTGATTGCAGAAGAAAAGGAGATAAAGAGGATCTACCTTGGCATTGTGTGTTGTGATTAGATCAGTCTATGACCTATTTACTTATAACCATTTTAGTTGTTGGAAAATCCCTTAACTGGGTAGCTTTAACAAGCTTTTGTGTAAATCCTTTAACAGGGTTAATGAATTCAATGAGTTCTTCAAATCCTCTTGCAAGGTAACCTTTAAAAGGGTTCAAACCTTTAACCAGGTATTTAGCCATCCCTTAACTAGGTGATCCCTTACAGGATCAGTTCCTAGCAGAACCTATTGTAAAAGTCTTTAACTGGACTAGGCTCCTAACAGAGAAAACTTCAAAAGAGTTCAAAGAACAGCTTGTGGGTATTCATCCCCATCATGGTTTTTTTCCCAGTTGCGTTTCCAAGTGAAAAATTAGTGTGTCATGTGTGATGCTTTTCATGTGATGGTTAAGTGTTTTATGTTAAGTGGTAATGCAAGTTGATTCAATGATCATAAGTATTTCTGATGTGACACTTGCTTAAGCTTTTGGGTGAAGTTGTGATAAGGTATTAGGTCTTGAATTGACCTAGGTGTTACTGGTTTGTGTTTTTCACAGTCTCACTGTGTTTTACCAATAGTGCTCTAATTTAGACTGGTGTTACTGTTTACCAGTTAAGTGTGGTCTTTGTAGTCAAAATAGTTAAGGGAGATTTTTTGCCTGTACTAATTCACCCCCCCCTCAGTACTGGTTTGGTACTAACTGATCATCATTATTCATCAATTGGTATCAAAGCATACTCTAGGTCCTCTATGTTGTAAGCTTAACCACTTGAGGAAAATATCCTACTCTAATGATGAAGAGGGAAGGTCCGAAGTTTAACAAAGATAACTTTAAGATATGGAAGGATAGAATGAAGATCTACATTAGAAGCATGGGTGTTCAACACTGGAGCTATGTTGAGAATGCTTATGTTATTCCTACCAGTACTCTCACTAATGATCAAAAAAGAGAGATTTGAGAGAATGGGGAAATCATGGAAGCCCTAATCAGTAGTCTAACTGACATTGAGTTTATTGGTGTTCAGGATAAAGACAATCCCAAATAAGTATGGGATGCTCTAGCGAATATCTATGGTGGTGATGAGCATGTGAAACAAGCTAAGGAAGAGAGCCTTAGGGGAAAGTTTGAAGACATGTGGATTGTTGAAGGAGAGACCATTCAACAATATGCAATAAGAATCAAAACTATTGTTGGAGACATCAAGAGTGTGGGAGGTAAAATAGATGATTCCACTATTGTTAGCAAAGTCTTGAGATCCTTGTTACCAGTCTATGCAATAAGGGTTGCTGCTATTCAAAAGTTGAGGTCTATAGACAAGACAAAGGTATCGCTAGACTCCATCATTGCTAAGTTGACCACATATGAGCTAAAAAATTATGATGGTAGTATTCAGAAGACCGAATAAGCATTTAGAGCATATGTTGCACCATCTAGAAATGGAAAAGAAGCAAGTACTAGTTGTGAACCAAGACAAAGCAAAGAAATTGATGATGAGGAGATCCTGATGGAATTTGAAGCTCTTCTTCCCAAAAGACTTCCTAAGGGAACTGGTAAATATAGAGGTAAGATCCCTTTGAAATTCTTTTCTTGCAATAGGATAGGACACATTGCTATAAACTATCCTAATGGTGATAATAAGGACAAACCGAAGAAGTTCAAGAAGTTAAAAGGAGGAAATAGGAGAAACTATTTTGTAGTAGTTGATGAAGGTGTCACTAATGAGGAATCAAAAGATGAAGAAAGTGAAGACATTGTGTTTGTAGCAGTTAAGGAAGATGTGTCATACAAGAAAGCTCTTGTCTCCTGTTTTGATAATTCCAATGAGTGGATTATTGATAGTGGTTGTTCTCACCACATGACTGGTCACCAGAGTAGGTTTATATCTCTGGAAGAGTATGATGGTGGTGTGGTCCGATTTGGTAATGATGCACCATGTATGGTAAAAGGCAGAGGATCCATCTCTCTAAATTGAAAAAGCAGTGCTAATAATGTGTATTGGGTAGAAGGTCTCATGCACAACCTTTTGAGTGTTGCCCAGGTGAATGGTAATGGACTCACTCTGGAATTCAAAGATGGAGTGTGCAAAATAAAAGGAAAGAGTGGTGAACTAATGGCCACCAGTATGCAGACCAGAGGTAACTTATTTTAGCTAAATGCAAAATATCAGTACATGTCTAATAGCTAAGTTTGATGATAGTTGGATATGGCATAGGAGACTCTTCCATGTAAACTTTGATAATATTGTGAAGGCCAGTAAGATCAAGGAAGTTAGAGGATTTCCTATGCTGAGGAAACTAGAGAATCCTTTGTGCAGAGAGTGTCAACTGGGGAAAATCTCTTCCTCAATCTTCAAAGGTAAATATTTCACTGTAGACAATTTACTTGATATTGTGCATATTGATTTGTGTGGTCCTATGAAAACTAGGAGTGTGTAGGGAGATAGGTACTTTAAGATTCTCACTGATGACTTCTCAAGAATGGTGTGGGTCACATTCTTGAAAGATAAGTCTGAAGCTTTTGGAAAGTTCAAATCTTTCAGAGAACTAGTTGAAAAGGAAAGTGGTAAGAGGATTAAGTGCCTAAGAACTAATCAAGGAGGAGAATTCACTTTCGGTAAATTCAACAAGTACTATGAAGAGAATGACATCAAGAGGCAATTTTCTTCCTCCTGGACTCCATAGCAAAATAGCCTAGCAGAGAGGAACAACTGGACTATAGTTGAAGTAACTAGAACCATGTTGATTCAAGGGAAGGTTGCTCACACCTTCTGGAGAGAAGTCGTGAGCACTGCAGTCTACACTATGAACAAGGTACTCATCAAGAAAGGTAAGGATAAAACTCCTTATGAGTATTGGATCGGTAAGACACTAGTGGTAAGATATTTTAGAGTGTTTGGTAGAAAATGTTATATCAAGAGGAGTGAAGACCAGAGTAAGTTTGATGCAAAATCTGATGAGGGAATATTCCTAGGGTATTCCACCAAGAGAAAATCTCTCAAATGTTTCAACAATAGGACTTAGAGAATTGATGAAAGTGTCAATGCTAGAGTTGATGAAACCTCTAAGAAACCTCAGGAAATCGGAAATGAGCAAGTGGTAGATGAACCGGTTGTAACCTTCTAGGAACCGGTTGCAAAACAACCTAGTACCAGCAATAGTGCTCCTACACCAGTAGATGTTGATGCTGATGAAGATGAGAATGAAGAAGAAAATCAAGAGGGAAGAACTAAGATTATTCCTAGGTATGTAAAGCTGAATCATGATCCAAAGTAGATCATAGGAGATAAGGATGCAAGAATTCTTACAAGAAGAAAGGTCAGAGAAAACTCTTGCATGATCTTTGAATTTGAGCCTAAAACTTTTAAAGAGGCACATAAAGATGAAGACTGGATCAAGGAAATGGAAGAGTAATTTGACCAGATAGAAAAGAATGGCTTATGGTCTTTGGTACCCAGACCCTAGCATAAAAATGTCATTCGCACCAAATGGGTTTTCATAAATAAGCTGAATGAAGATGGCACAATGGTAAGAAAAAAAGCCAGACTAGTGTGTAAGAGATATGCTCAAGAAGGAGGAGAAGACTATGGGGAAACCTTTGCTCTAGTAGCTAGATTGGAAGGAGTTCGTATGCTTCTTGCATATGCAGCCTTCAAGGGATTCAAACTATATCAAATGGATGTAAAATCTACATTTCTAAATGGAATACTTGAAGTGGAGGCGTATATAGAGCAACCGGATGGGTTTTCCCTATCAAAAGACAGTGACATGGTGTGCAGGCTACATAAAGCCTTGTATGGATTGAAGCAGACACCTAGAGCATGGTATGAACGTTTACACTCCCATCTTGTGAAGATTGGATTTGAAAGAACAAGTGAAGATAGCAATATCTATTTGAAGTCAGAAGGAGATCAGTTTCTGATCTGTGAAGTATTTGTTGATGACATAATTTTTGGTGGAGATGACAAGATGAGTCATGATTTTTCAGATGAGATGAAGAAGGAATTTGAGATGTCACTTATAGCGGAGATTAAGTTCTTCATTGGACTACAGATTCAACAAATGAAAGATGGTATCTTTATCACTCAGTCCAAGTATGTCAAAGAGGTGTTGAAGATATTTGGCATGGAAGACAACCAAACCTGTTGGTACACTGATGGTGACCGGTTGTAAATTATCAAAAGAGGATGACTCAGAGTTGGTGATTGAGAAGGAATATCGATCAATGATTGGTAAGTTGCACTATGTAGTATATAGCAAACCAGACATTGCACATGCAGTGGGCATTACTTCATCATTCCAGAAAAGTCCAAGAGAATCCCACTTGGTAGTAGTCAAGCGGATTCTTAGATATCTGAAGGGAACTATTGACTATAGATGGTGGTATCCATACAGTAATGATTTCAACCTAAGAGTGTTTATAGATGTTGATTGGGCTAGTAATGTGGACGACCAGAAGAGCACAACCGGTGGTACATTCTTTCTTGGTGGTAGAGTAGTCTCATGGATGATTAAGAAGAAGAGTTGTATCTCTCAGTCTACAACAAAGCAGAATATGTTGCAGCATTTATGAACTACACCCAGACAATTTGGATGAAGAATGTATTAAGTGGTTTCAAAGTTTTTGTATCTGAACCGGTGAGTATATTCTATGACAACACAAGTGCATTTAATATTTCCAAGAATCTGGTTTTGCATGCTAGAACCAAGCACTTTGAGCTCAAGTATCATTTCTTGAGGGAGAAGGTTCAGAACAAAGAGGTTGTATTGGAACATGTTTCCAGTAAGAAGTAGTTAGCAGACATATTCACCAAGACTCTACCAAAGGCTACATTTACCTATGTAAGAGGTGAATTAGGGGTGCTTCCCCTTCAAGAGGTAAACTAAAGGTGTGTTCTCCACATCACTCAGGTATTGCATTGATAAATCTTTTTCAGGATTGGTGTGTTGAAGGATGCTACTCCTTAGGGGGAGCAACATAGTGGAACATAGCTGTTTGTGCCTCCACTTTGGCATTGTTGTCAAAGGGAGAGAAGATGTGAAGTGGAGAAGATATCTGCAGTATTGGGGAAAAGATGTGAAGTAGAGAGATATCTTTGTATATTGCCATTAATGCCAAAGGAGGAGATTGTTGGCATATATGCAGAGCTTGATGACATGATGATATTGTATGATTGTCATTGATGTCAATATGTTGAAGTATGAACCAGTATATTGAAGTAAGAAAACTAGAAAGAGAACTGGTATGATGTTGAGAACTGGTATGATGTTGTGAACTAGTATATGTGAAAAAGTGAAGCGATATGTTGGAATGAGAACCGGTATATGGGAAGTTTTGTATCGGGGTTTCATTTGGCATGACTACTAGTTAGTAGTCTCAACTTTAGGGTTTCTAGTTGATGCATTCCAAGCCTATGTGATTCTACCGATGACATCTTATGCTAAGTTAGAATTGTAATGAAGATCAAATCGTGTAGCCACGTCAGCCTTGTGCGCGTGAAGGATTTCTCTGAGGATCTTGCATGGAGCTTGATCCTATCTACCTCAGGAATATGTGAAGACTCTATAAATGGTGGAAAGCACGTGATGGGTTTTCAACTCCCTCAAGTGGCAAAGATTGAATGTTGGAGAATGTCTTGAGATCTGTTCAAGAATGTTGTATTCAATGTAGTATGATTAACGATCAGAATTGAACCAATTGAATTGTTAAACCTAAATGTTTAAGGTTTAGGGTTTATGCTACCGACCTATCTATTTCCTATAAGGTTGATGATGTTTTCCATTTTGAAGTTGTTGGAAAATGTTATGTGTGTATCCAAGCAAAGAGATATTTGATTCTTGCCAGACCAAAGAAGTGTGTTGATACCTACAGAATGTGATTGCAGAAGAAAAGGAGCTAAAGAGGATCTGCCTTGGCATTGTGTGTTGTTATCAGATCAGTGTATTACCTGTTGACTTCTAACCATTTCAGAAATTGGAAAATCCCTTAACCGGGTAGCTTTAATAGGATTTTGTGTAAATCCTTTGACAAGGTGACTTAATTCAATGAGTTCTTCAAATCCTCTTGGGAGGTAACCTTTAACAGGGTTCAAACCTTTAACCAGGTATTTAGCCATCCCTTAACTAGGTGATCCCTAGCAGGTTCAATTCCTAGTAGAACCTATTGTAAAAGTCTTTAACTGGACTAGGGTCCTAACAGAGAGGACTTTAGATGAGTTCAAAGAACAACTTGTGGGTATTCATCCCCACCATGGTTTTTTTCCTAGTTGGGTTTCCATGTGAAAAATCAGTGTGTCATGTGTGATGCTTTTCATGTGATGTTTCAGTGTTTTATGTTAAGTGGTAATGCAAGTTGATTCAATGATGATAAGTATTTCTGATTTATTACTTTCTTAAGCTTTTGGGTGAAGTTGTGATAAGGTATTAGGTCTTGAATTGACCTAGGTGTTACCAGTTTGTGTTTTTCAGAGTCTCACTTTGTTTTACTGATAGTGCTTTGATTTAGACTATTGTTACTATTTACCAGTTAAGTGCAGTCTTTGCAGTCAAACTGGTTCAGGGAAAGTTTTTGTCTGTACTAATTCACCCCCCCCCCCCCTCTCAATACTAGTTTGGTACTAATTAATCATCATTATTCATCACACTGGTATAGTATTGCTTCTACAAAATTTTGCAATATTCCTAATCTTGTTGCATGCATAACAAGTTACATTATTCCTCCGAATAGCCTTTCCATATCCTTGACTAGTTTGTGTTCTGCATTGATTAGATAAATTTCCAAATCTACCACAAATATAGCATTTCGGATTCATTTTGCAATTTTCTGAGTTATGACCAACTTTATTGCATTTTGAATATTGACTGGTGGGTAAATTTGTATTCGTATTATTTCTAAATCTATACTAATTTTCTCTATGACCAAATTTGTTGCAATTAAAACATTTCCCATTAAATTTATAAGAATTAGTTTATCTTACCAGTTTATTGTGATCTTGGTTGTTTGCAGTCCTGGAACTTTCTCCATGTTCAAATCCAAGTCCAATTGTATCTCCATCAGGTTTTTGTCTTTTTAACATGTCATCAAGTCTTTCTAAACTTTTCTTGAATTTGTCTTTGTGTTCATTTGTAGTGATCAACTCATTTTCCAAAGTCCCAACTTGTCTCAAAAGTTCCTCCTTATCATATTGCATGTGAATCAAATCTATCTTTAGCATACCATTCTTATGACAAAGTCTCAAATTTTCATTACCTCCATCATTAATTCTTCTAATCAAGTCTTCTTCATTCTTCTTCATTATTGTTCTTGTCTTCAATATCCTTACATAGCCTCATGGTTAAATCTTGCATTGCATTCCTCATATTAGTGTTTTCTTGTCTCAATTTTTCTGCAGTATCTCTAAGAGTTTCCTTTTCATCATCATGTTTTTGCATTTGCTCATGAAGTTTCTTCCTCTTGTTCTGTGCTATAACCAGGTTCTCCTGAAGTCCTTTAATGAATTCCTAGGAAGTCCTCAGATCATCTTCAAGTTTGATATTCTTTAATTTTTCTGCATCAAAATCTTCAAGAGCTCCCTCCAACTATTTTCTGAAACTCTCCATTAGTACTATTTTCAGAATCTTCCTCAAGTTGTTAGGATTTTGTAAATAGAGGATTAGAGTCTGATACCAATTGTTAGATTCAATGATTGTCCCAAAGACACTGAGAGGAGGGGGGTGACTCAGTGTCTAACCGATTACTGGAATATTTAAACTTATTTATAACTTTGCAACCCAAATCAATGTATCGGTAAACAAGAAATTATGGAGTAAAGAGAAATAATAGAGATAGCATAAATACACACCATAACACCGAATATTTGGCTAGGAAACCCAGTGTGGGAAAAACCTTGGTGGGATTTGTGACCCATGATATTTACTCACCGACCAATATGAATAAATATTACTTACAATAAGGGCCTGCACATGCAGGAAGGCCAATAGCCTGGAGTGCACTACTCAATAGAAGAGTCACACTGACTATAAAATGGATAATTAAATCCAATACAATGTACTACTCAAATTATTATCTCTAATGCTTGGTTTAGTATCAGTTTAAGCTCAGTCAGATACCTCAACCAAAATGTTTCGTTGTCTTTCATATACCAATAATAATTATCCTATCTTTCTACTTCATCACATCATAAAAAAATGATCTATAAGATCTCATACATATATGAGTCTTTTACAATACACAAAGTCAACTTACAAATAATTAATTATATTTACAATAGAATTCATATAAGAAAAACTCTTTCTCATGTCGGCCTGAGTGTCAGTGTACTTCATTTCTGGTGTAATCTGGATGCCGATGAATGTGCTTGATGGTGCTGGTGCCTACCAGTGTATGAGTAGAAACCTGTTACCGGTTGGTTGCCATCAATGACAACATCAACCATTTCTCATAAGAGTGTAGAATTCTAATATAGTATTATGTCTCAATTGTTACAAAGAAATGTTATTAAACTTCCTCCAATAAAACTAGTTGACCCTTCTAAGGCAGCCTCACCCTAGTTTGACAATAATTCTTTTTATCAATTTCATTGTCAACCAGGTCATGATATTGAGAATTATTTTTCATTGAAAAGTAAGATTCAAGATTTTATTTATAATAATACTATATCTATGACAGGTGTGGATGATAAGGGAAACAAATCATTATCTCCTCCTCATCAAAATATTAATATTTTAACTAATCCTTTACCCTCTTATACCTCTAATGTGATTGAAACTGAACAAACATATTTCTCTTCTTTTGATGTCACTACTACAGCTCAAAAATTGGTTAATATGGTAGAAGAAAAAAGAAAACCTAAGAACTTATGTATCACATTTGACCCTAGTGAGACTATTAGAGCACCTGATGGGCCTTTATACATAGTTGCAAAGATTTAAGACATGCCTTGTCATGGTGTGCTTATTGACCCCTCTTGCATGGTTAATGTCATCAATGAGGAGTATCTTTTAACTTTACGTTTGCATAAACCAAACTATGATGATAATAATGTGGTTTGTAAGTTATTTAATAGATTCTTTTGTCCTACCATTGGTTCTATTACCCTTCCTATTGAGGTTCACATTAAATCTATGTATGTCAACTTTATAATCATTCCTTCCTTTGAGAAATTCCATGTGAAGTTGGGCTATTATTAGCTATCTTTCATGAAGGCTATTGATTCTCCAAACCATAAGTTTTTTGAAATTTCCCCACAATGGAAAACTAATTTAACTGTTAATCATATCTTATTTTGACCAACTGAAAGAAGGCTTGGTGTTGCTATTGAGTTTTTTGGCCTAAAAAATTCCAATCTCTTCCACTAAGAAGTGATGCTCTCTTTCAGTCCTATCAAAAGTGGAAGAAAGATATGATCCTATCCTTGAGCAAACCAAGAACTCCAACAATTGACATTCCCATTCTTCTTGAAGATGAAGTTCTTCCCTTGATGGATAGAACTAATCTTCCTCCTAAGGAAGATTCCCAACCTATTCCCATGGATGAGACTATACCTTCTCCTAAGAAGAACAACAATATTCCTCCTAAGGCTATACCTATACTTCTGTTGGCCATTTGGAGGAATTGATTATGTTTTGCATTGATGTTTTGTCATTTATAGAAACACTAGCTATTTTGGTTGCTTTACCAGTATCCTTCTAGTCCTGGTAGGCTATTTGCTTTCTAGTTGGATTAGATCCATTATGATCTTGTATGCTCTGGTATGTTTGGGTTATGAAATTGGATTATTCATACTACTCAGATTCATGTTCAGTCAGTTGGTCTTGTTTTGGTGATTGGATGTTATCCTGTATGCTGGCAAGCTTAGTTTGTTGTTCCAATGAGGGTTTCACTGGTAGAGCTTTGTTGAAGATCTTTGATGTTATGCATAAGTGGTGTTGGTGAAGATTCTAGTGGAGATTCAGGATGTTGATTGTGATCATGTTCGAGACTTGGTTGATTGGATTATTTCTTTAGCATGTGTGGACCTATATTGGGTCCCGGTTTGTCTAAGTAATGGACTGACTTAATGTAATGTGTGGATTGGACATCTCAATGCGTTTCCTGGATGTGTTATGAGTTGGATATTATTTGATTGGTCTCAGGCCAACATTTTTTGTAATTATGTAATTGTTTTATTGTCGGGTGGTCGACCTTATTGTTTATGGTCGAGGATTTGTATATATATGATGTAAGATCACATTATAGATCATATGCAAGGATGTAATGTCTGAATAATGTAATAATTATTCAGGAAAAGGATTTAGTCAATCACTGGTGATCGGTATTAAGCTTAACTAGAACTGTACTCAGGAATAAGAGATGATATCTTTGCAATTCATTCATTCTTCCGGATTGTAGTCTAGATTTCTATGTAGTTAGTGAGACTCCTTTTGTGATAAGCAATGTGCTCTAGGTTGTTGGCCTTCCTACAAGTGCAATGGTGTCCCTCCTTAGTTTATCTTTTGATATATGCTTCAGTAGACTTGTTTAGACATGACAATAATACTTGGATGGCTTCTTATGCCTTTGCACTTATCGTAGATGCTATTTTGTGATGTTAGACACTTCTTCATAGACATACGCTATATCATGATTATTATGATTAACTGTCATATCTTGGATCATTATGATAATAATAGGATTTCTTATTATTGATTATGGGACAATATGGATATATGTGATTTGATAGGTTTTATATGTATACACATGCTTGATGGCTTTATATGCTTCATTATGTTCATGTTTTATGATTGATTAAGCACTAGATGATATTATGGATAGTTTTATATTGATTATGCATTTGAGAAGATTATTGACACACTAACCCTATCTATTGTTTACATGTATGATGAGATGCTTACTTTATGTGTCTGTTATTGTTGGACTATCTTCATGGTAGAATCAACGTCACATCACTCATTGTGAGCGCGATGTGCCTTTGCGAAATTCTACCATGTGTCGGCAATTTATATGTATGTATATATACGCATCATTGCTTTGTGGTTGCATAATTTGCAAGTACTACGCACTTATTCCTCCTGGATTTCTAGGTGTGAGCTTGTCTTGGTTACACAGGTGTGAGTGTGTCTCCATTCCCAATGGTATATGTGGTTTTGGAGTTGACACAAGTTCCCTTCACCTACTCTAGGTCTAAGTCATCACTATGTGTCATCAGAGTCTTGGCATAGTTCGCCATGTTGGTCAGTCGGTCCAGTGAGTATGTTAGTATTTGATGATTTATTTGATTATATGTGATGACATGATTTTAATGTCTAGATTGATTATTTTATTTATAGTATTTTATCTATTTGATTATTGGGTATTTAATCCTCAGCTGATTATTTATTTAATATCTAATTATGATTTATTTCGTATTTATTATTTAATGGATATGTATGATTTATTTACCCCTTTATTTATTTGTAGCTTGCTTATGTCTATAGTTTAATTATTTATTTGATATTAATATTTGTTGGTTATTTAATAGTTATGAGCCTTTAATAATTTATTTATTAATGTTTCCTTTAGATTATTTAATTTAAATGATTTTTGTTCATAGTTCATCTATTTAATATAGTTGACTTTATATGCACTTGGGATATGTAAATACTCCTTGGTAAAATAATAATGATATACCCCCACCAATATATTAATACATATGTAAAATACATTCTTATATATATCACACCTACCATTTATCCTCATTGGTGGATTTTTAAATGAGGGATAAAATTATATTCCGTAGTGGGTAGGTAAAATATATTCCCAAAAGGAATATTTTGATTGGTTGTTGTAGAGGCTAGGGTTTTTTGTGCTAATGCATGCTTTTTATTCTCATTTTTTAGCTTGTTCACGAGTTACTTCCCGGAAATATTTCTCTAGAATTTTATTTTGGAGCTTGTTCTCGACTGTTGGTGTTTTGTTGATTGGATTTGGTTGGAGCTCTACCTCAACTCTCATCCATCACTCAGGGTGCAGCTTGGGTTCCTTATCTTTTGTTTATTTTAGTTTTTGAATTTCTCTATGTATGCTGTATGTTTGAAAATACCTTCAGGGAGCTGGGTAGGAAATATTTGGTTTCACATAGTTTTATTGTAGTTTTCAGATTTATATATGGTGGATAAACTTTATATTATATGGGTGTTTGTATAGTTTTATTGGAGAAATATATAGTCTCCTGTATATTGTTGTTCACGCCATTGAGAAAAAATATTTATTCATGGTTTCTTGTTGTGGGTTCTTGTATCGTTGTCTGGATCATGTGACTGGTGTTTTTTTTGGTGTAGTACTAGCCTTATCTATTATTGGTAGTGTATCTTGTGTGGTTCAGACTCAAAGAATTCTATGTGTGTGAGTTCAGGATCTTCTAGCTGTAGGATATGTTTTGATATTTATCTAACTATGTTTTATTAAACTTTATTTCATTTGTTTCTTCTTATTTGTTGGGTCTAGGTGACCCCCTTCATGTATTTTTTATAAGTTTCCAAATAAAGTTTGATTTTTTATTTTCTTCGGCAAGTTTTTTGTTTTTGTTGTGCATATGGGCGAACCCTGCAAATGCGCTAACCTTTAAGTCACATGCACGAACTTGTTAAACGAAAGCGCTATCCTTTTTGACAGATGTGCTAACCTCTTTTATGCATGCGAGAAACGTGAAATGAAAACACTGTTCTAGATTGCAGAAGCACTGTCCTAGATTGCAAAAGCACTATCCTGGGTCACAAAAGTGCAACTCTATCTATTTTTTGTGTTTTCACTAGTTTTCTAGTCAGTTTTGGATAATTGAGTTTCATTTTTATTCTAGAGGCTTTTTGGGGTTTTTCTAGATATTTTCCAATTATTGCTATTTATCAGTTTGATGTGATTTTACATTTTCTATGTTGTAACATTCTTGTGTTATTTATTGTTGAAGATTTGAGTTTTCCTTATATTGAGATGTTGTAGTGAAAAGATGGTATTGCCCTGGAGACAACAAGATTATATTGTTGTGGAGACAATATAATTAATATGTTTTATTGATGGAATACTTTATATTTGATATTCTATGGATTTCCACATTGAGGCTCATATTGTATTGTAATGGATTTAAGCCCTTTTGCATTCTTTAGATATGGTTTTCCTTGTATGCTTATGTGTTGTTGGAATGCATGATGAATTTATGGAACTCTTCTTGGAATTTGAATTGGAGCCTCTTTTCTTTGGTTTGTTTTTAGAGCATGTAGGGGGAGTGGGCTTTCATGTGATGACCGTAGTCATGAGAGATAGGCGGTTAAGTAGATAAGCTTTCCGTCTAGACTACCAGGGCAAATGGGGGTTTTCTTTTGTTTAAACAAGTGATAACATCAATAATGAATTAATTGGGATGGGTAATTAGAACTCATCTAAACAAGATAATTAATTGTTGAGCCTCATGGCTTATTCCTAGGGAGAATATTTTAGGGTAAGCATGAGAAGGCCATGAAGATAGTAAGTCAAATCTCCCTTGATTCTCTCATGGGTAGAAATGTCTCCACATGTCTATCGGGGTTATGCCCTGAAGAGTTATGTTGGCAATATTGTAGGGGAGGATAGCATTTGATGACACTCCACTCCTACATGTGTCCTTGCTTGAGATGTATTGATGTCTTGTATATTTGTGTGCCACTGGGAATTTCTATTTGTGTCTTCTCATGAATTGATTCATGCTTGAGTGTCCTTGTAATGTTTATTCTCTTTGGTAGATAAGTGTCAACCTAGGTCTAGAGTGCATGTTGGGACCTTGTGTCATCTCCTAGCATGGGGGGTGGTTCCTTGTAGGTTCCACATTGGTTGGGTGGTTGGTGCTTTTGCCATTGGGATATCTCCTTGTTGGTGTTCTTCATGTGTGGATGTGGACTTCTTCTCATATGGATGTATTTCAGCACTTGGATGCATCATATTGCAGATTTATGTAATTGTATTTTATGGTTATGCGATGTAAACGCTTGTAATGGAAGTAGATGGGAACTTGTTATGTATGTAAATGGAATTATTAAGCAGTTGAGTTACTCAAGATATAATATTATTGTGATTTTAGATGTAGATATATATGCTAGTTAATGCCTTAAATAATTGATGTAGGAATATAAGTGTTATCATGGGTTATGTGATGAGATTATCTTGTTATGATTGTCGATGTATTTACAAATTAGATTAATGATGCTCATGTTGTAAAGTTTATGTAATTTTATGGTGTCATGTGTTTTAAGAGAAATTTTATGAATTTAAAAGAAGGAATTGAATGATATAGGAATATGTGAATTTGTGTTCACTAGGAATGCTTATGTGGTGAGCTGGTTGTCATTTATCTTGCATGGCTTTCTAAGAGAAGTAATGTAGTAGAATCAATACTGTGAAAATAGCATGTATGTTCATACCTAAGTTAGGATTGGCTAGGTAATCTAAGTTGGTAATTAAGATGATAGATATAGTAAGGATATATTCAATGATGGTGGAAATGATTGTGACAAAATGAAGTTTTTTAGTTAGCTATATAACACACATGATATATGGATGTCTTTAATAAAAGTAATGATGGTCTTGAAAACTAGTTGATACTAAATCATAGTAATAAATAGGTAGTTAGTGAGTTAAATAGATTAGCTTAAATATTAATGGATGGTTCCTATGATAGTTGTGAATGGAATATAGGTACCCCTTGTAATATTCAAGTATTTTTTAATTAATGATAATAGTGTATTTGGATTCATTGTTTGCAATTCTTAGTTATGTGTTTGGTGTTCTTTCTAGAGGAACTTATGTGATATGCTTGGTCAATAATCCTGAGTAATGATTTATCTTAAAGAAAATCTCATGGTTGATAATCATGTTATACTTAGTTAGTGATGCTATTGCATATTGAGTTAGGTAGTGTGCATATTTAAGAAAAATAAGAATGGAATTAAGGCTCTGCACTATGCATTTAGAATTCATGTTGAGGAAATGATCATACTAGGAATAATAGAAAATATGTAGTTTGGAAGCATGAAAAGAGTAAAAGTAGAATAGAAAGAGATGCATAATTGCATGTTCATGGATTCAATGGATCAGTAGCATTTGTAGAATGGATATAAATGCTTGTATTTATATTGTGCATGTTATAATGCATATGTGTAAATGAATGATGGATGTTGATTAGGATATTGTGGTTTTGGTTGATTGAGTAAGTGATGATGTTAAGATTTCCTAAGGAGGTAGATGTAATATTTGTCATATTATTTTGCTTGCATTTTGAATAAGTGAATAACTATTTACATGATGTTCATTTAGAATTAAGGATTATTATATGTTAGTACATGGTTGAGATGATGTTTGTATGCTGCATTAAATGATTCTAAGATAGAAAAAAAAATTTTGTCTTCATTAATGAGTTAGATAACTTAATTTCCTCTGGGGTATTTTGGCGGGCATTACATTTGGTATTAGAGACCATGTTGTAAACACTGGGATCTCTGGTTAAGGTTGTTCCTCTTAGTTTAGCATAGAATTTTGCAATGTCCTTTGAAATTAAGTTGCTCTTTGAGATGCGTGTGGAAATTTTTCTATAGTTGGTAATATTGAATGCCTATGCTTGTGTTTCTCCCTAATTGTTTCTATAAATCATGATTTTGTGCCAGTATGTGTGTTTATTTCTTATGCATGTCTTTCAGATGTTAGGAGTATTTATGTGACTCTATGCGACCTTGATTGCTTGATAGTTTTAGATGTTTACTTTTGTAAAAGAATTTATTCTCTTAAATATAAATGATTTGAAAGAAAGATTGTGGGTGATTCTCTAATTTGATAATATATTTTCTAGAGTAGCTTATTGTGTTGGTTTCCTTGTGAATACTTGGGTGAAGTATATTTTATAGCTGGAAGGACAATTTAACGTAGACTATGATGTAAGGTTAAGAGTAGTATGAAATGTGTACATATATGAGTAGATGGTAGCTATTTGTGCCTCCTCTATAATTCCTTCTCCTATGTAAATAAAGGGTAAAGTAGCTAGTGGTTTATGGATACTTAATGGAGTTACCAAAATATGCATATGTATGATTTCGCAAGTTAGAAAACATTGTTGAGTGAATGCACTTTCAATAGGGATTGGAATTTCTAGCTGTATTTGTGACATTAGGAAGTATCATAAGAAGTTAAATTACATACCTTAGAAAGAATGTAGTAGTTGCATTTAGCACTATTAATGGAATGGATTGTTCATGTATTATTCTTGTATGTGTCTATCTATTGTTTGGTAATAACCCTTTTCTTCCTTATCTCTCTACTTTGGTAAAGGTTTATGTACTTGGAAGTTTATTGATATTAAATAAAAGAATTAAATAGCCATTAATGGAAGGAATCTTGCATACATCATAGGAAGTGGATGAAATCAATTTTCATTAGATAGGAATTATCTATTGTATCCATGCCTTCCTCTCTCTTTCAAAATGTAATATAATAATAATAGAATGCTTGTGTACTACATGAATGGGAAGATGAGGACATACAATTATGTCTTATTTGATTTGATAAAAGATTTAAGTTTTGGTGAACAATGTGGATGTGTTAATGTATGAGTAGGGCAATATGGTATCTCTCTGTTCTAAATTGAGTTTTAGGAAATGTTGTTCCAGAAATTCTAGCTAGATGAAAAGGTATTAAACCTTGCTTTGAGTAATGAGATTTATTTATGTGATCATTTAATAGATAAGAAATCTTAAACATTGACCATGTAAGTGAGTAGATTATAGCATACTTATGAAACCCATTGTCTTCATACTCACTTAGCGTGGGGTGACCCAACGGTTTATCTTTTCTTGTTGTTTTCTTGCATTAGGATGTTCTAGATTCTATCTTATAGTATTTCTTGCATCTTGGTCAGACGACATGTCCACTAAGGAAAGTGGTCCTAGATGAGATGGACATTTGGGTAAGCAATGGAGTTCTTATACCAAGGTTGCAGATGAGGTATGCCAAGAGGAGCATATCCAGCATGAAGAAGGTGTACAAGTCAGCGATATAGTTCCAAGGTTGATCAATACCCTTCAAGAACTTTTGGTGCAATTGGGAGCAAGACAGCAGGAGCTTCATCATGATGGATCAGCAAATGGAGTCATAATTCAGGATAGGAGGGAGTTGGCAATGACCAACCGGGATGTTGATGTTGCGAGACACATGAGAGAAATTCTTAGAACTCACATTCCTACTTTTGATGGATTAGGAAGTAGAAGTGAAGTAGAAAATTAGCTCTTGGATTTAGGGAAATGCTTTTCTATGTACCCATGTAGCAGTAATATCAAGGCTAGATCCACAATCATGCATCTTTGTAGTGTGACTTACTCATGGTGGTGCTCGGAGGAGCTGAGATTGCAGTTGGATATTATGATGATGTCTTGGGAGATGTTTATAGAATGTTTTTGTTCCTGTTTCTTATAGGATTTTTAGAGATAGAATGAGACACGTCCAATTGAGGGGAACTTGGTTCGCGATTCAAGAGCAGATGCGAGAAGGGTGCAAGCATTAGGTGCATGACCTATGGGGAATTTTTCCTCTTCAACTAGGATCAAGAATCGTAGAAAAATGTTGAAGAAGCATAAGGAGCATAGCAACCAACAATGTATCCATTCTCATGCTTCACAGACAATATATGATTCTCGGTAGCCCTTGGTTGGGAGTGTTTTTTGGCATGATGGTACATCTACAGCAAGTCAAGATAATAGGTGGAGGAGTTTCTTTGTTTGTGGACATCGAGGACATATCGCTATTAATTGTCCCTAGATATTTTTATAGACATTTGGTTAGATATTGACAGTGATCAAACCTATATTTTTGGGAGCTACAGTTAAAAATATGTGATATTTTCTCTTCTTGATGATAATATTTTATGTTTTGACCCTATTCTTTTCTCTTATGTCTAATTAGACTTGATTGTTGTGACTAGTTAATTGATAGAATCAAGGTAGAGTCAGTTTAGTGGTCAATTAATGGTAACTATTCTTTCTTTTAGTAGTCATTAGAGTGGTGTAATGAAAGCTTAGTGTGCGCTTAGCTCTTCTAGTCATCTTTATGAGTCACTTTTAATTCATTTATGGTAATATTTTCTTAATAAATTACATATGTTGGATTGGTATGCATTACAGGTGGAGGACAAACAACATTTTTGGGTGCTCATACGTTTCCTCTAGCTCCAGTATATGACATTGAGAGGTTGCAGTTTGGAGAGGGAGAGGGTTGATTAGGACCTAATTGAGTTTCTATTGACATTTTAAGAAGATGAGTCATGGTCGCGAGTGTTTTTTTCCCTTTTGTTATTAGGCTTCCAAGAGTAAGCCTAGGCAAAGGGGGGAGGATGTAGGGTCCCTCCTAAATTTATCTTTTGACCTATGCATCAATAGACTTATTTAGACATGACAATAATACTTTGCACTTATCATAGATGATATTTTGTGATGTTAGATACTTCTTCATAGACATACGCTATATGATGATTATTATGGTTGATTGTCATATGTTGGATCATTATGATAATAATAGGGTTTCTTATTATTGATTATGGGATAATATGGATATATATGATTTGATAGGTTTTATATGTATACACATGCTTGATGGCTTTATATGCTTCATTATGTTGATGGTTTATGATTGATTAAGCACTAGATGATATAATGGATAGTTTTATGTTGATTATGCATTTGAGGAGATTATTGATATACTAACCCTATCTCTTGTTTGCATGTAGGATGAGATGCTTACTTGACGTGTCTGTTGTTGTTGGACTGTCTTCATGGTAGAATCAACATCACATCACTCATTGTGAGCAGGATGTGCCATTGTGAAATTCTACCACATGTTGGCAATTTATATGTATGTATATATATGCATCATTGCTTTGTGGTTGCAGAATTTGCAGGTACTAGGCACTTATTCCTCCTAGATTTCTAGGTGCAAGCTTCTCCTAGTTACATAGGTGTGAGTGTGTCTTCATTCCTAGTGGTATATGTGGTTTTGGAGTTGACACAAGTTCCCTTCACCTACTCTAGGTCTAAGTCATCACTATGTATCATCAGAGTCTTGGTGTAGTTCGACATGTTGGTCAGTCGATCTCGTGAGTATGTTAGTATTTGATGATTTTTTTGATTATATGTGATACCATGATTATTAAATTCTAGATTGATTATTTGATTTATAGTATTTTGTCTATTTTATTATTGGGTATTTAGTCCTCAATTGTTTTTATTTAATATCTAATTATGATTTATTTAGTATCTATTATTTAATGAATATCTATGATTTATTTACCCCTTTATTTATTTGTATATTTCTTATGTCTATAGTTTAATTATTTATTTAGTATTAATATTTGTTGGTTATGTTAGTCTCAAATTCTGATTTCTCTCTTAGCCCTTGCAAGAAAATGAATAACTTTGTCTGCATATGAAGAGATCAAGGAAAAAGGAACCTTAGAGTAACATATAACAAGGTTTTGAGAACCTTCTACACTTTGAACTTATCCAAAGTTCGGGCGGGTATACCTTCTGTGAATACTTTCACACTTTTAAATGAGATCCATAGTAAACCAGTGTCAAAAACTAGTGGATTCCATCACCTCAACATAAACTGAAATATTTGAATAAAAACTTATATACTTCTTCAGTATTGATCTTCAAGAAAATTTTGTAAAAATCTCACAACAAGTATCAGTGCCTTATCCAAGCTACAGAGTCACCTAAATTAAGCAATAATTTTCAACAACTAAACATTCTAATATGCCTCATCATCTCAGCTTTCATGAACCTCATAAATGCCTAACATACACATAGATCCTTTCCCATTTAACTAAAATAACTCATCAGATTCATGGAAACAGACAATAGATTTACCGACAGAAATATTCCTTGCACATTTAATCCCTCTCCTAGAGAGAAAAGCCAGAAATAATGTCTATAACATCGCCTTACAATTCATGCTCATTCGAACAACCCTAGATTATCCAAATGAAGCTAGCAAATTATAGAATGCATACCAGAAGACAAAGAAATTTTAGGCCTAAAACTTTGATTTTTTATATTCATATTCAATCTTGAAAATATTACATCATCCAAAGTCATCTACTGAAAACCAGAAAAAACCTAAATATATTTTGCCAGAGCTTCTTTACAAAATTCTTGTGATCCCGTTTTTTACTAGTCCTGGTATCCATTTATAACATTATAAATGCATACAAGCTTCTGACATTCCTAAAAAAGTTTGTTACAAACCACGATACTCTGCAAGAAACAATTACAAGTCATTTTCAATATCAACGACCTCTTCCGTTTGTTGTTCTACTGCAACCTTTTCTATTTTCTCTGAAGTATCTTCTACTTGTCTGATATATTTGTCCTTCCACTCCTGGAACATGTCATCACTTGGCCAAGAAAAGATAATAATCTTTTGTTTCATCCCTTCTAGCCTTTTCCAAGTGACCCTTAACTGCCCTATTTTTGTTTCTATGAAACCATAATGTGATTTCACCTTTTCAATTTCTTCAATTGTCTAAACAAATAAGGATGTGTCATCAGTGTTAATGATTCCATTAACCCTTTGGGACAATTTTTAGTCCAGCTCTTCTAGCCATGCCTTCTCCTCTTTTAACTGAATTGGACCAACAAAACCCCTTGGAAACAATTCATATTTGTGATTTGAATATTTTTTTCTATATAGTTGGGCTTTTCTTTTTACACCTGCCCTTTCCTCTGAGAGTATATTCATTTCTTTTATAAACTCACTAGTGGACCTAAGATTCTCATTTTCCTCTACATCTGCATGGGATGAATGCATGAGCTCTAGCTCCTTACCTCTAGGCATCCACTTATTAAGGATTGGATCCAAGGTGGTTTCATCCTCTCTTAATTTAATCAGAATATTCAAGATTCTTTTCATAGAAATGTATACAATAGAGGCCTTGGCCGAATCAGCAAACTTTAAAATAGTGACTTTTATCTTTTCTTTGTACTTACTTGCAAACAAGCCTTGAGCTTGTTTCAACTTTTCCAACTCATGTTGGATAGTTTCAGCTGATTGGAAACCAAAAGGCATACAAGAAGGGGGATATTCTATAATGTGACTGGTAGGTGGAGGTCTTGCTGGAGAGGAGGCTATCATGAGAGTAGAGGATTCACTTGGATGGTGCTAACTTGCCAACTGACTCAAAATCAATAGGCTCTAACAAATTTGAAGCCTCGTTGAGCTTAAACACATTTCTGAATTCATCATCTTTAATTTCAATCAAGGTTGATCCCTTCACATTCCTGATACATCTAGATATAGGGTCATAAGTTTGTGCAATCAAAGTCAACAAATCTACAGCCATGATCACACCAGGAACTATAAGCTTCCCCACATCCAATTCCCATATGCTATTTAAAGAGGCAAGGGAATGTCTCTGACCAAAACCTACTTTGAACAATCCTAAACCTAGCATCCCTATTTTTGGATCCCTTAACAAATTACCTTTATCATATAGGCCATCCCCAATTCTTAGATGAGGGTTCTTTGGTACCAACTCTTTAGCTTTAGCCCCGGCATTGGTAGACATGGTTAACTGTTCCAAATAATCATCACAAATATTTCTATCTTGGTAATTCACTTTTCCTGTCAACTCCCTTCTTGGTGCCATCTTGATAATGCAACTATATCAATTGAGACTTGCACATACCTCTAATGAAATAATTCACATAGAAATCACCGACTTCAGACCAGAATTAGCAAGAAAAAGCACAAAAACCTATTATACACTTGAAGAAAACCACTCTGCACCAATTCCTCTACAGTAGACTCGTTGATATGATGCCAACATTCAAGTTGATGTGGACTCCAATACGGCAAGTTGGCATTGAATTTTTGAAATTATTCTCGCATGCTTCGGCCATCACCTCAGAATTGAATTCACAAATCGAATTCAAAAATGGGCTCCAACGGGTCATAAATTCTCTGAGTATTTCCTCTATTTTGTTGTTTCGCTATTTCGCAAAGCTTAAAACCTCCACACTTTTCTTTCATGAAACAACGACAACCACTGGATCATGGGAACTTGCACTGCTTTTATTCCATCCGATCTTGCTATGTGTTATCGCATCATTTATTCCTCATGGCAAGAGTGGGTTATCTTTTCCTTTTTATGTTGGAGTCCTAGTTCATGCCATATTACCTTGGTTCAAGTCTTTAATGCATCCTCAAATCCTTTTTCTAGTCATTTAAGTCAGGTTCAGACAATTGATTGAACTCCTTGAACATGTCAAACCATTCTGAACTGGGTTCAATAGGTTCATTTAGGTTCAATAGGTTCCAAGGTGTTCAGAAAAGGTTTTTGTACTAACATTTTCTCTAAGTGTTTTGCAGCGGCTCTTCCAAAAAGTTTTTCCTGTTCGGTGATATAACATTTGTGTTGAAATTATTGAACTGAGTTCAAAGGGTTCAAATATATTCAATGTGTTTGACACAGCAAGTGGTCAATAGTTTGGTGCAGTGTACATCTTGAACTACTTGAACACTCAAGAAGTAGGTTAAAGATGTTCATCTGGGTTCAATGTTGGTGGGTCCCATGGTTTCTAATGTTTTGGGAAGTGCATTCATTGCTAAATATGGAGAGGCAGAACCATATCTTAAAGTGATGTCATTCTTTGGCTTTTTCAAAGTAAGTGAACGTTTCAGGAACTGGCAGTTTCTTAAAGCACACCTCCATGCATTCAATGCATGCGTGCGAGGGTCTAATCTACCAACTTGCCGCATCCAGACTGAAATTGTGAAATCATTGCATTTAATGTATCTGTATCATTACCTTTCTCAATAAGGTATGAAAATAATTTGTGTTCTGCATTTGTTACTTGCTGGTGGACTTTTGTTTATGTTATCCCTGGATAGGAGTCTTTCTTGCTGCTAGCCATCGTCCGATTATACAATTGTGAAGGTGAGTCTTTTCTTACTTTCTTCAGTGTTTTCCCTTGCATTTTCTCTCATACAGAAGGTTTCACTGCAATCAAATTTAGGTTTCTTGTTTTGAAGTTATGAAGTCCACTCTGCATTTGTTTGGAAACGTCTTTAGCTTGGCATCCATAGAAGCCATAGTTAGTGATACTGACCTGAAAGGAGAGAACCTTGAAGATTTGAAAGAAAGGGTATTCAAGGGTATTGATAAGTCTTTTTGTATAGAGATTTTGAGTAGTGGACTTTTAGAAGTCGCAACCTTTCCTCCAGCAATTCCTTGTCCAGAGTTGGTTCGGGAGTGTATTGCTAGATATGACCCAGTATCTGAAACTATTAAGAGAGATAATGGCGAAACCCTTCTTGCCATTAACCGTGAGGTGATTGCTTCAGTTTTCAAGATACCGGATTACCAGTTTTCTAATTTCTCTCTTGCCCAGTCAATCAGTGAGTTCAATGCAGACAGAGCCGGACATCAAAATAATGTGGTGAAATTCTGGTTGAAGGTCCCTCAAAGAGGTGGTTCTAGGTTACCCAAAAATCCTAACAAGAACCACATGTTGCCACATATCCATGATGTGATGCTTATGTTGCATCAAGCCAGAGGTTCTGCCGAAGCTTATAGCTTTGATGATTGGATTTATTGCTATGTGCAATTAGTTCTGGAAGGAAAACAATATTTGGATTGGGCAGAGTTAATTGTTGATTCAATGAGAGAGCAGTTGAGTCTATCCAAGCAGTTTCAACAAAACTTCTTCATGTCCTCATATCTCTTGTATTGTCTAGCTTGTGTTAAGGAGTTAACGGGTGTACCAAAGTAGCTCACTAAGGAAGATGTTCCGGTGTATGAGTTCTATCCTATGCTACAAAAAGACAATGCCCTACAAGATTTCAGAAGGATACACAATGCATTCCTAGGTGATATGTGTCATGAATTGAAGGGTACAAAGGCTAAATGGATTTCAGATGATGCACAGACCTTGATTAAGAGGTTCGGTAGTTTTTACATCTAGTTCCCACACTTTTTCTATATATGGGTAGGAGGATTTGAAGAGGAACCCTTCAAGCTCCCCCACTTCTATTCTGATTGTTTTGTTCTAGCAGAAGTATGCAGGCAACTGACCTCTGTGATCAAGAAGGCACAGCCTAAGGACAAGTGGGAAGGTCATTTTCCAATACAATTGGGGGTGTTGTCTTGTAATTCAATGTCTGATGCACTAAGTATAGGAGCAGACCTTAGGAATTTTAATTTCTCTCTGTATTCTGAAAGGAAAGGGTTTGACAATAAGGGATTTTTGTGGAGCCTTGGCTTAATGCCTTATCTTCCCATGCCACAGTTAGAAGATTTTTGGGAAGACTGTATAGATGAACTTGAAGTTTTCAAAAAGGGAAAACATGAGATTGGTGCTAGAACAGGTTGTCTCTTTGCAAATAAAGTTAGACATTAAAGGACTTGAAGAGGATTATCTTGAATTATTTGAACCAGGATATTTAGCTCATGCAGAGATTGAAATGCTCCCAATTAATTGGGATGAGGAAGAAAATGATGACATACAATTGAGGACCAAATGAGTTCTAGAAAGAACTGTGGCATGGGTGGCTAAAAAGAAAGCAATAAAGTCAAGCGCCAAGTCCCTTTCTGCAAGAAATGATAAGGATCCTCTATCTTCACCAAAACGTCCTTCTAACAATGCTCATGTTCGTGCAGGTAAGGATACCAAGTCATCTCAGCCTAGATGCAGGTCTAGCCCAACTCTGGATTTCAGTACCCCTCGACATACTCGATCTCGTAGTGTCACCCAGAGGAACATGGACTAGGTCAAGGATATGGGAGTAAAGGATGCCATGCTTGAGGCTTAGATTTTTGAAATTGAAGATTTGGATGGTGAAGTTGCTTGTGCTCTAGACTCCCAAATAGTGACTATGGCAATGACGCCACCACCAAAAATGATTGAAGGAACTACTCATTCCGTTGCAACCCCTAAATGGTTAACAACCTCAGTGAACAAGAAAAGGAGCTTTCTTCATGTGACCATTCCGATTCAAGAAATGGTTGCTAAGTACTCTGAGAAGAATCCAAAGCCAAAAAGGTTCAAGACCACTGCTCACCTAAACAATGACAAAGAAACTGGAAAATGGATGGCTGAAATTGCCTCATACAAGCCAAAAGATGAAAACAGAGAGGCTGGTCCTAATGATTTTGAGATCACAAAAGTAGAGTTGGGAAAGATGAGTAGAGATACAGATAACCATTTTTTTCCAAGTGTCAGCAAAGAAAATGCTTACCTGATCAAAGAAGGATGGACGAGAGAAAAGAGAACTTAAAAGACACATAAGTGTTTTGGCTCAATTCATCGATAGTATCAGTTGCCTTGGAGCAATTACAATATCCCATGCCACTGAGAATTTCTACACAACTTCTCCGGAAAACAAGAAGTTGATGAACCAAGTTCAATGGGCTAAGAGCATCGTTGAAGCGGTTGAGAAGTGGATTGAACAAATAATCAAATATGGTGAAAAGTACATTATCGACTCCCAAAAATTGTGTGATGAAATACAGAGCTTGATTTCTGAAATCCAAAACCAGCTTGTGCCGTGGGAGAAAGAAGAGCACAAATGGCAAAATGTCCTGCCTCTATTTGCCAAAATAGAAGAATATGGGACTATCAGGTTTCTGATAGAACACTCAATCAAGCTGGTGGCTGATGAATGCCAGCTTTTCGTGCTGAAGAAAACAATCATGTGGCGAGTGCTTACCTTCCAATTGGTAATTACAGATGCAAGAACCTCCGTCTATGAACTCCAAGATTTGCAAAGTAGTATAGTCAAGGATAATAAAGTGGTTAATCCCGATCATGACTGGGAGTTAGGAATCTGCGGTTCAAGCACATAGGAAGCAATCAAATCTTTCCAGTTGAACATGGAGAAGATCAGAGTCAAGAGTAGCTTCATGCCGGAGGATATAACCAAGGCGGCTAGGATCGAATCTATGATTTTCATTGGGAATGATCAGCTACCGAAACACTCAAAGAAGATGGTGCAACATAAGTGGAATAAAGAGGTGACAAAGGTGAAACTCAATGCAATGAAAGTCCTGAGCCAATCCATGGTTCATGAACTTACAACTGCTCATGATGCCCACAAAGATGGAGAAGATGAAAATGATGGAATATGACATAATGCATTAATTTAAGACTAGTTTCCTTTATTTTTAAAAACATTTCTCATAGTTATGCAAAGACTTCGGGACATCTATCCCAAAATACTTCTTGTTGGTTTCGTAACTATTTTACCGAGGAGTGGTTGAGTTTTCAAGGAGACCGCCCCCGTTTAGACTATAAGTTAAGTAAAACAGATGGTAGAAGGGTTAGATTTTAGTAACTAATTTTGTGAACTTCGACTGAAGTTTTTGTTTTGGTATTTTCTGTTCTTAATCAAAGGAAGAATTAGATGATTGAGATCTGTTATGGAAAAAGATTGGCAGATGTTTTTTTGTGCCTTTGTTGCATAAGGATATATATATGAAATCTGATCATATTATTTTTGGGGAGAAGAAAGATCTGTGTATTTGGAATCCGAATAGATAACATGTCTTTGCATATGTTCATCTGATCAAGTAATAGTAATTGATCATTTCATTGTAGCATTTCATTATTCCTCTGATGTTCTTTCCTTTGAATGTGTTGTTTACTCTAGAAAAGATTCATGATTGAGGGCGGATTTATTTTCCTTGAATCTGTTCATCTTTTATTAATTTAGATGGAAGAAGTATATTGAACTTTGTTTCAGTTGCTGTAGTTACATGCATTGAAAATTAAGGAGATAGATTTCATTGTTTATGAGACATGAGAAAAGTTGCAGCCTTTCATCCAAGAATGAAATAGGCGGCCTTACATGCTTTCTGGTTAAAAGCTTTCATTCAGATATAAATAAAAATAAAACACATTTCATGAAAAACCAAGATAGGGAGTTGTACCTACGCAAAAATTCAGAGGGAAGTGATTTGAATAACACTTACCCAGATGTTCAATGAATCATTTGTTCTTAGAATAAGGTAACAGATTTTAAGATTAATCATTTAAAAACAAAGAGCAAATCTATTCACTAACACTATGTTAGTGACGGGCCCTACCTTCTTTTCGCTATTTTGCAAACCTTAAAACTTGTGCAATTTTCCTTCGTGAATCAACATCGACCATTAGATCGTGATCTACCTGCACAGTCTTTATTTCCTACAATGACCGTCAGTGTTATTAACTAATCGCACATCACCTTGATGGCTAACGGTTTTTGCTATTTCATAGAGACTAAACTGCAGGCATCTCCGGGCTATGAAAAAATGACAACCATTAGATCGACCATGAGATGAACACCTTTTAACATGCTTTAGACCTTTCAAGTGGGCCCTTTAACTCAGAGACCACTTGCTTTATCTTGTCACTGGTTAACAAATGCCACGTGGCAGTCGGCCATTTGCTTAGGAAGTTCCATCGGGTTCCATTCTGAAACCGCCATGTGCTTTACTTCACTATTCTCCACATAACTACCGGTTGAACCAAGGCAAGCCCTCAATTACCCTTTAGAGCCACACACACACTTGACATGTCACCATTACACTCCACAAAACAAACCATCTATCCTGCCATGTCATCTGTCATGTGATTACCACATCATTTCACTATTTCGCGAACACTAATCTATGTTTGACTTGCATCTACGAAACCATGACAACCGTCCGATTAAATCATACTTAATTGGCCTTTAACTTTATGACCTACCTATCCTATGGGCCCACCGGCCCCTTTCGCCATTTCACAATGCTTAAAACTTAGGTTACTTATCTTCTTGAAGCAACGATATCAGTTGGATCTCAGTAACTTGCTTGTCGGTTACCCTTGCTATGACCACCTCACCCGGGCCTACCACCTTTTCATTACTTCGTGAAAGGTATAACATAGGCATCTTCTGGCCACCAATCAATGTGAGCCGTTGGTCTTTTCTAAACCGATCATCCTTTAACCAAAGAAGTTGCTCGCCTCTGGGACCTACCAAGTCTTTCGCTGTTTCACAGAACTTATATCACGTGCATCTCAGGCTAGCGAATTAACGTGAGCCATTGGATTTAAAGCAAGATGCAGTCCTTTAATCTGACGGTCAATCCATCTAGTCGAGCCCGCCTAGCCTTTTTGCTATTTCATGAACATTAACTTTCTAGCATCTTTGCCTAGCGAAACAACGACAACCACAAGATTAACAATGAGTTGTACAATAATTAAGGGGCCCGACAAACATTAAAACAAGATAAAGGTAAAGGTGCATAAATTTAAAAAATTAAGGGACCACCTAGGGAAATAACTAATGGGGGGACACTTTTCATGATAGACTGACCCTTCTCTAAGTGGCAAAAGTGACACAAAAATAGAACACAAGGGTTTTTTCAAAGATAGGAAGGGTTAGAGCCCAAAAACCTTAAACCCTCTTCTGACCCAAGACAATCAGAGGCAACAAGGCCATACTAGACACATTTTTTGTAGACTTCTAGCCAACTATGGAACAAGAATATCCAATTTTAAATAGTGATAACAATGGCTCTGACTAGGGATGGTTGATCGCAAGATCAATACAAGAATTCAGAAACTCTCTAGAGAATAGACCAAACACAAGCCTAAAAAACAACAACAAAAGCAAACCTAAATATGTACAAACAAGGACCTACTATGCATGGACATTAAGAGAAGTAATGTTCTAGGAATTTTCCATGCACTGGAAATTCCTGTGCCTCACCATTCATATTCTACAAAAAATATGAATCCTTTCCATTAAGATCACAAACCACAGAGGGGCCTATCCATAGTGACTCATTTTTTTTGTGTTTTCCCTTATCTTGTCCTTTCACATTCCATTGAAGAACCACATCACCAATTTGGAACTTTCTCAACAAGGTTCTTTTGTCAAATAGATATTTGGACTACAATTGGATCTTCAAATTCCTCTTGTGACCCAAAGTTCTAATTTCTTCTACCTCCACCATCTGAATCATCCGGTCTTCCATAGGTTCAAATAACTCCATGTCTTCAGCTCACAGGAACTTATACACTGGAAGAAGATTATTGACTAGCACCCTAGATTGTGTGCCATAAACTAATTCAAAAGGTGAAACCCCAATTGCTTTCTTAACAATAACCCTGTCAGCCCATAAAGCTAATTCTAACTTTTGGTCCCAAGACCTTTTATTCTCTTCTAGGATCTTCTTAATGATGTTCAAGAGGTTTTTATTAATTGATTCAGCTTGCCCATTACCCTGAGGATGATAAGGCAAAGAGTAGGACATAACTATTCCATGGCTAGTGCAAAACTCAACAAACTCTTCTGACCTGAAGCTCACGACATTATCTATCACTAGTTTTACAGGGACTCCAAATCTAGTTATGACATTATCCATGAGAAAGTCAATAACAACCTTACTTTTGGCTCTCCTAGTGGGTATAGCTTCAATCCATTTGGTAAAATAATCAGTAGCTACTATAATCCACCTATGTCCTCTTCCTAATTTCTCAATTATTTCTCCAATAAAATCAATGCCCCATTGGACAAAAGGGGCTTCCACTGTGACTGGGTTGAGGGGTAAAGCTCCCTCATACTTTAATTTTGATGAAAACTTCTGGCATGGGCCACATATTTAGACATGTTCATGGGCATCTTTAAACAAAGTAGGCCAATAATATCCAGCCCGAACTATCTTACCAGCAGTTATCTTGGCAGAGTAGTGACCCCCACACACTCCATCATGCATTTTAGTTAACACTCTCTTAGCCTGGGATTTATCCAAACACATTAGCAATACCCCATATCTATTCTGCCAAAATAGATCACCTTGAATGAGGCCATATTTTTGTGACTTTAACTTCAGAGTTCTTCTCTGGTTATGGGTCATTCCTTCTGAAAATGTTGCATCTCTTAAAAAATGTACTATCTCTGAGTACCAGGAATGTGCCTCAATACTGGTTACCAGGATGTTCTCAACTTTAACATTATTCACTTCAACATCAAGAAGGTTTGATTCAACCATAAGCTTAGCAAGGCCTAAACCCCTCACCAATTTAGTGATCTTAATTTCTAAATCAAACTCCTAGATTCTGGTTATCTATCTCCATCTCTTACCTGTCACCTTAGACTAGGATAAAATATCTTTGATAGCCACATGTGGGACATAAGCAATTACTCATGCATTTACAAGATATGGCCTAAAAGCTTTAACAACCTTGACCAAAGCATATGCTTTCTTCTCCATAATTTCATACTTTAACTCTGCAGCCTGTAAATATTTGCTATAAAAAGCTATAGTATGTTCATATCCTTCATTATCCTTCTGTAAAAGAACTGCAACCACTGTGTGATATGAAGCAAAAGAAAACAAAGAGAAAGGCTTACTGTAGTCATGGTACTTCAACACTGGTGCCTCCTGAATAGCCCTTTTGATTTCATCAAAAGCCTTTGAAGCTTCTTGATCCTAGTAGAACTTTATATCCTTTTTAGGCAATTTAACAATGGGCTTGACTATCTCTGCAAAATTTGCAATAAATCTTCTAACAAAATTTACTTTGACCAAGAAAGATTGGATACCTTTAACATTTTTTCGGCTCAGGCACATTGTTTATAGCCTCAATTCTTTCAGGGTCTATTCTTACTCCTTCTTTGGAGACAATTTGCCCTAGCAGCTTCCCTTCAATAATAGAAAAATGTTACTTTTTAGGATTAAAGGATAGGTCAAATTCTAGAGCTTTATTGAAAACCCATTCTAAGTGTCCACAGTGGTCATCTGCCCTTTTGCAGAAGCATGTCAAATCATCTTGATATACTACCATGATAATAACAATGAATTCCTTGAAAGCTACATCCATTGCCCTCTAAAAAGTAGCTCCAAGATTTTTCAAACCAAAAGGCATACTAACATACACATATGTTCCCCAAGGAGTGGTGAAAGCAATTTTGAATTGTTTAGATTCTTTTACTAACACCTGGTTATACCCTGAGAACCCATCCATCATAGACAATAGGTCACATCCAGTTACTCTTTGCAACATTGCTTCCATATTAGGAGAAGAGTAATTATCTTTCAAGGAAGCAACATTTAGGTTCCTAAAATCAACATAGAGTCTTATGTCCCCATTCTTCTTTCTAACCGGGACCAAATTTGAGACCCATGATGAATGCTTTATAGGCTTAATAATTCCCCCTTCCCTTAACTTGGTTAATTCTTGTTGCATTTTAGATTCCAACAGGGGGTTGATAGGTCTTTTTTTTTGTCTAAAAGGCTTAGCATCTGGAAGAAAAGGGACTTCATGTTGAAATAGATCCTATCTATACACCTTCAGATCTTCATAAGACCAAGAAAAGACATGCTTATATTTCTTTAATAAATTAATAAGGTTTACTCTGACATGAGGAGGCAAATTTTTTCCAATATATACCAACTTTGGGGATGATTCTGTCCCCAAGTTTACTCCCTCTAGTTCATCTAACTTAGTGGTTGATTGCTGGTGCAGATGACTGTCACTGTAACTGAACATACCTTTGAGTTCTACCAACCCTTTAGGTATTTCATTAGTTTCCAACTGAACTAGGTCATTTCCAAACACAGTTTCTCTATTGTCAACCACTTCCACCAAAGCATTGCAATCAATTTTTTGTCCATCGTAGTCATCAATGCATTGTATAAACCTACGAATATCTTCATCATCAGCAAACACTTGCCAATTATATACATTGTCAAGAATGGCAAGCCTAGCTTTTATCTCAACTGTGGATATACCGGTTAGTGTTGCATCATCATTCTTTAATATAACATTTGATAAGAAATCCGCCATGATATTCTTAGATCTTTCTATCTAATTTATAGAGAATGCACTAAAATGCTCAATCACATCCCATACTACATGCTTGTATCTTTTCAGTCTATCATTCTTAGATGCATAGTTAGCTCTAACTTGAGAAACAACCAATTTTGAATCTCCTAACACTCTTAACAATTGAATCCCATGCCTTTTTGCAACTTCGAGCACCAATAACAAGGCTTCATATTTAGCAGTATTATTTGTACACTGAAAGGCTAACAAGAAGGAATACTTGAAGGTTATACCCGAAGGGGACACAAAAAGAACTCCTGCTCCAGATCCTTCTTTAGAGCAATCTCCATCAAAGTACATGTGTCACAAACCATGTTGTTGAGATTCCATTTCAGTCACAATAGAGTCAGTATTCTTCAATTGAGGTAAAATTGGTTGTAATCTAAAATTGTCAAGATCCACATCAATCATACAGTTGAGCATACTAGGATCTACTTTCTCAATTACCCTAGGGGCACGTGGTTCTCTATACAATTTGACTTGGTTTCCATTAATTGGGATAGTAGCATATGACAGATCCAACTGAACATTTTCACCCACTGTTGTAGCCCACTGTCTAGATAACAATATGCCATAATGAGGTTTGGTGTCAGTTACAATGACATCCATCTTGTATGTTGCTTCAAGGAATGCTGCTATTTTTACTTCAACATCTTTCATTGTACCTATCACTGGCACTTCTCTGTTATCCATAGCATAGCATTTCCCATACACTATACTCACTGACAATCCTAATTCTTTCATGACATCATAAGGCATTACATTTGCAGTTGTACCAGAATCTATCATACAATTTTTAATTAACCAGTTATTTACTAACAATGTAACATAGAAAGGATCAACCTATGAGGGTTCTTGTGCAATAGTTGTTCCAATATATACCTCTGGGGTTTGCAGCTCCTGATCCTTTTCATCCTTAGTTGAACCGGAAGGTAAAGCTATGTTACTGTCAGATATTTTAGAAAATAAAGATAAAGCAACTTCTCTATGTTCCTTTATTTTCAATAATTCTATCAATGGGACAGTGACCTTCATTTGGGTAAGAGCCTGATTCATATCAAATGTGGAATTGTTAATCAACTCAATATTAGCCTTAACTTTCTTTGTCTTAGGCTGACTTGCCTTCTTCATTGTGGCAGTTCCTTGTATATCACTATTAGCTTTATCATCCATACCCTTGGCTACATCTTTAACTTGGTTCTTCTTTTCTTAACCATCTTGAGGCAGGGTGGTATTACTTGTTGCTTTCTTCTAGGAAACTTCTTTTATAAACATTCAACTAGATTCACCTTGATTTCCATCCTTCTTAGTACTTCTCAAATTATAATTGTGCTTGGCTTTGGCTTATGGCAGCTTTAGTGATATTTCTTACTTCTTCGTCACTAGGCCTTCTGAGATGAACTTCTTCATCTTCAATTGTTACCACATTCAAAGTGGGATGCCAATCAAGAGCTAACTATCCTTGGTAAGACCTCTTATTATTCAGCACATCACATTCACTAAGTTCACTTTGTAATGACTCATCATCATTTTCTATGATAGTTTCAAACATATTTATATTAGGCTCAGCCTCTTGTCTCATGGATTCTTCAAGGGCTTGAGCTACAATAGATTGATGAGGAGAATGTGGTCCATCACAAGCCATGCACCAAGGAGTATTCTCCATGTTATGAACATTTCCTCCTTTTAAAGGATTTGGGGTATCTTGGTTTTGTGTATTCTTTGGCTTCTCATTTTGAGGCTTACCATCCTTCCAAGTAGTGTTGTAAGGCATGTCATGTAGCCTAGGAGGCCTATCTTGCCAATTGTAATGAGGTTTATCATTTTTACTCACCTTGGCAGTAAGATCCTTCATGGCAGTCACTAATTTTTCTATTTTGTCTTCTTCTTTAGCAACTTTATTAGGTTGTTGTTTTGATTCTTGCCACAGCCTACCATCAGTTCTTCTCCCTATTTTCCCAGATGATTTTCTATTTCTCTCTACATTGATGGAAATTCTAAATGCATCTCTCAGACTATGCGGATTTTTTATCCCTCAAAGTATAGGCCATTTTAGAATGAAAGGAATTGTAATAAGTATTCAGGCATATATTGTCATCTAACCTCATTGCCTGATATAGCCTATGCACTGCTTTATGAAATCTGGCATTAAAATCTATGACAATTTCATTGTCAGACTTTCTGATATTGTTGAACTCATTGAGCATGATGCTCACATTTGTCTTGTCACCATACTGTTGTTGAAAACAATTTTTAAAATCTTCCCAAGAGCCAATGCTATTCATAGGGAGACCTCTATACCAGTCCCTTGCATGAACTACTAAAGACTACACAAACAGTTTCATGATGACATCTTTGTCCATTATTTCATAATCATTGATCAAGTCACCAAAAGATTTTAAGTGCTCTTTTGCACTGATTGCATTTTTGCCACCAAATTTGTTAAGTCTATCCCTTAATTCTATAAGAACATGGTTAGGGTGCCCTGGGATCCCATCAAAAAAGACCTTCCTATAAAGTTCTAGATTAATAGGTCTTCTCTAGAATTGGTTAGTAGCAAGGTTATTTCCCATGTTCATTCTTACATTGGGGCTTTGAGTCAGAGAGATTTGGTTACCTTGGTTAGTAACAGGGGCTTGATTGGCTGTGGCAATGCTAATAAGCAAGTTTGGTTGAATTTTAACTGGAGGGAGTGAAGCTTGCTAAGGAACTAGGTTATTTAGGTCTACTGAGGGAAACATGATAGGAGAAGCCTTCAGATAGCTAATCTTTCTTTTAACTTCTTGATTGGCTGCTTCTAATTCAGTTTTCTCTAACTCCATTTGCAAATCTTCTTTCTCTTTCCTCATCCTTTCCATCTCTCTTTCATGTGTAGATAGCATGTGAGAGATTTTTGTTGTAGTGTTAGATCTAGACCCACCTTCTATGCATTTCTACTTTCCTTTGTCAACATTATTTCTAACAAGTTGTGGGTCACTAAGGACTTCCCTACTTGGTTGCACTACTGACTTGTATGCAGGTTTGGTCTTGGGAACTAAGATTTCTCTGATCACTGGACCTTCGTCCTCACTCTTGGCTTTTTCTTGGGTGAATAGCTCAAGGTTAGCAATTTTCTTAGAAGCCTATCTCTCTCCATCAATTTTGAATTTACCTCTCTCTCTTTATCTGCTTCCTTTTATGTTCTTAAAGAAATTAAATGATGGACTCTTCTATTCAAGACTTCAATTCCTTGGGATACCTTATCTTCATCAGGGAAGATTTCTTTAGAGTCTGACATATTGACTTGGTCAATATCAATTGAACTGATGTTTCCATCAATTGTCCTAGGTACATAATCTCTCTTAATGTTTGAACTACTTCTATCTTTCCCAGAAAATCTAGCATGGGAGATCCCCTGATTTGAAACTTGGACATCTTCAATATTTCCAAACAAACCAGAATGGAAACCTAAAATATCATGCTCAGATTTGCAGGAAGAAGAATTTGAATTTGCATAGACGGGTCTCTCAGATGACTTACCCATATTGATTCTCTTCTATACGCAAGCAGCATTAGATGTCTCATGCACAACTGATCTTTTCTGGCCTCTCTGTGACTATTCAGGTAGTCCCTCTTGCAATGTCTCATGAGGATGCTTCTTTATGAAAGACCTGGTGTTCCTTCCACTTTGCATTATGCTTGTTTTCTAAAAGAATTTCACTTATTTAAAAGGACCGGTTATGCTTGTCAGAGTCACCATCCACAAAGACTGTGGGAAATAAGAAAACAAGCTTTAAACAAAATACTTGCCGATTTTTAAAAACAAAAATCATGAAGATTTTCAAAGAGACAGATAACAAAAATTAGAGATCGGGCAATTTTTGTTCAACATAGCTATCCGAATAACTTCTGAACTAATTCAAGCGCCAATCTGCAACATAGATAAATACTATGACTCTCCCCAGCAGAGTCGCCACTTTTGTTAGTCTCAAATTATGATTTCCATCTTATCCCCTGCAAGAAAATGAATAACTTTGTCTGCATATGAAGAGATCAAGGAAAAAGGAATCTTAGATTTGTTAGGTCCCGGTGGCAACTGAGAGGGGGGGGTGAATCAATTTTCAAATAAATTCAAACCAAAAACCAATTAACCAACTTGATGCTTAATACCGGTAAAACAGTTAAGTATGTCGGTAGACAGTGTTAATAGTAAATTGTTGTACCGGTAAGGATTAATGCATGAAACATAAACATAAAGACATCCACAACACATAACACCAATATTTGTACGTGGAAATCCTGTAAGGAGAAAAACCACAGTGGGAAACCTTACCCACAATCAGACGATACTACTGCAGATAGTAAGTGTACATAAATGGGGTCTGCACATGCAGAAAGGCCAACAGCCTAGAGCTCATTGCTCAATCACAAAATGAGAGTCACACTGACTACAGTTGGATGGTTAAATCCAATAAGAATGTACTACATAAAATAGCATCTTCATATGCTAGATTCAGTACATGCAATCAAAGTTTATATGACATAGTCTCTTATGCCATAACCAACTTTCATCTATATGTGCAATTAAGCATGCCTTTTCACTGTTATTCAAATGAAAGATATTACCTCTAGTCTGATTACCGGTTGCAATTTCCAAACCAGTTCTATTCATGATTTTGCATTTTCCATTTTTAAATTGCAACTGAAATCCTTTCTCAACTAATTGACCAACACTTAAAAGATTATGTTTTAATCCTTCAACATAGTAGACATTGTCAGTGTTATGCTTACCATCAAGAGATATTGAACCCTTACCTTTGATTGAACAGGCTTTGTCATCTCCAAATCTTACTAAACCTCCATTGTATTCTTGAAAGTTCAAGAATTTACCTTTGTCTCCAGTCATGTGATGTGAGCATCCTGAGTCAATGATCCATTCATCCTTTGCTTCAACTTTAGCTGCTAGGGCTTGTTCTACTGGTTGAGTAGTAGGTGTCAGTTGATCCTCTATTATAGCAACAAAAACCCATCCATTGTCTGTTGGATCCTCATCAGAATCATCAGTCACACCTTCATCAACAATGTAACATGATTTGTCTTTATTCTTCTTAAATTTGTATCTCTGATATTCAGGATTAGGCTTGTATGTTCTTCTAGCTTCTTCTCTTAGTCTAGCATGTCTATCAGGGCATCTCAAAGCCATATGACCAATCTTATTGTAGTTAAAACATTTAAAGGGTGCTTTACCTTCATACTTACTTCCAACTGGACCTTTTGGCATTTTTCTTGCAAATAGTGCTTCAAGTTCTTCAAGCTCTTCATTTTCCTTCCTGGTTTCTTCAAGTTCTCTTGCATAAAAGGCTTTCCAGTCTGATTTGTCAAATGATGGAGCAGATGATGTTGATGCTTTAAAGGCCAAATCAGTTTTTATAGTAGCAACAGGACCAAATTCCTCAATTTCAAAGGCTGAAAGTTTTCCAATCAATGTATCCCTAGTTACTGATGTATTAGGCATTTTTCTCAACTCATTTATAGTAGTAACCTTCATTTTATATGCCGGTGGCAATCCTCTTAATATTTTTGAAATAATTTCATCCTCACTTAGGGTTCCTCCACAACATGTAATACCCAAAACAATTTCATTTACTCTTTCCATAAAAGCAGAAATCCTTTCATCTTCATCTTTAGCTAAGGTAGTTGGAGCAGTCTGACCAGCTACAACAGTAGTATAACCATTCTTTGTAACCTCCCAGATGTCTTTACCAATGCAATTCAGATGTGTCTCCATCCTGATCTTCCATATCCCATAGTTTGTTCCATCAAGTTTTGGACTATCCTTTCTGAAGTAATTAGTAGACATTGGATCTCCTCAACTTGTTAAACTTCTCCAAAAGAGGACTAGGCTCTGATACCAATTGTTAGGTCCCGGTGGCAACTAAGAGGGGGGGGGTGAATCCGTTGTCAAATAAATTCAAACCAAAAACCAATTAACCAACTTGATGTTTAATACCGATAAACCAGTTAAGTATGTCGGTAGACAGTGTTAACAGTAAATTGCTATACCGGTAAGGATTAATGCATGAAACATAAACATAAAGTCATCCACAACACATAACACAAATATTTGTACGTGGAAACCCTGTAAGGGGAAAAACCACGGTGGAAAACCTTACCCACAATCAGATGATACTACTGTAGATAGTAAGTGTACATAAATGGGGTCTGCACATGCAGAAAGGCCAACAGCCTAGAGCTCACTGCTCAATCACAAAATGAGAGTCACACTGACTACAGTTGGATGGTTAAATCCAATAAGAATGTACTGCATAAAATAGCATCTTCATATGCTGGATTCAATACTGGTGTAATGTTGATATGCTTAAACAAAACCCTAGCTTCAACTTCAAATGATGTCTTCATGTATACCTCTGCTTAATCTCGCATATACCTTCACTCAATTCTTTTTCGCATTCCACACTTGATCTTACAAATAAGATCTTACATTTATACCATAACCTAAGACCAATTTTAGTAGGTCGGCTCTACAAGATATTACAATAAACATTTTACATACAATATAATATCCAATGCAATAACTGATTAAACATGTTGGCTTAATGCATTTTCATCAATAATAAATCATCTCCATAGCGTGCCATGTTGATCTGGAAAAGATAAACCTAGTGGTGTAACCATAGATAACCCATGACCTATTTGCTGGTAAAAGTAAATATGCAAATATGAATATACCAATGATCAATTCTTCAAAACAAAGTGTCCACACGATGTCTTCGACATTATCAAGTGTCTTCCATATTATTCTAGGTACCGGTGAACATTATATCCTGTCAGTGAACCATATACAAGTAACTGCGCAATAGTTACTTGCTTGCCAGTGAATGTTGTTGGATCTCCAAAGTGCTTGTTTTTACTAGGTGTTGACATCAATGACAAAACCATACCAAAATACCAACAATAAAAACAAAAATCATGAAGATTTTCAAAGAGACAGATAACACAAATCAGAGATCGGGCAATTTTTGTTCAACACAGATATCTGAACAACTTCTGAACTAATTCAAGTGCCAATCTGCAACATAGATATAAACTATGACTCTCCCCAATAGAGTCGTCAGTTTTGTTAGTCTCAAATTCTGATTTCCCTCTTATCCCCTACAAGAAAATCAATAACTTTATCTGCATATGAAGAGATCAAGGAAAAAGGAATCTTAGAGTAACATATAACAAGGTTTTGAGAACCTTCTACACTTTGAACTTATGCAAAGTTCAGGTGGGTATACCTTCTGTGAATACTTTAACACTTTGTTGTTCTACTGCAACCTTTTCTATCTACTCTGAAGTAACTTCTACTTGTCTGATATATTTGTCCTTCCACTCCTGGAACACATCATCACCTTGCCAAGCAAAGCTAATAATCTTCTGTTTCATCCCTTCTAGCCTTTTCCAAGTGACACTTAACTGCCCTATTTTTGTTTCTATGAAACCATAATGTGATTTTACCTTTTCAATTTCTTCATTTGTCTGGACAAATAAGGATGTGTCATCAGTGTTAACAATTTCATTAACCCTTTGGGATAATTTATGGTCCAGCTCTTCTAGCCATGCCTTCACCTCTTTTAATTGAATTGCATCGACAAAACTGTAGTGTCCTAAAATTGTGACACTTGCAATTTCAACTGCATTTGGGTCTTCACGATGGTGATGCAACACGGAACCTGAATGGAGACCCTGAAACTTGTTCATGGCATCAAAAACTGCATTTTTCAGTACCCTGGCCTGATCCTCCTTGCACCCTGCTGTCCCGGGAGGTGGGACCATGGCGCCCAGCGCCCTGGTCCCTGGCCCTATTTTGGGCCCGGTCTCTTATGGGGCTTCGGGTCTTTAAGTTTGCAAATTGGAAAATAATCTTCCTAGGTCGGCCTAAGGTCAGAAAAATCAGTCTTTCAACCTTAATTGGCAAGTATATAAACTACATTTCCCCTCTCAAAAAGGGTAGATGAAAAAAGCAAGGACATATGTGTACAAGACGCGGAAATGATACTCAAGCATTCAAGCATTCAAGCATTCCTTCAAGCAATTGATCATTCTAAGTCTCCATTCAAGGCTAAGTGTTGCATTCAAGACAAGGATTCAACCATTGAAGAGGAGATCACATACAACATACAACATACAACAACATTTACACCTTCGCATGTTAGAATACAAACATTCTTACAACAAGGTATTGGTACTTTATTACATTACAATCATTTACATTTATAGCATTTCTCATTTCTTGGTTAATCCCAAAACTGGGGTTTGACCTAAGGGAAAACCCCGGTTCCCTAACCCCCCAATCGTCCTCTCTTTTCTCTGTGTAGGTTGCAGGTATGCGGTTGTAATTGAAGATCTGGAATCCTTGTGCAGAGACGAACAGATCCCCCTTCGTTTCGCGGATTTTTCAGAGGACCGTGTGCACTCTAGGCGCCATCGTCCTGTCAACTTTCACTCAAATTTGCAGAACAACACCGTCTCGACATTTTACTGCTAATTCCAGGTTCGCAGCTTCATCCCGTATCCCTATCTCTGTTTATAAGTGAATCTTTCCTACTTTACATGCATTCCTAGTTCAATCATTCTATCTGTATTCTTTACAAAAGAGGGTAGCCTTGCTGTCTTAACCCTTCAAACTCATTTAGAATCCAATCTTGCATTGTGTGGGATTGGATCTTGTGGATTTCAACCCCTCTTTTGAATGTAAAGTCTCTCCTAAGTGAAAACCGTCAACCCTAGTGACCTCCTTTCTCTCTCCTTGGAGTGGTGGGGGGAACACTTAGGGTTCGATCGCGATTTTCCGCTTTACATTTTGGTGAACCCGACGTGAACATCCTTTCTGATTATTCATGGTTAGATCTGAAAATTGGATGCCTTGATTACATTTCCATGTTTGATCTTTTGCAAATTTTAGAGGTTAATTGCATAAAAACCCTAAATTTTCTTTTTAGTAATTGAGCTTGTGAAGTGTTTAATTATTAATGCTTGTTTTAGATCTACCCTTCTATTACAAATTTTCAATTCATGTTTGTGCTTTAATTCTGAAAATTAAGTGGTTAAGTGTCAAAACCCTAATTTTTAAAACCCTCTTGATTCAACCTTTGACCAACAATTTCACTTATCAAAACATCTCCAAATCAGCTGTAACTTTGGATTCCGCAACAAAATCATAAAATCTTTCATCCCTGAAAATTTGGAAAAAAGTTGCGAGGACTGTGTGCACCCCGAGCGCCATCGTCCCTGACATTTTTTCTGAAATTTCGGGAGCTAGATCTTACTGTATTTTTCTGCTAAAATCCAGAATCTTGGCTGATTTTATCAATTCTAACACTTTCAAAATTAAAGTCAAAGTTGGTCTAGTGATTGCTTGGATTAAGGCTTCTAATCATTCAAAAATTATTGAAATTGAAATTTTGTGTCAAAATTGTGTTCTTACTGTCCTAAATCTGAAAAGTGTGTTGGCGTTCATTCAAAATTTCAGTGCTTTATTCAAATTCTTGCAATTTGTGACTTTTGAAATTAAGTGTTTAATTGCAACAATCTTGATTTCCACTTTCAAAATTGAATTTTGCGTGAAATTGAGTCAACTTTTAAATTTCAAAACTTGCATTGCTTTTGGTATTCCCTCTAAAATCATAAAATTCAAAATTTCAGTTTCCCTCTCTTTTTCAAAATTCAAATTTGGCATTTTTCAACAATCTTGGTAGGGTTCAATTTTGAGATTGCAACTTTAATTTGGCCTATCTACAAATCATAAAATCACTCAATTTTTTCAGATTAGCTTTAAAATCATCATAACTTTCATCCCCGAAAATTTCGAAAAAATTTGCGAGGACCGTGTGCACTCCGTTCGCCACGGTCCCGGACATTTTTCCTGAAATTTTAGGAGATTGTCGTGATTGCATTTAACAGCCTAAATCTAGGAGATTGGCTGATTTTATTGAAATTTGCTACCTCTAAATTCAAAATCTTCTCTCTCTCTCTAGTGCATGAGTTTTACAACAATAAGCCCTACTTACACTATTCCCGTTAGATGAAGTCGTAGAATTAAGTCTTTCCAAGGTTTAATTACCGAGGAGATGGAACCTAATTTGAATAGCCTTTTTAACGAGGACACGGGTAATTCCTCTAATCCTCCTAATGATGAAGAAGCTCTCCATGAGGTTTCTGTAGAACAACTTTTGAAATTGGATAACCAATTTGATGATTTTCAACAATGGATGTCTCAAGAGTATCCCGATAGTCAAGCTCTTTCATTAATTGAGGGTCTAAAATGTATGGTTCAAAGTGATAAGAATGGAATTGATATTTTGCATGGTATTGCACACATTGTGGATTCGAATGTGATGCCTATGAAGAGTTGTGCCAAAACTTTAGGTTATACACAACCTCCCACTCAAGTCAATCATTCTATTCCGTTGACAACTTCTATTGCTAGCATACCTACCTTTACATCAAACATAATGACTACTTCTATACAAGATATTCCACCTATGATCACCAGTCATGGGGGCAATCCTTCCTCTTCAATTAACCCTCTTCCTTCATTCAATCCAACTTCTTCATTCATTCCTTCAATGAGTGTCCCTGTTATATCTCCACAAATGAACATGACGCAAGGGGGCAATTCATTCAACCATTCCATTCCTCCTTGTAGTGCTCCTCTTTTCCAATCATCTCCTATGACTAACTATCATAGTGTCCCGCCACCTTACTCTCAATCAATACCTTCTTTCAATAACATAATACCTCCATCACAATCTAACACGTCTAATATGAACTCCTCAACTAAAGCGACCATTAACAATCTTGCACAAACTGTCTCTTCTTTACAACAACAAATTGCCTCTATGAATCAATCTAAGTTTAGTGTGCCCACATTTGATGTTGCGAGCCCACTTTCTCTTGACATTGTTCAAGCTATCCCCCCTAAACATGTTGAAATCCCGCATTTGGAGCTTTATAATGGTAAAGGTGATCCTCTAACACATGTTAAGACTTTTCAAACAATATGTACCGATTTTGCTTATGACCAAAGGTTGCTTGCAAAACTGTTTACTAGGACATTAAGAGATAAAGCCCTACAATGGTATTGCTCATTTCCTTCTTATTCTATTACTTCTTTCGAACAACTTGCAAATGCTTTCATTCAATAATTTCAAAACAATATAAGTCCTAAAGTTACTTTGATTGATTTAATGCATTGTAAACAAGGTGTTAAAGAAAAAGTGACTGATTTCATTGGTAGATATAAGCATTTGTATGCTCAAATTTCTTTTCCAGTGCCTGACAATGATATTCAAAGAATCTTTATTTCTAATTTACAAAAAGATATTAGAGAAAAACTTCTATTTTCTGAGTTTACTTCTTTCCAACAGTTGTGTGCAACTGTTCACAATTATCAACTGATTGTGAGTCAAATGGAACAAGCAAATCCTATGGCTCCGAGTGATAAGGGTGATAGTAGTCAACAACTGTTTGGGAAGTTTAAACCGAACAGAGAGTCCGTTAAGTTCAATGAAAACATCATCAACAACAATGTGAATGCAGCATCAGCTGTGCCTCCTATTTCTAAGTTTTTCAAGAAAGAAAGAAAGTTTACTCCTTTGAATGAATCATTGCATAGTATTATGAATAAGTTATTGGAACAAAATGTGCTTACTCTCTCTCCTATAAGGCAAATAGATCCTGCAAAGATTAATTCACCCTATTTTGATAACAAATCTTTTTGTCAATTTCATCGTCAACCTGGGCATGATACTGAAAAATGTTTTGCTTTAAAGGGTAAAATTCAAGATTTGATTGATAATAATACTATCTCTGTTTCTGGCATGAATGATAAAGGCAACACATCTGTAGCTCCTCCTAACCAAAATCTTAAGATTTTTACTGATCCATTACCTTCTCATACCTCTAATGTGATTGAGACTAATGATTCCTCTTTCTCATCTGATGGTCTTGTGTCTATGACTCCGAATGTGATTAACTTTGTAGAGCAGCAAGAAAACCCTAAAGAACCTTCCATCACATTTGATTCTAGTGAAACTATTAGGGCACCTGATGGTCCTTTATACATAGTTGCAAAAGTCAAGAATACACCTTGCCGTGGAGTGCTTATTGATTCTTCTTGCATGGTTAATGTTATTACTAAAGAATTTCTCTTTACTTTACAATTGAATCAAGTGATCTATGACAAAATAGATGTGATTGTGAAATTATTTGATGCATTTTCTTCTCCTGCAATTGGTTCTGTTACATTACCTATTGAGGTCCATAACAAATCCCTTGATGTGAACTTTGCTAATATTCCTTCATCTGAACAATTTCGTGTGAAGCTAGGCTATCCTTGGCTGTCTTCCATGAAAGCTATTGCTTCTCCTATTCATAAATGTTTGAAATTTCCCCATAATGGTGAAGTTGTTACTGTCAATCATAGTCTCTTTAAACCAGCTGAAAGAACTTCTAGCATTCCTATTGATTATTTTTGGCCTAAACAATTCCAATCTCTTCCTTCGCGAAGTGATCATCTTTTCAAATCTTATCAAAAGTGGAAAACAAATATGATCCTATCTCTAAGTGAACCTAGAACACCCAAACTTGATATTCCTATCGTTCTTGAGAAGGAAGTTCTTCCTTTGAAAGATAAAACTAATGTCTTTCCTCAAGAAGATTCCCAACCCATTCCTATGGATGTGACTATGTCTATGTCTAATAAACTTTCTAAAAGTAGGCCTATACCTCCTCGTCATGATGGACTTGGTCTCCTTCCTAAACCAAATATTCCTCCTTTATATGGAGCAGTTCCTCCTCCTTCCTCTTATGGAGAGAAGAGACCTTCCTCTTCTCCTATTATCCAGCCTAAGAGACCACAACCTAAACACCCAAGTGATAAGGATGAGAACATTCCTCCTCCTCAATCTTCTCAACTTCCTACTAAGACTAGACGAAATCATTCTACGCGTGAACGCCGATGAAAGCGTCATCTTAGAGCTTAGGCAGCTGCTTCTCAAACTTTGCAATCTCCAAAAACACCTTCAACAAGCATTATTCCATTTTCTCCAAAATCTCCTAAACATAAGATGCATGATGGTCTTGATCCTGTGCGAGTTAAAGATCCTATTTTTATAAATCTTGATATAGATGAAAATGTTATTCATGATGAAAATGTTACTTCTTTTCATTCTGATAGTGAATATGAATATGTTGATGTTTATAACCATTTCTCTAACGAATTTTCTAAAGCACTTATCCTAGCTCCTAGACAAGAACAACGTGGCTTGGAACATGAACATAGCCCTTGTTTGGATCTTGTGGTAGCTCCATCTGCTGTGGTAGATGTTCCTCCTCTAGCATGTTTCCTGCCTTCCCGAAATATTGATCAGCAAGATCGGGGGGTGGATGACGTGCTAGACTAGTTTCATTAGCATAGCAGACTCTCTCCTCCTCTCTATTGTTACTTCTTCTATGTGTTATTCTCATTCTTCTATTTGTTGTCCTTAGTGTTGTCTACTTGAGGATGATGCAAAGCATTGAGATCTCTTTTGGTCTCTCTCATGTTGACTCAAAAGACACATGTGTTCCCTTCTTCTAGGTGACCTTCCTTGATTGGGGAATGAAGAACAATTATGCATACATACATATGATATACATGAATTATCATACAACATACTTACCCCGAGGAAAGCGAAGTCACCTCATGCTTTGTGTTTTGTGTCTATTATCCTTGGGTTTATCTCACACTTGGGGGTTAAATCTTTGTGATAACGTGCTCCTTTCCCTTCTCATTTCTTATGTGTATCACTACCTTAAATCAATCACCCCCGTTGAGGCGTGTGCGATCGCTTTAATGTAGGGGGGCATACACCCCGTCTATCCCTTCAGGATACTTGAAAATTTCTTGGCAAACTTAGCTTTGCCTTGAAAATTTTTGGTATTTTTCTTACATGACTCATAGTGAGGGAACCTTACTACTGACAGTCATGGTTCTCCCTCGTGATCTTCCCTTTTACTTTGTCAATCGAAGTCGTAAGATCCTTAGTCCACTGGGGGCTTGGTGTATCTTGCCTCATTGACATAGTGAAAGTCTTTCAATGTTGTTTCCTTGTACTTTACCGGAAGTATGGGCGTACGCTTATACTCCCCCTAAAGTGGGGGTTAAATGTAGCATCCTAAAATTGCGACACTTGCAATTTCGACTGCATTTGGGTCTTCACGATGGTGATGCAACACGGAACCTAAATGGAGACCCCGAAACTTGTTCATGGCATCAAAAACTGCATTTTTCAGTACCCTGGCCTGATCCTCCTTGCACCCTACTGTCCCTCGAGGTGGGACCATGGCACCAAGCGCCCTGGACCCTGGCCCTATTTTGGGCCTGGTCTCTTATGGGGCTTCGAGTCTTTAAGTTTGCAAATTGGAAAATAATCTTCCTAGGTCGGCCTAAGGTCAGAAAAATCAATCTTTCAACCCTAATTGACAAGTATATAAACTACATTTCCCCTCTCAAAAAGGGTAGATGAAAAAAGAAAGGACATATGTGTACAAGACGTCGAAACGATACTCAAGCATTCAAGCATTCAAGCATTCCTTCAAGCAATTGATCATTCTAAGTCTCCATTCAAGGCTAAGTGTTGCATTCAAGACAAGGATTCAACCATTGAAGAGGAGATCGCATACAACATACAACATACAACAACATTTACACCTTCGCATGTTAGAATACAAACATTCTTACAACAAGGTATTGGTACTTTATTACATTACAATCATTTACATTTACAGCATTTCTCATTTCTTGGTTAATCCCAAAATCAGGGTTTGACCTAAGGGAAAACCCCTAATCCCTAACCCCCTAATTGTCCTCTCTTTTCTATGTGTAGGTTGCAGGTATGCTTCTGTAATTGAAGATCTGGAATCCTTGTGCAGAGACGAACAGATCCCCCTTCGTTTCGATGATTTTTCGGAGGACCGTGTGCACGTCGGGCACCATCGTCCCGTCAACTTTTGCTCAAATTTGCAGGACAGTGCCATCTTGACATTTTACTGCTAATTCCAGGTCTGCAGCTTCATCCCATATTCCTATCTCTATTTATAAGCGAATCTTTCTCACTTTACATGCATTCTTAGCTCAATCCTTCTATCTACATTCTTTACAAAAGAGGGTAGCCTTGTTGTCTTAACCCTTCAAACTCATTTAGAATCCAATCTTGCATTGTGTGGGATTGGATCTTGTGGATTTCAACCCCTCTTTTGAATGTAAAGTCTCTCCTAAGTGAAAACCGTCAACCCTAGTGACCTCCTTTCTCTCTCCTTGGAGTGGTGGGGGGAACACTTAGGGTTCAATCGCGATTTTTTGCTTTACAAAAACCCCTTGGAAACAATTCATAGTTGTGATCTAAATATTCTTTTCTATATAGTTGGGCTCTTCTTTTTACACCTGCCCTTTCCTCTAAGAGTATATTCATTTCTTTTATAAACTCACTAGTGGACCTAAGATTCTCATTTTCCTTTGCATCTGCATGGGTTGAGCACATGAGCTCTAACTCCTTACCTCTAGGCATCCACTTATTAAGGATTGGTTCCAAGGTGGTTTCATCCTCTCTTAATTTAATCAGAATATTCAGGATCCTTTTCATAGAAATGTATACAACAAAGGCCTTGACCGAATCGACAAACTTCAAAATTGTGGCTTTTACCTTTTCTTTATACTTATTTGTAAACAAGGCTTGAGCTCATTTCAACTTTTCCAACTCATGTTGGATAGTTTCAGCTGACTGGAAAGTAGAAGGCATAGGAGAAGGCGTATATTCTATAATGGGACTAGTAGGTGGAGGTCTTGCTAGAGAGGAGGCTATCATGAGAGTAGAGGATTCACCTGGATGATGTTGACCTGCCAACTGACTCAAAATCAATAGGCTCTAACAAATTTTAAGCCTTGCTGACCTTAAACACATTTCTGAATTCATCATCTTTAATTTCAATCAGGGCTGATCCCTTCACATTCCTGATACATCTAGCTATAGGGTCATAATTTTGTGCAATCAGAGTCAACAAATCTATATCCATGAACACACCAAGAACTATAAGCTTCCCCATATCTAATTCCCATATGCTATTTAAAGAGGCAAGGGAATGTCTCTGACCAAAACCTGCTTTGAACAATCCTAAACCTAACATCCCTATTTCTGGATCCCTTAACCAATTACCTTTATCATATAGACCATCCCCAATTCTTAGACGAGGGTTATTTGGTACCAACTCTTTAGCTTTAGTCCCGACATTGGTAGACATGGTTAACTATTCCAAAAAATCATCACAAATATTTCTATCCTGGTAATTCACTTTTCCTGTCAACTCCCTTCTTGGTGCCATCTTGATAATGCAACTTTATCAATTGAGACTTGCACAAACCTCTAATGAAAATTTCACACAGCTATCACCGACTTCAGACCAAAATTAGCAAGAAAGAGAACAAAAACTTGTTATTCGCCTGAAGAAAACTGCTCTGCACCCATTGCTCTACAGCAAACTCATTGAAATGATGCCAACATTCAAGTTGATGTGGACTCTAATACATAAAGTTGGCATTGAATTTTAGAAATTATTCCCGCATGGTTCGGCCATCACCTCAGAATTGAATTCACAAATCGAATTCAAATATGGGCTCCAACGGATCATAAATTCTCTGATTATTTCCTCTGTTTCATTGTTTCTCTATTTCGCAAAGCTTAAAACATCTTTACTTTTCTTTCGCAAAACAATGACAACCACTGGATCATGGGAACTTGCACTGCTTTTATTCCATCCGGTCTTTCTGTGTTAGTGATGGGACCTATCTTCTTTTCGCTATTTCATGAGCCTTAAAACTTGTGCAATTTTCCTTCACAAATCAACGCCGACCATTAGATCATGATCTACCTACCCTGTCTTTTTTTCCTATAACAACTGTCAGCCTTATTAACTAACTGTGCGTCACCTTGACGGCTAACAATTTTTGCTATTTCATAGAGACTAAACTGCAGGCATCTTCGGGTTATGAAACAACAATAACCATTGGATCAACCATGAGATGAACACCTTTTAACATCCTTTTTACCTTTCAAGTGGGCTCTTTAACTCAGAGACCACTTGCTTTATCTCATCATCGGTTAACAAACACCACGTGGCAGTCAGCCATTTGCTCAAAAAGTTCCATCGGGTTCCATTCTAAAACCACCACATGCTTTACTTCACTATTCTCCACATAACTGCCGGTTGAACCAAGGCGGGCCCTCAACTATCCTTCAGAGCCACACGCACTTGATAGGTCACCATTACACTCCATGGAACAAACCATCAATCCTACCATGTCATGTCATTGTGTGATTGCCACATCATTTCACTATTTTGTGAACACTAATCTCTGTTTGACTTGCGGCTGTGAAACCACGACAACCATCCAATTAAATCATACTTAATCGGCCTTTAACTTTATGACCTGCCTGTCCTTTGGGCCCACCGGCCCCTTTCTCTATTTCGTAGAGCTTAAAACTCAGGTTATTTATCTTCATGAAGTAGTGATATTAGTTGGATCTCAGCAACTTGCTCGTCGGTTACCCTTTCTATGACCACCTCGCTCGGGCGCACCACCTTTTGGCTAGTTTGTGAAAGCTATAACACATGCATCTTTTGGCCGCAAATGAACGCAAGTTGTTGATCTTTTCTAAACCGATCATCCTTTAACCAAAGAAGTCGCTCACCTCTGGGACCCACCAAGTCTTTCGCTATTTTGCAGAACTTATATCACGTGCATCTTGGGCTAGGAAATCAACACGAGCCATTGGATTTAAAGAAAGATACAGTCCTTTAATCTTATGGTCAATCCACCTGGTCAGGCCCGCCTAGCCTTTTTGCTATTTCGCGAATTAACTTGCTAGCATCTTTGCCTAGCGAAACAACGACAACCGCAAGATTAACAATGAGTTTTACAATAATTAAGGGGCCTGACAAATATTAAAACAAGATAAAGGTAAAGGCGCACAAATTTAAAAAATTAAGGGACTGCCTAGGGAAATAACTAATGGGGGGACACTTTTCATGATAGATCGACCCTTCTCTAAGTGGCAAAAGTGACACAAAAATAGAACACAAAGGTTTTTTCAAAGATAGGAAGGGTTAGAACTCAAAAACCTTAAACCCTCTTTTGATCCAAGATAATTAGAGGCAGCAAGGCCATACTAGACACATTTTTTGCAGACTTCTAGCCAACTATGGAACAAGAATATCCAATTTTAAACTGTGATAATAGGTTATTTAATAGTTATGAGCCTTTAATAATTTATTTATTAATGTTTCCTTTAGATTATTTAATTTAAATGATTTTTGTCTATAGTTCATCTATTTAATATAGTTGACTTTATATGCACTTGGGATATGTAAATACTCTGTGGTTAAATAATAATAATATACCCCCACCAATATATTAATACATATGTAAAATAAATTCTTATATTTATCCTACCAACCTTTTATCCTCGTTGGTGGATTTTGAAATGAGGGATAAAATTATATTCCATAGTGGGTAGGTAAAATATATTTCCAAAAGGAATATTTTAATTGGTTGTTGTAGAGGCTAGGGTATTTTGTGCTTTCGCATGCTTTTTATTCTCATTTTCAAGCTTGTTCATAGGTTACTTCGTGGAAATATTTCTCTACAATTTTATTTTGGAGCTTGTTCTCGACTATTGGTGTTTTGTTGATTGGATTTGGTTGGAGCTCTACCTCAACTCTCATCCATCACTCATGGTGCAGGTTGGGTTCCTTATCTTTTGTTTATTTTAGTTTTTAAATTTCTCTATGTATGCTCCATGTCCTAAAATACCTTCTGGGAGCTGGGTAGGAAATATTTGGTTTCACATAGTTTTATTGTTGTTTTCAGATTTATATATCATGGGTAAACTTTATATTATATGGGTGTTTGTATAGTTTTATTGGAGAAATATATAGTCTCATGTATATTGTTGTTCACGACATTGAAAAATATTGTATTCATGGTTGCTTGTTGTGGGTTTCTGTATCATTGTTTGGATCAGGTGATTGGTATTTTATTTGGTTTAGTATTGGCCTTATCTGTTATTGGTAGTGTTTTGTGTGTGGTTTAGACTCAAACAAGTCTCTGTGTGTGAGTTATGGGTCTTCCAGCTATAGGGTATGTTTTTATGTTTCTCTCTCTCTATGTTTTATTAAACTTTATTTCGTTCATTTCTTCTTATTTGTTGGGTCTGGGAGAACACCTTCATGTATTTTTTATATGTTTCTGAATTATATTTGATTTTTCTTTTCTGTCGCAAGTTTTATGTCTTTGTTGTGCATATGCGCGAACCCTACAAATGCGCTAACCTTTAAGTCATATATGCAAACCTATTAAACAAAAGCGCTATCATTTTTGACAGATGCGCTAACCTATTTTATGTATGCGAGAAACCTAAAATGAAAGCACTGTTATAGATTGCACAAGCATTGTCCTAGATTGCAAAAGCGTTATTCTGCATCACAAAAGTGTGACTCTATCTATTTTTGGGGTTTTCACAGACATTTTCCAATTACTACTATTTATCAGTTTGATGTGATTTTACGTTTTCTATGCTATAACATTCTTGTCTTATTTATTGTTGAAGATTTGAGTTTTCCTTATATTGAGATGTTGTAGTGAAAAGATGGTATTGTTGTGGAGATAACAAGATGATATTGTTGTGGAGACACCATAATTGATATGTTTTATTGATGGAATACTTTATATTTAATATTCTATGGATTTCCACATTGAGGCTCATATTGTATTGTAATGGATTTAAGCTCTTTTGCACTCTTTAGCTATGGTTTTCCTTGTATGCTTATGTGTTGTTGGAGTGCATGATGAAGTTATGGACCTCTTCTTGGAATTTGAATTTGAGCCTCTTTTCTTTGGTTTGTTTTTCAGAGCGTCTAGGGAGAGTGGGCTTTCATGTGATGACCAGAGTCATGAGAGATAGGCAGTTAAGTTCATAAGCTTTCCATCTAGACTACCAGGGCACATGGGAGTTTTATTTTGGTTAAAAAAGTGATAACATTAATAATAAATTAATTGGGATGGGTAATTAGAACTCATTTAAACAAGATAATTAATTGTTGAGCCTCATGGCTTATTCCTAGGGAGGATATTTTAGGGTAAGCATGAGAAGGCCGTGAAGACAGTAAGTCAAATCTCTCTTGATTCTCTCTTGGGTAGAAATGACTCCACATGTCTATTGGGGTTATGCCATGAAGAGTTGTGTTGGCAATATTATGGGGAGGGATAGCATGTGATGACACTCCACTCCTACATGTGTCCTTGCTTGAGATGTATTGATGTCTTGTCGATTTGCGCACCTCTGGGAATTTCTATTTGTGTCTTCTTGTGAATTGATTCATGCTTGAGTGTCCTTGTAATGTTTATTCTCTTTGGTAGATAAGTGTCAACCTAGGCTTAAAGTGCATGTTGGGACCTTGTATCATCTCCTAGCATAGGGGGTGGTTCCTTGTAGGTTCCACACTGGTCAGGTGGTTGGTCCTTTTTCCATTGGGATATCTTCTTGTTGGTGTTCTTTATGTGTGGATGTGGACTTCTTCTGATATGGATGTATTTCAGCACTTGGATGTATCATATTGTAGATTTATGTAATTGTATTTTATGGTTATGTGATGTAAACACTTGTAATGGAAGTCGATGGGAACTTGTTATGTATGTAAATGGAATTCTTAAGGAGCTGAGTTACTCAAGATATAATATTCTTGTGATTGTAGATGTAGATGTATGCTAGTTAATACCTTAAAGAATTGATGTAGGAATATATGTGTTATCATGGGTTATGTGATGAGATTATCTTGTTATGATCATCGATGTGTTTACAAATTAGATTAATGATGCTCATGTTGTAAAGTATGTAATTTCATGGTGTTATATGTTTTAAGAGAAAAGTTTATGAATTTAAAAGAAGGAATTGAATATATTGGAATATGTGAATTTGTGTTCAATAGGAATGCTTATGTGGTGAGTTGGTTGTGATTTATCTTGTATGGCTTTATAAGAGAAGTAATGTAGTATAATCTATTGGCATATGTGCAGAGTATGTTGACATGATGATATTATGTTGTCATTGATGTCAATATGGTGAAGAGTGAATCGGTAATATGTTGAAGAGTGAACCAGTAGTATGTTGAAGAGTGAACCGATTTATTGAAGTTAAGCAACTGGCAAAGTGAACCGGTATATTGTTGTGAACTGGTAAATGCGAAAAAGGTGAAGCAGTACATTTGTCCAATTGAACCGGTATATGGAATGTTCTCTATCAAGATTTAATATGGTATGACTACTGGTTGGTAGTCCCAGCCTCAGGGTTTCTGGTTGAAGTGTTTTGAGCCTGTGTGATTCAACTGATGATATTGTGTGATGGGTTAGCATTGTAATAGAGATCAAATCATGTTGCCATGTTAGCCTCCTGCACGTGAAGGATCTTGCATGACTAGGATTGATCCTATCTACCTTGGGAATGTGTGAAGTCCCTACAAACGGTGAAGAACGCGTGATGGGTTATCGCCTCCAAGAAGTGGTGAAGAACGAACGAAGGAGAATGTCTTGAGATCTATTCAAGACCATTGTATTCATATGCAAAGTGTTGAATGGTCGAGATTGAACTGACTGAATTTCTCAACCTAAATGTTTAGGGTTTAGGGTTTATGCTACCGACCTATCTTTTTCTAATAAGTTTGATGTTGTGTGTGTATCTAAGTGTAGAGATACATGATTCTTGTCAGACCAAATAAGAGAATTGATACCTACAAAGTGTGTGTGCAGAAGAAAGGAACTAAAACGGATCTGCATTGGCATTGAGTGCTATTACCAGATCATTGTAATACATGTTGATCTCTAATCATTTCAACAGTTGGAAAATCCCTTAACAGGGCAGCTTTAACCAGCTTTTTGTAAATCCTTTAACAGGGTGACTCAAAGCCATTGAGTTCATAAAATCCTCTAGCAAGGTAACCTTTAATAGGGTTTAACCCTTAACAGGGTATTCTAGCCATCCCTTAACCAGGTGATCCCTAACAGGATCAGTTCCTAACAGAGCCTGTTGTAACAGTCTTTAACTGAACTAGGCTCCTAACAGAGAAGACTTCTAAAGAGTTCAAAAATAGCTTGTGGGTGTTCATCCCCACCGTTGTTTTTCCTAGTTGGGTTTCCACGTGAAAAATATGTGTGTCATGTGTGATGCCTCTTTCATGTGATGTTTTGTTATTTCATGTTTAGTAGCGAATCATGTTGTTCTAGTAAATTATTGTATCTGTGATGATAGATTATCTGATAAAGTGGAAATGAGGGAGTAGATTGTATGGAAAGCTAAGTGTTTTTGGTTTATTTCTTTCATAGTCTCATAATGTTTAACCGGTAATAATCTAGTTTAGACTAGTATTAGTGTTTTTTTTCAAGTGCATTGTTTGTAGTCAAACCAATTCAGGAGAAGAAGTTGTGTCTATACTGATTCATCCCCCCCTCTCAGTACTATTTTGGTACTCACTATTCATCATTGAGTTATCAATTTGTATCAGAGCATCCTTCAGGTCCTCTATGTTGGAAGCTTAACCACTTGAGGGAAAGATCTTATTGTAATGATGAAGAGGGAAGATCCAAATTTCAATAGAGAAAATTTTAAAATATGGAAGGACAGAATGAAGATATACATCAGAAGCATGGGTGCTCAACATTGGAGCTATGTTGAGAATGCTTATGTTATCCCTACCGATAATCTTATTGATGATCAAAAAAAAGAGATTCATGAGAATGGGCAAGTCATGAAAGCCCTAATTAGCAGTTTATGTGACATTGAGTTTATTGATGTTCAGGACAAAGAGAATCCCAAAGAAATATGGGATACTCTTGAGAATATATATGGCAGTGATGAGCATGTGAAACAAATTAAGGAAGAAAGCCTTAGGGGAAAGTTTGAAGACATGTGGATGATTGAAAGAGAGACCATTCAACAATATGGAATAAGAATCAAAACTATTGTTGGAGACATCAAGAGTGCAAGAGGCAAAATTGATGATTCCACTATTGTTAGCAAAGGCTTGAGGTCCTTATTACTGGTCTATGCAATAAGGGTTGCTACTATTTAGGAGTTGAGGTCAATAGACAAGACCAAGGTATCCTTAGACTCCATCATTGCAAAGTTGACAGCCTATGAGCTAAATATTTTTGATGGCAGTATTCAGAAGACTGAATCAACTTTTAGAGCATCTTCTGCACTATCTAGAAAAGGAAAATAAGTAAGCACGAGTAGTGAACCAAGACAGAACATAGAAATGGATGATGAGGAGATCCTGATGGAATTTGAAGCTCTTCTTGCTAAGAGACTTCCTAAGGGAACCGGTAAATGCAGAGGTAAGCTCCCTTTGAAATGCTTCTCTTGTAACCAGATAGGACACATTGTTGTAAACTATCCTAATGGTGATAGCAAGGACAAACTGAAAAAGTTTAAGAAGTTCAAAGGAGGAAACCCGAGAAACTATTTTGTAGCAATTGATGAAGGTGTCACTGATGGGAAATCAGAAGATGAAGAAAATGAAGATATTGTGTTTGTTGCAGTCAAGGAAGATGTGTCAGACAAGAAGGCTCTTGTCTCCCACTTTGATAATTCCAATGAGTGGATTATTGATAGTGGTTGTTCTCACCATATGACTGGTGATCGGAGCAAGTTTATATCTTTGGAAGAGTATGATGGTGGTGTGGTTCATTTTGGTAATGATGCACCATGTATGGTCAAAGGAAGAGGGTCTATCTCTCTAGATGGAAAGAGAAGTGTTGACAATTTGTATTGGGTGGAAGGTCTCAGACACAACCGATTGAGTGTTGCCCAGCTGAATGATAGTGGACTCACTCTAGAATTTAAAAATGGAGTATGCAAAATCAAAGGAAAGAATGGTGAACTGATGGCTACTAGTATGCAGACCAAAGGTAACCTATTTCAGCTGAATGCAAATGTCAGTACATGTCTTATGGCTAAGTTTGATGATAGTTGGATATGGCATAGGAGACTTTGCCATGTTAACTTTGATAAAATTGTGAAGGCCAATAAGATCAAGGCAGTTAGAGGATTGACGGTGCTGAGAAAATTGGAAAATCCTTTATGCAGAGAGTGTCAACTGGGGAAAATGTCTTCCTCAACTTTCAAAGGTAAATCTTTCATTGCAAACAATTTACTTGATCTTGTGCATACTGATTTGTGTGGTCCTATCAAAACTAGGAGTGTGTAGGGAGATAGGTATTTTATGATTCTTACAGATGATTGCTCAATAATGATGTGAGTCACATTCTTGAAGGACAAGTCTGAAGCCTTTGGAAAGTTCAAAGCTTTTAGAGCACTAGTAGAAAAGGAAAGTGGTAGAAGAATCAAATATCTTAGAACTAATCAAGGAGGGGAATTCACTTCTAGTGAATTCAACAAATATTGTGAAGAGAATGGCATCAAGAGGCAACTATCTGCCCCCCGGACTCCATAGTAGAATGGCTTAGCAGAGAGGAACAACCAAACTGTGGTTGAAGTAGCTAGAACTATGTTAATCCAAGGAAAGGTTGCTCACACCTTTTGGAGAGAAGTAGTGAGCACTGTAGTCTACACAATGAACTAGGTACTCATCAAGAAAGCAAAGGATAAGACTCCTTATGAGTATTGGACTGGTAAGACACCAGTAGTAAGCTACTTCAGAGTGTTTGGTAGAAAATGTTATATCAAGAGGAGTGAACATCAGAGCAAATTCGATGCAAAATGTGATGAGGGAATATTCTTAGGATATTTCACCAAGAGTAAAGCTCTCAAATATTTCAACAGTAGGACTCAGAGAATTATTGAAAGCATCAATGTTAGGTTTGATGAAAACTCTGAGAAACCTGAGGAAACTAGCAGAGAGCATGTAGGAGATGAATTGGTAGTAACCTTCTGGGAACCGGTTGCAAATCAGCCCAATACTAGTAATTATGCTCCTACACCGGTGGATGTTGATGCTAATGAAGATGAGGATGAAGAAGAAAAGAAAGAGGAATCTGTTAATAATATACCTAGGTATGTCAAACTCAATCATGATTCAAAGTAGATCATAGGAGATAAAGATGCAGAAATTCTTACAAGAAGAAAGGTAAGAGAAAACTCATGTATGATCTCTCAATTTGAGCCTAAATCATTCAAAGAGGCACATAAAGATGAAGACTGGATTAAGGCAATGGAAGAAGAACTTGATTAGATAGAAAAGAATGGTACATGGTCTTTGGTACCTAGACCAGAGCATAGAAATGTCATTGGAACCAAATGGGTTTTCAGAAATAAACTGAATGAGGATGGTACAGTAGTAAGGAACAAAGCCATACTAGTATGTAAAGGATATGCCTAAGAAGAAGGAGAAGACTATGGAGAAACCTTTGCTCCAATAGCAATATTGGAAGGAGTTCGTATGCTTCTTGCATATGCAGCTTTTAAAGGATTCAAGGTATACCAAATGGATGTAAAATATGCATTTCTAAATGAAATACTTGAAGATGAGGGGAATATAGAGAAACTAGATGGGTTTTCCCTATTAGAAGATAGTGACATGGTGTGTAGGCTACATAAAGCCTTGTATGGACTGAAGCAGGCACCTAGAGCATGGTATGAACGCTTGCACTCCCATCTTGTGAAGATTGGATTTGAAAGAACAAGTGAAGATAGCAATATCTACTTGAAATCAGAAGGAGATCAGATTCTAATTTGTGAAGTATTTGTTGATGACATAATCTTTGGTGGAGATGACAAGATGAGTCATGACTTTGCAGATGAGATGAAGAAGGAATTTGAGATGTCACTTATAGGGGAGATTAAGTTCTTCATTGGACTACAAATTCAGAAAATGAAAGATGGAATATTTATTACTCAGTCCAAGTATGTCAAAGAGGTGTTGAAGGCCTTTGGCATGGAAGACAGCAAACCAGTTCGTAAACCAATGGTGACTGGTTGTAAACTATCAAAAGAGGATGACTCAACATTGGTAAATGAGAAGGAATACCGATCAATGATTGGTAAGTTGCATTATGTAGTGGATAGAAGATCGGACATTGCACATGCAGTGGTTATTACCACTCGGTTTTAGAAAAGCCCAAGAGAATCCCACTTGGTAGGAGTCAAGCAGATTCTTAGATATATGAAGGGAACTATTGACTATGGATTATGGTATCCATAAAATGATGATTTCAACCTGAAAGTGTTCATAGATGTTGATTGGGCTGGTAATGTGGATGATTAGAAGAGAACAACTGGTGGTGCATTCTTTCTCGGTGGTAGACTGGTCTCATCAATGAGTAAAAAGTGGAGTTGTATCTCTCAATCTAAGAAAAAGCAGAGTATGTTGCAGCTTTTATGAATTGCACCCAGACTATTTGGATGAAGCATGTATTGAATGGCTTCAAAGTTCCTGTATCTGAAATGGTAACTATATTTTGTGACAATACAAGTGCAATTAACATCTCCAAAAATCCGGTTTTACATGCTAGAACCAAGAACTTTGAACTCAAGTATCATTTCTTGAGGGAAAAGGTTCAAAACAAAGAGGTGGTATTGGAACATGTTTCCAATAAGGAGTAGTTAGCAGACATATTCACCAAGCCTCTACCAAAGGCTACATTTATCTATTTGAGAGGTGAATTAGGGGTGTTGCCCCTTCAAGAGGTAAACTAAAGGTTTGTGCTCCACATCAGTCAGATCTTACTTTGCTATACTTTTTCAGGATTGATGTGTTGAAGGATGCTACTCCTCAGGGGGAGCAGCATAGTGGAACAGGGAAGCTCGTGCCTCCACTTTGTCATTGTTATCAAAGGGGGAGAAGATATGAAGTGGAGAAGATATCTGTAGTATTAAGGAGAAGATGTGATGCAAAAAGAGAGATATCTTTGTATATTGCCATCAGTGCCAAAGGGGGAGATTGTTGGCATATGTGTAGAGTATGTTGACATGATGATAGTATGTTGTCATTGATGTCAATATGTTGAAGAGTGAACCGGTAATATGCTGAAGAGTGAACCGGTAATATGTTGAAGAGTGAACTAGTTTTTTGAAGTTAAGCAACTGGCAACACGATCCGGTATAATGTTGTGAACCGGTATATGTGTAAAAGGTGAAGTGGTACGTTTGTCCAAGTGAACTAGTATGTGGAATGTTTTCTATCAAGGTTTAATATGGTATGAATACCAGTTGGTAGTCCCAGTCTCATGGTTTCTGGTTGAAGTGTTTCGAGCCTGTGTGATTCAACCAATGACATTGTGTGATGGTTTAGCATTATAATAGAGATCAGATCATGTTGCCATGTCAGCCTCATGCACGTGAAGGATCTTGCATGAATGGGATTGATCCTATCTACCTTGGGAATGTGCCAAGTCCCTGCAAATAGTAAAGAATGCGTGATGGGTTATCGCCTCCAAGAAGCGGTGAAGAATGAATGAAGGAGAATGTCTTGAGATCTATTCAAGACTGTTGTATTCATATGCAAAGTGTTCAATGGTCAGGATTCAACCAACTAAATTTCTCAACCTAAATGTTAAGGGTTTAGGGTTTATGCTACCGACCTATCTTTTTCTTATAAGGTCGATGTTGTGTTTCATTTTGAGGTCATTGGCAAATGTTGTGTGTGTATCTAAGTGTAGAGATACGTGATTCTTGCCAGACCAAATAAGAGAATTGATACCTACAAAGTGTGTGTGCAAAAGAAAGGAACTAAAATGGATCTGCATTGGCATTGAGTGCTATTACCATAACATTGTAATACCTGTTGCTCTCTAATCACTTCAACAGTTGGAAAATCCCTTAACAGGGTAGCATTAACCAACTTGTTGTAAATCCTTTAACAAGGTGACTCAAAGCCATTGAGTTCATAAAATCCTCTAACAAGGTAACTTTTAACAGGGTTTAACCCTTAACTGGGTATTCTAGCCATCCCTTAACTGGGTGATCGCTAATAGGATCGGTTCCTAATAGAACCTGTTGTAAGTCTTTAACCGGACTAGGCTCCTAACAGATCGGACTTCTAAAGAGTTCAAAAATAGCTTGTGGGTATTCATCCCCACTGTTGTTTTTCCTAGTTGGGTTTCCATGTGAAAAATATGTGTGTCATGTGTGATGCCTCTTTCATGTGTTGTTTTGTTATTTCCTGTTTAGTAGTGAATCATGTTGTTCTAGTAAATTATTGTATCTGTGATGATAGATTATCTAATAAAGTGGAAATGAGGGAGTAGATTGTATGGAAAGCTAAGTGTTTTTGATTTATGTCTTTCACAGTCTCGTAATGTTTAACCGGTAGTAATCTGGTTTAGACCGGTATTAGTGTTTTTCTGTCAAGTGCACTATTTGCAATGAAACTGGTTTAGGACAAGAAGTTGTGTCTATACTGATTCACCCCCCCCTCTCAGTATTGGTTTGGTACTCACTTTTCATCATTGAGTTATCATAATCAATATTGTGAAAATAGCACGTATGTTCATACCTAAGTTAGGATTGGATAGGTAATCTAAGTTGGTAATTAAGATGATAGATGTCATAAGGATATTTAGCTATATATGTAGTTGAATGTTGGGTTTAGTTGTATGATGAGATTTCAAATGAAATGATGGTGGAAATGATTATGACAAAATAAAGTTTTTGAGTTAGCTATATAACACACATGATGTATGGATTTCTTTAAGAAAAGTAATGATGGTCTTGAAAACTGGTTGATACTAAATCATAGAAATAAATAGACCTAGTTAGTGAGTTAAATAGATTAGCTGAAATCTTAATTCATGGTTCCTATGATAGTTGTGAATGGAATATAGGTACCCCTTGTAATATTGAAGTATTTTTTAATTAATGATAAGGGTGTATTTGGATTCATTGTTTGCAATTCTTAGTTATGTATTTGTTGTTCTTTCTAGAGGAACTTGTGTGATATTCTTGGTCAATGATCTTGAGTAATAATTTATCTTAAAGAAAATCTCAAGGTTGATAATCATGTTATGCTTAGTTAATGATGCTATTGCATATTGTGTTAGGTAGCATGCATATTTAAGAAAAATGAGAATTGCATTTAGACTTTGCACTATGCATTTAGAATTCATATTGAGGAAATGATCATACTAGGCATAAAAGGAAATATGTAGTTTGGAAGCATGATAAAGAGTAAAAGTAGCATTTGTAGAATGGATATAAATGCTTGTATTTATATTGTGCATGTTATAATGGATATGTGTAAGTGAATGATGGATGTTGATTAGGATATCATGGTTTTGGTTGATTGAGTAAGTGATGACGTTAAGATACCATAGGGAGGTAGATGTAATGTTTGTCATGTTATTCCGCTTGCGTTTTGATGAAGTGAAAATCTATTTACATGATGTTCATTTAGAATTAAGGATTATTGTATGTTAGTATGTGGTTGAGATGATGTTTGTATGTTGCATTAAATGATTCTAAGATAAAAACAAAATTATTGTCTTCATTAATAAGTTAGTTAACTTAATTTCCTCTAGGGTATTTTGGTGGGCATTACATGCAGGCCCCTCAATTGTAATTCACATACTTACTGCAGAAGTATTATCTGACTATGGGTAGGCTTCCTGCCGTGGTTTTTCCCTTTACCAATTTTTCTACGTACAAATCTTGGTGTCATGTGGATGGTATTTATTCTTTGATTTTTGTTAATTCTTAATTAGTTTATATACTATTTCGGTAATTGGTTTATGCTTCTAATATTGATCTTTTAGGTTCTGATATTAAAGTTTTAATTGCTTAAAGTTCCAGTAATCTGAGACAATTGATTCACCCCCCTCTTGGTTGTCTTTTAGTTATTTGAACTGTCTAACAATTTGTATTAGAACTCTGGTCCACTCTGAAGAAGCTTAACCACTTGAGGAAGATCTTATGGTGACTAACAGTTGAAGTTCATCAGGTTCATCTGCTGCTATCTTTCGGAGAGAAATTCCTAGGCTTGATGGAACAAATTACAAAGTATGGAAGATTCAGATGGAGACTCATCCAAGATGTTTCAGCAAGGAGATTTGGGAAATCATAGAGAATGGTGTTACACCTTATAATCTGACATCTAGCAATCCTCATCTAGAAAACCTGAATAAGTAGCTTGAGAATAATTGTAAAGAAAGAGAAGCCCTCTTATGTGCGCTTACTAATCAGCAAATAATGGGATTAACTAACAAATCATCTGAAAAGGCTACATGGGACGAGTTGTAGACAAATAATGAAGGTGACCCTACTATTAAGATTGCTAAACTTGATGGTTACCGGTGAGATATGAAAACTTGAAGATGCACGAAGATCAAAGGATTACTACATTCATGAAAAGGGTAAATGAGATTGTTATAGGAATTCAATGTTGTGGTGGAACTCTGAGTGAAGATGAAAAAGTTTCTAAAGTTCTAAGAGCTTTGCCACTAGCTTACAAGATGAAGTCTACTGCAATTAATGAATTGAGAACAATGGCTAATACTTCTGTCAATAGAGATACCTTGGTTGATAAATTATCTGCTTTAGAGCTTGAAGAATTTGGACCTTCTAGAGCTATGAAGTCTGAACCTGATTTTCATGCATCTACATCATCAACCAACAAGCAATATTGGAAAGGTTTATATACAAAGGAATTGGATGATATAAAGAGATAAGATGATGAGTTTGAGCAACTTGAAGCCCTATTTTCTAGAAGAGTACTTAAAAGACTGGTAGGAAGTAAGTATGAAGGAAAAGAACTTTCTAAATGTTTTGCATGTAATAAGATAGGTCATTTTACATCTAGATGTCGTGAAAGGAATTCAATATTTGAAGAGAGAGCAAGAAGATCTTTTAAGCCTAACCTTGGATATCAGAATCAATATAAATATAGGAAAACTAGAGATAAATCATGCTACATAGCAGATGAGGAAGGTGTGACTGATTCTGATGATGAACCAACAGTTGACTCTGCTAGTGGTTCTAGCAATGGAAAAGAATGGGTGTTCTTGTCTATCAAGGAATATGTTCTGGCATTGGAAGAGAATGCACTTGAAGAGAAGACACTTGCTTCTAAAATTCAAGATAAGGATGAATGGATAATTGATAGTGGATGTTCACATCATATGAATGGAGATAAGAAGAAGTTTCTATCTTTACAAGAATTTGATGGTGGTCTAGTTAGATTTGGAGATGAAATGGCATTTATGATCAAAGGAAAAGGAACTATATCATTGGATGGTAGGAACAATATTGATAATGTTTATTATGTTGAAGGTTTGATGCATAATCTTTTGAGTGTAGGACCATTGGTGGGTAAGGGATTTCAATTACAATTCAAGGATGGAAAATACAAAATCATTAATAGATATGGATTGGAGATTGCAACCGGTACTCAGACAAAAGGTAATATATTTCATTTGAATTCCGGTGAGAAGACATGTTTGATTGCACAAATTAATGAGAGTTGGCTATGCCATAAAAGGCTATCTCATGTGAATTTTGATTGCATTGTGAAGATCAGTTCAACTAAGGCAGTTAGAGATATACCTAAGATTGTGAAGCCCTATAATCCGGTATGTAAAGAATGTCAAATGAGAAAACATGTCAGAACCTATTTTAAAAGTATACAAGATAAATCTAATGATGTTCTTGATCTTATTCATACTGATTTGTGTGGCCCTCCTAGAGTTAAAAGTTTTCAAGGTGATAGATATTTCATTTTAATCATTGATGGTTATTCTAGAATGATGTGGGTTACTTTTCTAAGGGAAAAATCTGAGGCTTTTGAAAATTTTAAAATCTTTAAAGCTAAAGTTGAGTCTGAGATAGGATTCAAGATTAAGTGTTTAAGGTCAGATTATGGTGGAGAATTTACATCCGGTGAGTTTAATAACTTTTATGAGAAGCATGATATAAGGAGACAATTTTCTACTCCCCAGACACCTCAATAGAATGGAGTTATGAAAAGGAAGAATAGAACTATCTTGGATGCTTCTAGAACAATGATGATGGAAGCTAATATACCTCATATCTATTGGAGAGAAGTAGTGAGAACAATAGTCTATACATTTAATAGAGTAATATATCAAAGGATAAACCAATAAGACACCTTATGAATTATGGTTTGGAAATACGCCTATAGTTAAATATTTTAAAATTTGGTAGTAAATGTTATATCAGGAGAGATGATATCATTGGCAAATTTGATCCTAGATGTGATGAAGGAATTTTTCTTGGTTATTCTAATCAAAGCAAAGCATATAGATGTTATAACAAGAGATTGTAGAGAATTATAGAGAGTGCTAATGTTAAGGTGGATGAGTTAAATAGAAGTCAAATCAAATTTTATGAGCAAGAACCGACAATGGAAATGATCATAATTGAACCGGTAACACCTTTATTGGAATAGATTATTGAGCTAATTACTCCGACAGAATCAAAAAATTCAATAGTAACTGAAGAACTGGAAAGAGGAATAGAGAGTGAAAAGACTCCTAGGTATGTGAGATTGAATCATTCAGAAGATTAGATCATTGGAGATAAGAACAATGGAGTGATGACAAGAAGGAGATTAGTAGCTAATGAGGTATGTTTAATTTCTCAAGTTGAAATGGTATCAGTAATTGAAGCATGTAAAGATGAATATTGGTTGAAAGCTATGGAAGAAGAATTAGATCAGATAGAGAAGAATAACACATGGACTTTAGTTCCCCGGACTAAAAAGAAAAATGTTATTGGAACTAAATGGGTTTTTAGGAATAAATTAAATGAGGATAGATAAGTTGTAAGGAATAAAGCTAGATTGGTTTGTAAAGGATATTCTCATATGGAAGGAATTGATTATGGTGAATTTTTTGCACCAGTAGCTAGGATTGAAGCTATAATATTATTTCTTGCCTATGTTACACATAAGAACTACAAGGTTTATCAGATTGATGTTAAGTGTGCCTTTCTGAATGGAGATCTTGATGAGGAAGTTTATATTGAGAAAATTAATGGTTTTTTACTTTCAAATGACAAAAACATGGTTTGCAAGTTATGGAAAGCTTTATATGGATTGAAACAAGCACCTAGAGCTTGGTATGTAAGGTTAGATAAATATCTTTTGAAGCTTGGTTTTACTAAGGGTAATGTTGATAGTAATTTGTATTATAAAGTCACTAATAATGATATACTGATTATTTAGGTCTTTGTTGATGACATAATATTTGGAGGTGAAGATAAGTTATGCATGGAATTTTCTAAAAATATGGAGAAAGAATTTGAAATGTTTATGATTGGAAAAATGAAATTTTTCTTAGGTTTGCAGGTTACTCAGACTAATAAAGGTATTTTCATGTGTTAAACTAAGTATACTAAGGAATTGTTGAAGAAATTTGGTATGGAAGTCTATAAACCGATAAGTACTCCTATGGTTACTGTGTATGGTATTGAAAAGTGGATAATGGAAACAATAATATTGAAAGACTAAATGAATTCAACAACAAAACCCTACCTTAAAAACAATAAAGATCCACTATAACATATGAAGATTACCTAAGAAAATGCAAATCAAAAAAATCAAAAAGATTATACCATCACATGTCCACTAGGGTTTTGAATCTACATTCTTCCTATCTCCATTGATCTTGCTTGATATATTTGCTCTCAGATTTTATGTGTGCTCAAGAGCTCAACAAAGAGTGAAAATGTGGTTGATAGCTTCATTGCAAAAAGAATTGATTGTATAAGTAAGTTAGACAATTAGAATGCTTAGGAGGGGTTAATAATGAAAGAGAGTATCCTCTTATATAGAAGACATTGTAGGAAATGAAGGGATAAGATTAAGAAGTGTAAAAGATAAATGGTCAGCTAGGATTAGAGCGTAGGTAGAGGAAATAAGAAAATAATGAGAGGGTAGGTAGTGTAGGAATTAAGAGATGAATGTCATGTGTCATGGGTAGAAAGGCCTAATGAACTAATTAAATAAATAAAGATTTATTTAATTAATAGAAGAATCGGGATCAATTAAATAAATAAAATATTTATTTAATTTAGGAAAAGGACAATTTAAATAAATAAATATATTTATTTAAATGGGGAAAAAGGATAGAAGAGGATTAATGAATTAATTAAATAAATATTTATTTATTTAATTAATAGAAGACTTAATCTTAAATAATTAAATAAATAAAAAATATTTATTTAATAAGACAAGACAATTTTAGGTGTCTACATTTTGCCCCTCTTTGAGACAATGTAGCTTCTTGCATTGGCTCAAAGAAGATAAAATAAACTGATATAAAGTTGCCCCAAGATGAGAATGATATGTCCCCTCAAGAGATTGGATGAATTTTATTTGAAAAGATTGCAGACAATCTCTTGATAAGAAAGAAAGGCTAGAAATGATAGATAAGATAGGGTAAAGTGATAAAGTCATGGGATAAAGAAGAGTGGCTCAGAAGAATAGGGCTAGGGTAGTCTATAAGATAGACTACGAGGGAAAACATCCTCATTTTCATCCACACACTTAAGAGATTAGAGTACAGAGAGAGAAGAGAGCAGTCAACAGTCAACAGCAATGGTATTAGTGCACAAATTCAATCATGTTCGTCAATATCAAGGGTCAGTAGATGCAAGAGAGTTGGTAAGTACCACAAAACCTCCTTGTACCTTGTTGCATTAATTGTTGTCATAAATGCATGTTAGGTAGGTCAATAAATGCACATTAGGTATGTCTAAGTGTAAAGCGGAAAATCGCGATCAAACCCTAGTTGCTCTCCCCTCTTCCAACTCCAAGGAGATAGAAGGGAGATTCACTAGGGTTTGATGGTTTTCACTTAGGGGAGAGACTTTACATTCAAAAGAGGGGTTGAAACCCACAAGATCCAATCCCACACAATGCAAGATTGGATGCTAAATGTGTTTCAAGGGTTAAGAAAGCAAGGCTACCCTCTTTTGTAAAGAATGTTGATAGAAGAATTAAGCTAGGAATGCATAGAAAGTGACAAAGATTCGCTTATAAACTGAGATAGGAATACAGTATGAAGCTGCGGACTTGGAATTAGCAGTAAAATGTCGATACGGCACTATCCTGCAAATTTGAGCAAAAGTTGTCAGGACGATGGCGCCCGAGCGCCACGATCCTCCGAAAAATCCGCGAAACAAAGGGGGATCTGTTCGTCTCTGCACAAGGATTCCAGATCTTCAATTTCAGCCGCGTACCTGCAACCTACACACAGAAAAGCGAAGATGATTGGGGGGTTAGGGATTAGGGGTTTGCCTTTAGGTCAAACCCCGGTTTTGGAATTAACCAAGAAATGAGCAAGTGCTGTAAATGTAAATGTCTGTAATGTAAAACAAGTACTAATACCTTGTTGTAAGGATGTTTGTATCCTTATGTGCGAAGGTATAGATGTTGTATGTTGTATGTTGTAGTAGTATGTAGTAAGTGATCTCCTCTTCAATGGTTGAATCCTTGTCTTGAATGCAACACTTAGCCTTGAATGGAGACTTAGAAGGAATGCTTGAATGCTTGAATGTTTGAATCCTTGAGTATAGTTTCCACGCTTGTACACATATGTCCTTCTTACCCAAATGGGAGAGGCAAATGTAGTTTATATACTTGTCATTTAGGGCTGATAGACTGATTTTCCCGACCTTAGGCCGACCAGGAAACATAATTTTCCAATTTGCAATCATAAAGACCCGAAGTCCAAAAGAGATCGGGCCCAAAATAGGACCCAGGGACCAGGGCACTGGGCGCCATGGTCCTGGGGGACCAGGGCACTGGGTGCCCTGGTCCTGAAGGACCAGGGTGCTGGGCGCTCTGGTCCCACCTCCCGGGACAGCAGGGTGCAAAGGAGGTTCAGGCCAAAGTGCAAGAAAATGCAGTTTTTGGTGTCATAATCAGGTTTCGGGGTCTCCATTCAGGTTGCGTGTTGCGTCGCCATCGTGAAGACCAAAATGCAGTCGAAATTGCAAGTGTCACAATTTTAGGACGCTACATTTAGCCCCCACTTTAGCAGGAGTATAGGCGTATGCTCATACTTCCGGTAAAGTACAAGGAAACAACATTGAAAGACTTTCACCACGTCAAGGAGGCAAGACACACCAAGCCCCCAGTGGACTAAGGATCTTACGACTTCGATTGACAAAGTAAAAGGGAAGATCACGAGGGAGAACCATGACTGTCAGTAGCAAGGTTCCCTCACTATGAGTCATGCAAGAAAGATATCAAAAAATTTCAAGGCAAGGTTAAATTTGCCAAGAAATTTTCAAGTATCTTGAAAAGATATGAACGGGATGTATGCCCCCCTACATTAAAGCGATCAAACATGCCTCACCGGGGGTGATTGCTTTAAGGTAGTGATACATATAAGAATGAAAAGGGAAAGGAGCACGTTATCGCAAGGATTTAGCCCCCAAGTGTGAGATAAACCCAAGGATAATAGACACAAAACACAAAGCACGAGGTGACTTCACTTTCCTCGGGGTCAGTATGCTGTATGATAATTCATGTGTATCATATGTATATATGCATAATTGTTCTTCATTCCCCAATCAAGGAAGGTCACCTAGAAGAAGGGAACACATGTGTCTTTTGAGTCAACATGAGAGAGATCGAGAGATCTCAATGCTTTGCATCATCCTCAAGTAGACAACACTAAGGACAACAAATAGAAGAATGAGAATAACACATAGAGGAAGTAACAAAAGAGAGGGGGAGAGAATCTGCTATGCTAATGAAACTAGTCTAGCACGTCATCTACCCCCCGATCTTGCTGATCAATGTTTCGGGAAGGTCGGGAACACGCTAGAGGAGGAACATCCAACACAGCAGATGGAGCTATCACAAGATCCAAACAAGGGCTATGTTCATGTTCCAAGCCACGCTGTTCTTGTCTAGGAGCTAGGATAAGTGCTTTAGAAAATTCATTAGATAAATGGTTATCAATATCAACAAGTTCATATTCACTATCAGAAGCAAGAGAAGTAACATTTTCATCATGAATAACATTTTCATCGATATCATCATCAAGATTTATAAAAATAGGATCTTTGACTCGCACAGGATCAAGACCATCATGCATCTTATGTTTTGGAGATTTTGGAGAAAATAGAATAATGCTTGTTGAAGGTGTTTTTGGAGATTGCAAAGTTTGAGAAGCAGCTGCTTGAGCCCTAAGACGACGCTTTCGTCGGCGTTCACATGCAGAATGATTTCGTCTAGTCTTAGTAGGAAGTGGAGAAGATTGAGGAGGAGGAATGTTCTCATCCTTATCACTTGGGTGTTTAGGTTGTGGTCTCTTAGGCTTGATAATAGGAGAAGAAGAAGCTCTCTTCTCTCTATAGAAGGAAGGAGGAGGAACTGCTCCATATAAAGGAAGAATTTTTGGTTTAGGAAGGAGACCAAGTCCATCATGACGAGGAGGGATAGGTCTACTTTTAGGAAGTTTATTAGATATAGACATAGTCACATCCATAGGGATGGGTTGGGAATCTTCTTGAGGCAAGACATTAGTTTTATCTTTCAAAGGAAGAACGTCCTTCTCAAGAATGATAGGAATGTCAAGTTTGGGTGTTCTAGGTTCACTTAGAGATAGGATCATATCTGTTTTCCACTTTTGATAAGATTTGAAAAGATGATCACTTCGCGGAGGAAGAGATTGGAATTGTTTAGGCCAAAAGTAATCAATAGGAACGCTAGAAGTTCTTTCAGCTGGTTTAAAGAGACTATGATTGACAGTAACAACTTCACCATTATGGGGAAATTTCAAACACTTATGAATAGGAGAAGCAATAGCTTTCATGGAAGATAGCCAAGGATAGCCAAGCTTCACACGAAATTGTTCGGATGAAGGAATAATAGCAAAGTTCACATCAAGGGATTTGTTATGGACCTCAATAGGCAATGTAATAGAACCAATTGCAGGAGAAGAAAATGCATCAAATAGTTTCACAATCACATCTGTTTTGTCATATATCACTTGATTCAATTGCAAAGTAAAAAGAAATTCTTCAGTAATGACATTAATCATGCACGAAGGATCAATAAGAACTCCACGGCAAGGTGTATTCTTGACTTTTGCAACTATGTATAAAGGACCATCAGGTGCCCTAATGGTTTCACTGGAATCAAATGTGATGGAAGGTTCTTTAGGGTTTTCTTGCTGCTCTACAAAGTTAATCACATGCGGAGTCATAGACACAAGACCATCAGATGAGAGAGAGGAATCATTAGCCTCAATTGCATTAGAGGTATGAGAAGGTAATGGATCAGTGAAAATCTAAAGATTTTGGTTAGGAGGAGCTACAGATGTGTTGCTTTTATCATTCACTCCAGAAACAGAGATAGTATTATTATCAATCAAATCTTGAATTTTACCCTTTAAGGAAAAACATTTTTCAGTATCATGCCCAGGCTGACGATGAAATTGACAAAAAGATTTTCTATCAAAATAAGGTGAATTAATCTTTGCAGGATCAATTTGCCTTATAGGAGGAAGAGTAAGCACATTTTGTTCCAATAACTTATTCATAATACTATGCAATGATTCATTCAAAGGAGTATACTTTCTTTCTTTCTTGAAAAATTTAGAAATAGGAGGCACACCTGATGCTGCATTCACATTGTTGTTGATGATGTTTTCATTGAATTTAATGGACTCTCTGTTCGGTTTAAACTTCCCAAATGGTTGTTGACTGCTATCACCCTTATCACTCGGAGCCATAGGATGTGATTGTTCCATTTGACTCACAGTCAGTTGATAATTGTGAAGAGTTGCACACAACTGTTGGAAAGAAGTAAACTCAGAAAATAGAAGTTTGTCTCGAATATCTTTTTGTAAATTAGAAATAAAGATTCTTTGAATATCATTGTCAGGCACTGGAAAAGAAATTTGAGCATACAAATGCTTATATCTACCAATGAAATCAGTCACTTTTTCTTTAACACCTTGTTTACAATGCATTAAATCAATCAAAGTAACTTTAGGACTTATATTGTTTTGAAATTGTTGAATGAAAGCACTTGCAAGTTGTTCAAAAGAAGTAATAGAATAAGAAGGCAACGAGCAATACCATTGTAGGGCTTTGTCTCTTAATGTTCTAGTGAACAGTTTTGCAAGCAACCTTTGGTCATATGCAAAATCAGTACAAATTGTTTGAAAAGTCTTAGCATGTGTTAGAGGATCACCTTTACCATTATAAAGCTCCAAATGCGGGATTTCAACATGTTTAGGAGGAATAGCTCAGACAATGTCAAGAGAAAGTGGGCTCGCAACATCAAATGTGGGCACACTAAACTTAGATTGATTCATAGAGGCAATTTGTTGCTGTAAAGAAGAGACAGTTTGTGCAAGATTGTTAATGGTCGCTTCAGTCGAAGAGTTCATATTAGACGTGTTAGATTGAGATGGAGGTGTTATGTTATTGAAAGAAGGTAAAGAGTAAGGTGGTGGGACTCTATGATAATTAGTCACAAGAGGAACACTACAAGGAGGAACAGAAAATGAATTACCCCCTTGTGTCATGTTCATTTGTGGAGATATAAGAGGAACACTCACTGAAGGAATGAATGAAGAAGTTGGATTGAATGAAGGAAGAGGGTTAATTGAAAAGGAAGGATTGCCCCCATGACTGGTGATCACAGGAGGAATGTCTTATGTAGAAGTAGTCATTATGTTTGATGTAAAGGTAGGTACGCTAGCAATAGAAGTCATCAAAGAAATAGAATGATTGACTTGAGTAGGAGGTTGTGTATAACCTAAGGTTTCGGCACAACTTTTCATAGGCATCACATTTGAATCCACAATGTTTGCAATACCACGCAAAATATCAATTCCATTCTTATCACTTTGAAGCATACATTTTAGACCCTCAATTAAAGGAAGAGCTTGACTATCAGGGTATTCTTGAGACATCCATTGTTGAAAATCGTCAAATTGGTTATCCAATTTCGAAAGTTGTTCTTCAGAAACCTCATGGAGAGCTTCTTCATCATTAGGAGGATTAGAGGAATTACCCATGTCCTCGTTAAAAAGGCTATTCAAATTAGGTTCCATCTCCTCAGTAGTTAAACCTCGGAAAGGCTTAATTCTACGGCTTCGTCTAACGGGAATAGTGTAAGTAGGGCTTATTGTTGTAAAACTCATGCACTAGAGAGAGAGAGAAAGTTTTGAATTTAGAGGTAGCAATTTTCAGTAAAATCAGCCAATCTTCCAGATTTAAGCTGTTAAATACAATCAAGACAATCTCCCGAAATTTCAGAAAAAATGTCAGGGACCGTGGCGCTTCGGAGTTATGATGATTTTAGAGCTAATCTGAAAAAATTGAGTGATTTTACGATCTGTAGATAGGCCAAATTAAAGTTGCAATCTCGAAATTGAACCCTATCAAGATTGTCGAAAAATGCAAAATTTGAATTTTGAAAAAGAGAGGGAAACTGAAATTTTGAATTTTATGATTTTAGAGGGAATGTCAAGAGCAATGCAAATTTTGAAATTTAAAAATTGACTCAATTTCACGCAAAATTCAATTTTGAAAGCGGAAATCAAAGTTGTTGTAATTAAGCACTTAATTTCAAAAGTCACAAATTGTAAGAATTTGAATAAAGCACTGAAATTTCGAATGAATGCAAACACACTTTTCAGATTTAGGACAGTAAGAAACACAATTTTGACACAAATTTCAATTTCAACAATTTTTGAATGATTAGAAGCCCTAAACCCAGCAACCACAAGACCAACTTTGACTGTAATTTTCAAGATGTTAAAATTGATAAAATCAGCCAAAATTCTAGATTTTAGCAGGAAAATACAGTAAGATCTCGCTCCCAAAATTTCAGTAAAAATGTCGGGGACAATGGCGCTCGGAGTGCACATGGTCCTCACAACTTTTTTCCAAATTTTCAGGGATGAAAGATATTGTGATTTTATTGCGGAATCCAAAGTTACAGCTGATTTGGAGATGTTTTGATCAGTGAAATTGTCGGACAAAGGTTGAATCAAGAGGGTTTCAAAAATTAGGGTTTTGACACTTAACCACTTAATTTTCAAAATTAAAGCACAAATATGAATTGATAATTTGTAATAGAAGGGCAGATCTGAAACAAGCATTAATAATTAAACATTTCACAAGTTTAATTACTTAAAAAGAAAATTTAGGGTTTTTATGCCATTAACCTCTAAAATTTTGCAAAAGATCAAACATGGAAATGTAATCAAGGAATCCAATTTTCAGATCTAACCATGAATAATCAGAAAGGATGTTCACGTCGGGTTCACCAAAATGTAAAGCGGAAAATCGCAATCGAACCCTAGTTGCTCTCCCCTCTTCCAACTCCAAGGAGAGAGAAGGGAGTTTCACTAGGGTTTGATGGTTTTCACTTAGGGGAGAGACTTTACATTCAAAAGAGGGGTTGAAACCCACAAGATCCAATCCCACACAATGCAAGATTGGATGCTAAATGTGTTTCAAGGGTTAAGAAAGCAAGGCTACCCTCTTTTGTAAAGAATGTTGATAGAAGAATTAAGCTAGGAATGCATAGAAAGTGACAAAGATTCGCTTATAAACTGAGATAGGAATATAGTATGAAGCTGCGGACCTGGAATTAGCAGTAAAATGTCGATACGACGCTGTCCTGCAAATTTGAGCAAAAGTTGTCAGGACGATGGCGCCCGAGCGCCACGGTCCTCCGAAAAATCCGCGAAACGAAGGGGGATCTGTTCGTCTCTGCACAAGGATTCCAGATCTTCAATTTCAGCCGCGTACCTGCAACCTACACACAGAAAAGCGAAGACGATTGGGGGATTAGGGATTAGGGGTTTGCCTTTAGGTCAAACCCCAGTTTTGGAATTAACCAAGAAATGAGCAAGTGCTGTAAATGTAAATGTCTGTAACGTAAAACAAGTACTAATACCTTGTTGTAAGGATGTTTGTATCCTTATGTGCGAAGGTATAGATGTTGTATGTTGTATGTTGTAGTAGTATGTAGTAAGTGATCTCCTCTTCAATGGTTGAATCCTTGTCTTGAATGCAACACTTAGCCTTGAATGGAGACTTAGAAGGAATGCTTGAATGCTTGAATGCTTGAATGTTTGAATGCTTGAGTATAGTTTCCACGCTTGTACACATATGTCCTTCTTACCCAAATGGGAGAGGCAAATGTAGTTTATATACTTGTCATTTAGGGCTGATAGACTGATTTTCCCGACCTTAGGCTGACCAGGAAAGATAATTTTCCAATTTGCAAACATAAAGACCCAAAGTCCAAAAGAGACCGGGCCCAAAATAGGACCCAGGGACCAGGGCGCTTGGCGCCCTGGTCCTGAAGGACCAGGGTGCTGGGCGCTCTGGTCCCACCTCCCGGGACAGCAGGGTGCAAAGGAGGTTCAGGCCAGAGTGCAAGAAAATGCAGTTTTTGGTGTCATAATCAGGTTTCGGGGTCTCCATTCAGGTTGCGTGTTGCGTCGCCATCGTGAAGACCAAAATACAGTCGAAATTGCAAGTGTCGCAATTTTAGGACGCTACACTAAGAAACTTATCAAGCAAGGCAAAAGACATGAAGGTGCATCTGTGTTGGTTCCAAGCGTGTATGTGTTTAGTTTAAGCATGTCTATAATTTGAAAGGAGTCTATGTCAAATGCGACCATGTCTCTGAAATGCAGAAATGTCTGTACAGGACAGGCACGTATATGCAAGACAGAGGCACATCTATGTAATCCAGGTGTGTCTGTGAAATATAGGAATGGTTGTGTAGTATGTAAGCATGTTTGTGTCATGAGTGCATGTTTATGTCTTCAAGTTTGAATTAGCAGTTCTGTGATAACCATATGTTGTCGATTGGATAAGCTGCCAAGAAGATACACTCAGACAGGTCCTCTAGGGAAGACTATTATGATAGATAGAGCTAGGATTGACAATTTTGTGATAGGACATATGTTGCCAATCAGGAAACTACTCAAGAAGATACACTCAAGCAGAGGCCCTAGGATAGGATAAAGCTACACACTTTGTGATGAACAGGGAGTACCTTAGAAAATTGACAATTATGTGATATAACATATGTTATCAATTAGATTAGGCTGAAATTGACAATTCTATGATAGAACATACATTCTCAATTGGATAAGATACTCAAGAGGATGCACTCAAGTAGATGCCCTAAAAGATAAGATAAAAGCAACACTTTGTCATGAACACAAAATGCTACTAGGATAGAGTGTCATATGATAGATATAAGCACTAGGATAAAAAAGAAGCACTTTGTGATGAATAGGGAGTACTATTAGGATTGACACCATTGATTTTCTTGATTGCAGGAGGGCCTATCTATGATGGAGTCACAAGAGAGATACCCTTCAACTCTTGGATTATGACCAGAGTTGACATTGGACGATAGAGCAGTAGTTGAGGCCATGGGATTACGGTATATTATGTATATGACTGAGTTTAGGATGAACATGGGGTTGTTGGCTACATTAGCCAAGAGATGGCACTCAGAGACATGCACTTTTCATTTGCCAATGGGTGATATGATAGTCACCTTAGAGGATGTGTACAAGATACTAAGGATGCCGATTGATGGGGAGTTGATTCCTTATTATTGAGAGGGAGATCGGGAGTCACTGAGATGAGTGTTCCAGGATCCAAGACTGGAGATGAGGGAAGGAAATGTGACCTGGGACACCATGATATCTATAGGATTGGCTCTACCGGTGAGGAGTGATTAGTGGGTTTCTATGTTCGGACAGGGTGGCACAAGGATTGGTTGTGGGATGGGGGAGGACTCTGGAGACATTGGTGATTGAGAACACCAAGTTTGCATGGGGGTCATGTCTGCTAGCACACTTCTATTGTGAGTTACATCAGTTTGTTTATCATGGATCAGTAGGATTGGGATGTAGAGTGACATTACTGTAGGCATGGGCATATGAGCATCTTCTGATTACACAACTGATACTTTAGAGGCAAGGGACATGGGCATAGTTATGTGTATTTGTATGATATGATTACTTCCCAGCCACAGATTGGGAGACTAGAGTATTGGTGCTGAGCTATTGATGAGATAAATAGTGTGGTATGGAGGCCTTATCAAGATTGTGAGGAGTGGGAGGATGACACAGTGGAGATTCCATATGTGTTTAGGAGTAGGTATATGATTGGACAGACACCATATGTTATTGAGCGGAAGTTGACTGACAAAGTATATTGGTAGTTTGGCAGGATACAATAGATACCACGTGGCTGAGGCATGTATGCACAAACAATGAGAGATCAGATACATCTAGGTCCATTACTATCTTATCATTAGGTAGTGGCACAGATGCAGGAGATGGTTCCCATGGCTTGGGATACTTGGACAGATGTGGAGGATACAGTGATGGATGTTGAGTATAGCACATATTGGGTAGAGCAGATCCATTTTTATGGCTGACAGATCTAGGAGAGCTGGTAGAGGATGATGGTGGGGATGGTGGAGATGATAGTAGGGATGGTGGAGGTAGAGGTAGATGATAGAGGTGAGGTGTAGTAGTAGAGAGGAGGGTAGCTCTGAGAAGAGATGGGGGAGAGGAGAGACAAGCTCATGTAGTCAGTGGTAGAGGTGGGCTGCCTTTACAGGTGCCAACAACATGGGTTCCATGATAGGTACAGGGACATGGACAACCACAGGAGCAGCCACATGGAAAACCATAGGGATAGGGTGAGGAGGGAGGAGAGGAGGATTAAATAATATCCTTGAGAGAGATCTTCCATAGATAGGCATATCAAATTCAGGATCTAGAGTGGGATGGGGCTAGGCTCAAGAGACAACTTAAGGACACTGAGCAAGAGAGCGATCAAGATATTGACTGCTACATGGAGGTTGAGGAGGAACTAAGGGCAAAGAGATGGGCAACAAAGGACAATGGGGCTAGATACACCTATGTCCTACAAGTAGGGGAGGAGATAGCCTACTGGAGAGACCTGTATTATGGAGTTGTGCCACTTGATTAGTGGGCTAGGAGCTTCCAGACATCATCAAGAACTATGATGACCACTGGAGGGAGAGATAGGAGACAAGCATCTAGTAGTGGGGTCATGGTGGGGGTGAATCAGTTGTCATAGATTACCAGAACTATTAGCAATTTAAACTTTAATAATGAAACCCAAAATATTAATACCAGAATGCTTAAAACAAATACAAAAATAGCAGTTAAACCAATTAAGTATAAAAAATAATCATAGAATAAATACCATCCACATGACACCAAGTTTTGAACATGGAAAACTCGGTAAAGGGAAAAACCATGGTGGGAAGCCTACCCACAATCAGTTAATACTTCTGCAGTAAGTATATAAATTAGAATTGAGGGGCCTACACTTGCAAGAAGACCAATAGAATAGAGCACATTGCTCATCATAAAAGGAGCCTCACTGACTACATAGAAATTGAGACTACAATCCAGAGAAGTGTTGAATTGAAAAAGACAACATCTCCTATGCCTGAGTATAGTTCCAGTTAAGCTCAATACTAGAGGATTAAATCCTCTTACATAAACCCAATTTTATCTCCAATGATCGACCAAATCCTCTGCCTAAATGATATTACATTATTCACACATTGCATTCCTTGACCATTACCTCTAACCATAACCATGGTGATCTACAATGAGATCTTACATCTATAAATACAAACCCTCGACCATAAACAACTAGGTTGACCACTAGAAAATAAAAAAAATACATAATTATAAACCATGTCATCCTTAGAACAAACAAATAATATCCAACACATAAGACATCACAGAAGTACATTGAGAGGTCCAATCCATACATTACATTAAATTTGGTCGATAACCTAGATCAACAGGGACCCAATATAGGTCCACTTGCTACAGCAATGATCTTCATCCACCAAGTCTCGAACATGATCACGAACAACATCCTAAAAATCCACAAGAAGCTGCACCAACATCACTTATGCAATTCATCAAAGATCTTCATCAAAAGCTCTGTCGATGAAACCCTCGCAAGAACCAGAAGCTAAGCTTCTAAGCAAGTAGGATAGCATCTGATCACCAAAACAAAACCAACTAACTGACTATGAGAATGATTATCATGAACAAGCCAATTCCATCACCAAACTATACCGAATCATGCTAGATCCAAATCAACTAGAAACCACTCAACCTACCGAGACTAGAAGGGTTCTGATAAAGCATCCAAACAGCTAGTGTTGGCATCAATGACAAAACATCAATGAAACACATAATAAATTCCACTAAATGGCCAACAATATCCCCCTTTAGAATTGATGGCAACACTAGATGTGAAATATATCTAAGTACCAAGAAATGCCAAACAAGTCTCCCCCAATGGAAGACAACTAGCAATCTCCCTATGTATCAGTTTTTGTACCATTTTTGTATGATTATGTAGACACCTTCGAGTGATTGTAGCCATATGTATTTTGACATCATTGTATCATGACACGTATTATTTTTGAGATATATATATATATATATATATGAGATAATTCATCCTTGTGGCAACTATATGCATATGTACCTATGTGATGTTGGTTCTATGTAATGTATGTTTCTATGTGATGCTTATGATATGGATGCAAATATGTACATGATCGAATGCAATATATTTTGTTCTTTTATGTTTTTAAATGTTATGCATGATGCAAATGTGAATCAGTGATAGATGGATATATGATGGTGATATAATATGATTATGTACAGGGTGTGTGCAGAATGTGATACAATTGTGATATCTAAATCTATGTATAAAATGCTAATATGTGGTAATGCAGGTGCAGACTCCATGAAATGAAAATATTTTTGGTGTGTCATTATACTCAGTCATGTGATATTAGGCTACATGGACTCCAGAAGGACAATGGAGGTCAATCAAGAAAGGGGGGTGGAAGGTAGAAGATATGGAAGTGAAAGAGCTTCTTCTGCTATTATCACCATTGAGCTTTATTATGGAAAATAGGTTATGACAATTCAGATATAGGTTTCACCCAGAAATTCATTGTACCTATTTGCATGGAGATCAGATAGTTGCAAATAAGGAATGCCCTAGTTCACACTAGACTCACAACGTCCTCATATCCTTGGACAAGTCATAGCATTACTAAGAGATAATCCACAAACAACAAAAAAATAGGTGAACATATCCCATCCTCGCCTTTTTAGTCAAAGACATCCTAGAAAAGCTAAAAGACATGTCACCAAAAAGATAAAATCAAAAGAAAACCAAGACTCGATGCCAACATCCACTATAGTACTCAAGTTTAGTGTCTCTTGTCACTTGTATAAGTCTATTTGATTGTGGTCACAATGTTTTCATTCAAAAAAGGATAAATAGCACTGAACCATAATATTGTATGAGTTTGTTGAAAGAGTTGATTTTTTGAAGCCCATTGTTGTTGTTTACATTTCATCTAAAACTGACCAAATCCATGAAAATGATACTTTATTGCAAAGAAGGCGAAACTTTATTGCAGATCCGTGATGCGAGTTATGCTTTATTGTGGATTTGTGCATAGATAGATTGAAGAAAACTGGAAGAAATGGTACTCCTCAGAATGTGTGATGCTCTTAGTTCCACACCCATCACTAGACTTAGGATTTGCCTTAGCCATAGATAGGATCTAATTTACTATGGAAGGAAAGGGTGAAAAAGAAGGATTATTATGAATGGCTAACCAATCTTAGGTAGATTATTAACAAGCCATGATGGGGGTGGGTAAGTTAATTATAGATGGATAGGTTGTGAGTGTGTGTAAAGTGAAGGAAGGAGATTGAATCCTAAAGGAGGGTGAAGCAATGTCTCTACACATGGTGCTAGTAACCTGGTTTTCACCATGGTACTTGCCCAAGGTGCCACCGAAGTGGTTTTCACCATTGGAAGAATTTATTTCTCTTTAATTTTTTTCAATTTTATTTTTTGTGTGTGTCACAAGGAGCTTGTTTACCAGGTTTTCACCAAGTAACAATTTTTTATTTTTATGATTTTTTTTGTATTTTTATTTTTTATGATTTTTTTGTATTTTTGATATTTTTTTATTTTTTTGTATTTTTGAAGTAGGATATTCCGAAGAGCTATGTGTAAAACCTACAAAGGTGTATTCTATTGATAGGATCTTCCAAAGGTTCGCCATCTGGGGTTGAAAGCTGATATGCACTTGATTCGTAGACTGTTATGATGACATAAGGACCAAGCCAATTGGGCTCAAATTTTCCTTTCTTCTCTTGGTCCTATTGATTTCTTAGATTCTCCTTGAGAACTAAGTCACCTACCTCAAATGTACAAGGCTTGACCTTATGATTGTAGCTGCAACTCATTCCTTGTTGATAAGCCTTGATGTGGTAAAAAGCAATCTGTCATCCTTCATCCAATAGTTCTAGTTCTTGTAAGTGAGAGACCCTGTAATATTCATCACTGATAAAGTTGCACAAAGAGACTTGCAAAGATGGTAACTCAACCTCAATAGGAAAGATATCTTTGGCACCATAGAAAAGTGAATAAGGTGTAGCTCCTATAGGTGTGCGATAATCCCAAAGTGCAGGATTAAGTTGGATGTGCCAATTTCAGCCAGTGCCATCCACTGTCATTTCGAGGATTTTGAGAATGGTTTTATTAGATGCCTCGGCTTGATCATTACCTTGGGGGTAGTATGGAGTGGAGAAGTGATGGTTAATATAGAAGTGATTACAAAGTTCATGAACATCCTGGTTCTTGAAGAGACATCTGTTATCTGTGATGATGGAAAGAGAGATACCATAACGATAGATGATATAGTTAAGAATGAATGTAGCAATTTGTTTTCCAGTGATGTGGGTGAGATGAATGACTTCAATCCATTTTGTAAAATATTATGTGGCAGTGATAATGAGTTTATGGTGTTGGCATTTCAATAGAAAGAAAGATTGTTGATATTCATTAAGGATATTGAGAAGGTTGTTGAAGATTATTGATATAACTAAAAAAGGATGATAACTATCTTTATAACATTATTTTGTCATTGATGTCACGAAATTGATTTTCTGATTTAGTATGATGTTGCCATATCTTAAGAAGCATGTTTTGATGAGTATTAAGTGGTCGGTAAGTGACATAGAAAGAATCTGATAAGAAAAGGGAGAAATAATATATTCAATGGGCAACTATTACCGAGTTAGATAATAATGAGATCATGATGTTTAGATTGTTTTGATATCCTACATATGTTGTTGATTATAAGGTTAATACTATACTTTGTCACCGAGCAAAGAACCTAGTCGATAAACCCTAAGGAACCTATCCCGTAAACCCTAAGGTTATCGATATCGGTTAATGAAGGCGGAATGTCTACCGAGTAAAGTTTAGTATTTACCAAGTTGCAACCGAGTTATGAAAGAGCGCATTGGATGAATACAAGCATTATTTAATGAAAGACAATGATGAGTTGGAGTTGATTAAATGATTGGTATGTCACGCATGAAGTTTGTTAAGGAACTATGGCAATGAAAGATCGACAAGAAGATCTACAGCTCAGATTGAACCACAATAACCTTGTGCAAGTTCCAAGAAAGGAAAGGAAGTCCCAAGGCAAGGTAAAATGTTTTTCAGATCGAAGGATACATTGAACCTAGTCAAGATTAATGATCTGATGGCTAAGATTGATCATGGGAAATGTGATCAAGGAGATTAAGTAGTTAGAATTATTTATAAATAAGGAATTGTTGATAAACAATGTATGCGGGCAAGTGTAAGCACAGTGATGCTACATAGTGATTATCGAGCATAGAAGCTTGAAGACCTATTTGAATAACAAGGTAGGGAGCCTAGCAGAGGGACAAGATAAGTCCTATGACTAGATTGTTTTGAGCAAATAAGAATCTGCTTTAGCATTTTAGATGTGAAGTTGCAGATATATTTTTATTACTGTTATTTTGTAAGTGATAGAAAATCTCTTAACCGAGTAGACTTAACAATCTTATTTGTAAATCCTCTAGCAAGGTGACATTCTAAATGAGTGTTTGAAATCCTTTGACAAGGTCACTTCTAACAAAGTGAAGATCCTAATACATTTGAGGGAAATCTCTTAACCGGGTCACATCTAGCAATGTGTTTGTAATCTTTAACAGGATTTGCTTTTAACCAAGCATACTCTAGAAGAGTATATTTCTTAGTGGGTCTGAAATCCCATAGTGGTTTTTCTCTATTTGGGTTTCCATGTTAAATATAGTGTTATATGTGTTATGATGATTATGTGTTTATGAGTTAGCATGTTTAGCAATTTTTGGTTATGTTGCTAAAGTTTAAGTTACCGAGGTTGAATCTGTTGATTTTATGGATTATTAAGTTTGTATGATTCACACCCCCCTCTCATCTTGTTAGCTATTGGCATCAGAGCTTATTAACAATTGGTATCAGACCTTTGGACTCTAGAAGAAAAGTTTAAAGGAACTTGAGAAAAGATCTGAAGATGTATAAAAGGGATGCACCAAAGCTAAACAAGTCAAGTTTCTCCACATGGCAAAAAAGGATGAAGATGCACTTATCAGGAATTGGAGAATATGCAACATATTACTTGGAGAATTATTACATACCACCGAGCACCAACCCGATGACCTTGGAAGAGATAAATGCAAAACAAGAACATATCCAAGCTATGATTGAAATAACATCAACATTGATCGACTTAGATTTAATGATCTAGAAGGTTGTAATGATGGAAAAGGAATGTGGACTAAGCTCATATCTGTGTATGGCGGTGATGAACATGTCCAAAGAGAAAAAGTAGATAGTCTAAGAGGACAACTTGAATCCATGAGAATGAATAAAGGTGAGAACATAACCCAATACAATACAAGATTAAAGGAGACTGTCAATCAAATCAAAGGAGCAGGAGGAACTATTGAAGAAAAGGATGTAACAAGTAAGTTTTTTAGAACACTTTTACCAGCTTATGCTATTCGAGTCTCTACAATCAATCAATTGAGGTCTGTACCTAACATGCCAATTTCTTTGGATGCTACTATCGGTAAGCTACATGCATTTGAGTTAAGTAATTTTGATAACAGTGGGTCTTCAGTAAATAAAGTTGAATCTGCATTCACTTCTTTTCATATTGGTGAATCTGATGATTATAATGATAGAATGAGTAAGTACTCTAATGGGGATCATAGTGGAGCAAGTGAAATATTTTGTAAGAACATGGAAAAAGTACACAAACTATATGAGGAAATCAAGAAGCAGGAAGAGTTTGAAGCATTATTCGCTAGAAGGTTACCGAGAGGCAAAGGTAAGTATAAAGGAAAGCTACCTTTGAAATGTTTCAATTGTGATAAAATAGGACATATGGCTTCCAACTCTCCTGACAGAGAATCTAGTGAAAAGAGAGAATACCGAGAAGACAAACAAAAAGACAATCAATACAGAGGACACCAAGGCTTCACCAGGAGAGATAGAAAGACATGCTTAGTAGCTGATGAGGAATCCAACGATGACAAATATGAGGAAATGGATACAGAGGAAGTTGTTTATGTGGCTATTAAAGATGGATCAGATGAAGAAAGGTATGAAGAAAAAGCCCTAATATCTCACATAAATAATAATGATTCTTGGATCATAGACAATGGATGCTCACATCACATGACAGGTGATAAACACAAGGTTGTTAAATTAGAAGACTATGATGGAGGCTATGTAAGATTTGGTAATGATGCACCATTTCCAGTGAAAGGTAAAGGATCTATATCACTTCTTGACAATGCTAAATGTGATGATGTATATTGGGTTGAAGGTTTGAAATACAATTTGTTGAGTGTAGCACGGCTAAACAATACAGGATACTGAATAAAATTTCAGAAAGGATGTGTCAAAGTTCATGACAAGCATGGAAAGTTAGTTGCTATCAGGACACAAACAAAAGGTAATACATTTCATCTTGACTCAACTCGGAACAAGTGTCTTTATGATAAGATAGATGATACTTGGTTATGGCATAAAAGGTTTTGTCATGTAAATTTTGATAATTTGATCAAAATAAGTAAGAAGCACCAAGTAAGATGTCTACCGAGTCTAGAAAAACCTGAGAATGCTATGTGCTGAGGATGCCAGATGGGTAAGATGACAAGATCAAGCTTTACAAGTCCTACACTTCTAAAGGAATTTTAGATCTAGTACACACTGATCTTTGTGGTCCTATGAAAGTTCAAAGTTATTATGGAGATAAATATTTCATATTATTTGTGGATGATTACTCAAGGATGATGTCAGTTTTGCTTTTAAAAGAAAAATCAGAAGCTTTTCAAATGTTTAAATGGTACAAGGCAAGAGTTGAAAATCAAAAAAGGAAGATAGCTAAAATGTCTTAGATCTGATAGAGGAGGAGAATTCACTTATGATGAATTTAACTTATTCTGCAATGATCATGGTATAAAAATACAAGTATCTGCACTAAGAACACCACAACAAAATGGGATAGCTAAGAGAAGAAATAGATCAATTGTAGATTGTGCCAGAACCCTGATGATAGAAAAGAGGGTACCTCAAACATTTTAGAGAGAAGCAATCAATACTGCAGTTTACACTGTGAACTGAGTTCAACTGAAGAAAGGAACTATGAAGACACCATATGAAATCTGGTATGACAAGAAACCTAATGTAAGTTACTTTAAAATCTTTGGAAGTAGATGCTATGTTCATAAAGATGACAGAAATGGAAAGTTTGATCAGAAAAGTGAAGAAGGAACATTTCTTGGTTATTCTTCTAGAAGTAAAGCATTTAAATGTCTGATCAAATCATCTAACAAAATAGTGGAAAGTGCAAATGTGAAAATTGATGAATTTGCAGAAAGAAATGATGAAGGAAATTCCAAAGAACTAGAAAATTATGATGAATTTGTTTATGTTCAACCAAGAAGTCCTACTGAGAAAGCTGCTGAAGAAAATGAAGAGAATATCCAATTACCGAGTGATGAAGAAGATCATACAGAACCTACCGAGCCTATATTAGCCAAATATGTCAGAAGACATTATGCAACAAGTTAGATTATAGGAGATAAGGATGAGCTAGTGATGACAAGAAACAAACTGAGATAGAACACATGTCTGATATCTGAATTTGAACCGAGAATAGTAAAAGAGGCATTTAACAGTGAAGATTGGGTAAATGCTATGACAGAAGAGATTGATCAAATCAAGAAGAATGACACATGGGCAGTGATCCCAAGACCGAAGGACAAAAATGTAATCAGTACAAAGTGGATTTTCAGAAACAAGCTAAATGAAAAAGGTGAGGTCATTCAGAACAAAGAAAGACTAGTTTGCAAAGGTTATGCTCAAGAAGAAGGAATAGATTATGTTGAGACTTTTGCACCTGTGGCTAGACTTGAGGAAGTAAGAACATTGTTGGCATATGCTGCTTTCAAAAATTTCAAGGTATATCAAATGGATGTTAAATCTGCATTTTTGAATGGTATACTAGAAGAAGAAGTTTACATTAAACAACCTGAAGGATTTGTTGAAGACAGGAGTAAAGATCGGGTATGTAAACTAAACAAAGCTTTATATGGTCTAAAACAAGCACCTAGAGCATGGTATGAGAGATTGCACTCTTATTTGATCAAGATTGGTTTTATAAGAACAAGTGAAAACAACAATATGTACATGAAGAAAGATGAGGATAATGGAATATTGATCTCAGCCATATTTGTTGATGACATTATATTTTGTGGAAATGACTCTCTATGCAAGAACTTTAGAAATAAAATGTGCAAAGAATTTGAGATGTCACTAATCAGTGAGATAAAGTATTTTATAGGTTTATAGATACTGCAAATGAAAGATGAGATTTTCATTACTCAATCCAAATACATAAAGGAAATCTTGAAGAAATTTGGAATGGAGGATTCTAAACCAGTAAGTACTCCTATGACTACCAACTGTAAACTATCAAAGAATGATGAATCTGCACCTGTTGATGAGACACTTTACCAATCTATGATTGGGAAGTTGCAATATGTTGTGCATAGTAGACTAGATATAGCACATGCAGTAGGTATTGTTGCAAGCTTTTTTGCAGATCCCAATGAAACCCATATGACAACAATCAAGAAAATATTCAGATACCTGAGAGGCACTGAAGATTATGGCTTAGTATATGAAAAGAGGAATGATTTTGATTTAAAGGTTTATATTGATGCTGATTGGGCAGACAACATAGATGACAGGAAAAGAACAAGTGGTGGAGCTTTCTTTTTGGGAGAAAGACTAGTAAGTTGGCTTAGCAAAAAACAAGGATGCATTTCACAGTCAACAACAGAAGCTGAATATGTTGTTGCAGCATTGAATTGCACAAATATAGCATGGATCAAACAACTGTTGGAAGGTATAAATGACAAATTTATCGAGCTAGTAACTATATTCTGTGATAATACTAGTGCCATTAACATTTCAAAAAATTCGGTAATGCACTCTAAGATAAAGCATATCCCTATAAAGTATCATTATCTCAGAGAAGAAGTTCAAGAGAAGAAAGTTGTGCTAGAATATATCAGTTCAAAGGAGCAAATAGCAAACATCTTCACAAAGCCTTTGCCAAGGGACACTTTTGAGTATCTCAGAAGCAAGCTAGGGGTCCTACCCCTATCTTCTACTCACTGACAGAATTCGGTGAAAGCATCAATTCGATGAATCTACATAATATTATTTGTGGATTGATGCTGATTTACACACTTTAGAAGGTTTTCTAAAGGTGTGCAGGAAATAGTGAATAGAGACAAGTTGCTCTGAATGAGACTGAGATGATACACAACAAGGCAAATCACTTCATAGAGGAAGAAATCATGATTTGGTTCTTTTACTTTTTGGCATTATTGTCAAAGGGGGAGAAGACTAAATGGTAAATGCTAATTGATGTAGAAGAAGAAGAAGAATGACAGGGGGAGAAGACTTTCAGAAGAAGTCTACAACTCAAGGATAATAGGAGAAGTCTAAAAACAATTTGAATCCAAATCAATTTGAATATCTTGTTGGTATTACCATTTAATTGTTGGTTTTGCCATCAATGCCAAAGGGGGAGATTGTTGGCATTTCAATAGGAAGAAAGATTGTTGATATTCATTAAGGATATTGAGAAGGTTGTTGAAGATTATTGATATAATTGAAAAAGGATGATAACTATCTTTATAACATTATTTTGTCATTGATGTTAAGAAATTGATTTTCTGATTTAGTATGATGTTGCCATATCTTAAGAAGAATGTTTTGATGAGTATTAAGTGGTCGGTAAGTGACACAGAAAGAATGTGATAAGAAAGGGGAGAAATAAGATATTCAATGGGCAACTATTACCAAGTTAGACAATGATGAGATCATGATGTTTAAATTGTTTTGATATCCTACATATGTTGTTGATTATAAAGTTAATACTATACTTTGTCACCGAGAAAAGAACCTAGTCGGTAAACCCTAAGGTTATCGATATCGGTTAATGAAGGTAGAATGTCTACCGAGTAAAGTTTAGTATTTACCGAGTTGCAACTGAGTTATGACAGAGCGCATTGGATGAATACAAGCATTATTTATTGAAGGACAATGATGATCTGGAGTTGATTAAATGATTGGTATGCTGAGCATGAAGTTTGTTAAGGATCTATGGCAATGAAAGATGGGCAAGAAGATCTACATCTCAGATTGAACCGCAATAACCTTGTGCAAGTTCCAAGAAAGGAATGGAAGTCCCAAGGTGAGGTAAAATGTTTTTCAGATCAAAGGATACATTGAACCTAGTCAAGATTAATGATCTGATGGCTAAGATTGATCATGGGAAATGCGATCAAGGAGATTAAGCAGTTAGAATTGTTTATAAATAAGGAATTCTTGATTAACAATGTATGAAGGCAAGTATAAGCATAGTGATGCTACATAGTGATTACCGAGCATAGAAGCTTGAAGACCCATTTGAATAACAGAGTAGGGAGCCCAACAGAGGGACAAGGTAAGACTTATGACTAGATTATTTTGAGCAAATAAGAATCTACTTTAGCATTTTAGATGTGAAGTTGTAGATATATTTTTATTACTGTTATTTTGTAAGTGACAAAAAATCTCTTAACCGAGTAGACTTAACAGTCTTATTTGTAAATCCTCTAGAAAGGTGACATTCTAAATGAGTGTTTGAAATCCTTTGACAAGGTCACTTCTAACAAAGTGAAGATCCTAACAGATTTGAGGGAAATCCCTTAACCGGGTCACATCTAGCAATGTGTTTGTAATCTTTAACAGGATTTGCTTTTAACCAAGCATACTCTAGAAGAGTATATTTCTTAGTGGGACTGAAATCCCACGGTGGTTTTTCCCTATTTGGGTTTCCACATTAAATTTGGTGTTATATGTGTTATGATGATTATGTGTTTATGAGTTAGCATGTTTAGCAGTTTTTGGTTATGTTGCTGAAGTTTAAGTTACCGAGGTTGAATCTGTTTATTTTATGGATTATTAAGTTTGTATGATTCAGCCCCCCTCTCATCTTGTTAGCTATTGGCATCAGAGCTTATTAACATATGGCGATTAGAAGAAGGAGGGTGAATCTTGCCTATGAGATCGAGTCCCCAGTGACAAAAGGGCCAAGCAGTCGCAATCAGTTGAAGTTCTTATGTTGGCACATGAATAAGGTCTCCGTGAATTTGACATTGCTTACATTTCTTGACAAACTAATATTAATATTTTTCCATACTGGGTGAGTAATATCCAGTTCTGATGAGTTTCTTGGATAAGGTAGGACCACTAGAATGTGGACCATATATACCTTCATGGACTTCTCATAACATAATCTGAGCTTTGTCCACTTCTAGACATTTAAGAAGAGTGTCATCTAGACCTCGACGGTAAGTGGTATCAGCTAAAATGACATATCGGGAAGATTGGTGAATGAAAGTATGATGTTGGTTATTGGATAGGTCAGGAGGAAGGATATTGTTATGAAGGTATGTAAAAATAGGACCATACAAGGGGGAATCAGGACCAATGACACATATCATTTTGACAGTAGTGATCTCATCTAAGGGGACCAAAAGGTTATACACCAAGAACTCATAGCGGGTTTCATTTTGTGGTAGATGAATCGGCAAGGCAATAGAAGCCATGGCATCTGTAGCTCTATTGTGTTCTCTTGGTATCTGCTCAAAGGTTATCCTTATGAAATATTGCATGAAATCATCTATCATTTTCGTGTAAGGCAGTAATTTTTCATCCTTTGTTTGGTAGTCATCATTTACTTGATGAAGTACAAGTTGAGAGTCCCCAAAAACATGAAGTTCATGGATCTTCCACTGAACTACAATCCATAATCCAGTTGTTAATGCCTCATATTCTGCTATATTATTAGTGCAAGGAAATGACAATCGAAATGATTTCGGAATGGAATCCCTTTGAGGTGTGATAAACAAGATGCCAGCTCCTGCACCATGTTGTGTATATGAGCTGTCAAAGTATAGTTGCCAAAGATTCATGTGTGATACCATCAAAATGGATTCATCTGGAAATTTTGAAGTTAGAGGAGCATCATCGATCATGGGCACATCTGCCAACTGATATGTGATATCTTGTCCTTTGATTGGTTTTTTGTCCACATATTTGATGCCAAATGCACTCAATATCATAACCCATTTAGCTAGTCTGCCAATGAGCATTTATTTATTGAGAAGATACTTCAATGGATCTATCCTTGCAACAAGCTTAGATTTATGAGTTAGCATGTCATGTCGTAATTTCTATGAGGCAAAAAACCACAACAAGACGTACACACTAATTGGTGTGTAGTTAAGCTCATAACCAACCAAAGTATGACTAATGTAGTATACTGTCTTTTCTTTTCCTTTATTGTCTTGTTGCGCTAAGAGTTCTCCTAGTGTTGTTTGTGTACCTGATATGTAGAGTAGCATGGGTTGTTCTAGAATTGGTGGCATCAACACTAGTGGATTTAGAAGATAATCTTTGAGTATCTAAAAAGCCTGTTGACAGTTGTCATCCCATTTGACCTTTGTTTTTGTGTAGCAAGAGTTGAAAAGGATGACATTTATCCGCAAGTTGTGCTATGAATCTTCATATGGATTGGAGTCTTCCTTGTAGAGATTGAAGTTGACTGATATTCCTTGGTGATGGCATTTCTAATATAGCTCTGACTTTTGCTGGATCGGCTTCAATTCCTCTTTTTGAAATAATGTATCCAAGGAGCTTCCTAGGTGTTACTCCAAAAACTCACTTCTTAAGATTTAATCTTACTTGTATTTTTCCAACCAATCAAAAACCACTCAAAGGATGTCTAAATGTGTGTCTCTGTCTAATGATTTTCCTAAGAGGTCATCAACATAATATTTTACAGTTACATGCACACGATCATGAAATAGTAGTCATAGCTCTTTGGTATGTAGCACCTGCATTCTTTAGTCCGAAGGGCATGACATTCCAGCAGAAAGTTCCCCAAGGATAAGTAAATGATATTGTGTGCTAGTCCTCAAGTGCAATTTTTATTTGGTTATAGCCAGAAAATCCATCCATCAAAGATAACATCACATGACCCATTGTAAGATCCACTATCAGGTCTATGTTTAGGAATGGAAAATCATCTTTAGGACAAGCTTTGTTGATGTCTCTGAAATCTATACATATTTTGATGCTATGATCTGGCTTACTGACTGGTACTAAGTTGGAGATCCATTCAGGATAATCAATTAGTCTTACAAATCCAACATCCAACAGTTTTTCAAGTTCCACCTTTACTAATAATGCCACTTGTGGATGCATTTTCTTTAATTTTGGTTTCACTATCTTTGCTCCTAGTTTAACTGTCAAATGATGCATTACTAGATCCGGATCCAGTCCATGCATATTTGCATATGGCCATGCAAAATTGATTTGTCACTCTATGAAGAAATGTATGAATTTCAGTCTTTCTCTTTTTGTCAGATATTGTGCCAAGAATATGTTATGTGGAATCTCTTCTATACCAATGTTTGTTTTTATAGTCTCCTCTACCAACATGGATGTTTTTTCTTCGTATGATGCTGGGAGAATGTCAATCCTTCCATCTTCAGGTGCCTCAGAGAGGTTTTTACCCTTAGATATGTCCTTTCTTTTTACTTTATTAGAGTCAGACAGTGCCACCATGATTTGCTTTTATTTTTTATATTTTTATGACCTGAAGGCCCAACACCCTCACTGAAGTATGCCACACTATTAAGTTCTATAGTAAATCCTACCTTATGGTCCCCAAGAAGAAGTTCATCTCATATGCCCAAATAGTCTATGAAAGCCTCATCATTTTGGAATGTGTCGAGTTGTAAAGGTCCTTGATGGTCCCAATCAATAAGTTGTTGGTGAACAAGGGGAAGGCCATCAATGTTTTCAAAGTCAATGGTAGTAAGGGTGAAGATACAGTTATCTTTAGGTATATCAAGGTAATTGTCAAGGTCATTGCTAGAACTCTCTTGATTAGTCTCAATTATGAAAGAGTCCAAAGTGCCATTACTAAAAGTGCATTAAAAAATGGGAGTCCTCACTCTTCGTGATTTCGACCTAGAATCTAGAAACACGAGCTATTTGGGATCATCAAGGCTTTTTTCTTGACCAAATCTAATTTTTTTATAAAATTCCTCTTCTTATGTGGGTTCACTTGGTTCTCTAAATGTTTTGGTGAGCTCATAATCACTCGATGATTTGTCTAAACCCCATTCCCATTCATTGGAGTCGGTGGAATAGTGACTTTCTTGTTGATCATTGGAATTTCTGGTTTGCAAGTGTTTATCCTGAAAGATATGAAACCGAGCCCTTTTGAGTGCTGATTTTTAAATGTCAATTTTGGTTGCAAAGGTTGAGTGATACCTTCTTTTCTCAAGCCAAGAGGAATTTTACTAGATCGTACGCAAACTTTTGTAAGATTTTAAATCCTTTGCCATATTTTTCGCATGGTATCTTGATGTGATATTATGTATCGTCTTCAAGGTCTCTGTGCATCATTTTGTATAAGTCTTCTTCTTCCATTTCACCCCACTTTTGGAATATCATAGGATCTCATTTGAGTGTAATGATAGATACTCATTTAGAAGGATGTGGTCATCCATATTCTTTCAGTGAATCCATAACTTGCCTCAAGTACATGGTTTGATTTAGAGTGTATTCACCCATGCCTTTATTGGAAGAAAATATTTTACCTTTGATATACTGATAGGAAAGCAACTATTGGACACATTAAACAACATGGGATAAAACAGAGAGAAAAATATAAATGAACATTTTCAAGCACTTAAGGCTTGAATGAAGACAAGAATAAGGTTGTCTTAGGCAACTATAGATAAATATCAAAAGAAAATATGTTTTGTAATTAAGAAAGATGAAATCTAGATGGAGGTAGTTGTCCATAGGACTATCTGGGTAACTAAAATGGGATATGAAATAGATGATAACATCATTGAAACTTATGCTAAATCCCTCCTTGAAGCACCAAAGGAACCATCTGAGAAAGTCTTTGGAAATACAAAAATAATTGAAAGTGGTATTCAGTCTAAGAAAAGAGTTAAGAAAGTTGAACAAACAGTGAGGAAGGGAACTAGCCAAGCTAAAGCTATTAAAGAAGATGTACTGAGAAAAACTGGTATCAAGGAAAGTGAGCTGGAAGGACTTCAACCGAAAGCTCATCTTTCACCAGTTGCAACTTCTTCTGAAAGTGATATACCAGTGGTATTCAAAAGGGTAGAAAGGAAATGAAAAACCTCACTGGTACCCTCACCCAAACCTAGAAGAACAAGAAAAAAGCAACAGGCAGTTAGGCCTCCAATTAAGAAGTTAACTCCAAAGAAAAAGAAGGTAAAACAAGTTATTGCTCCACTGGATAAACTTCTAAATGAAATAGCAGAAGATAGAAAATTGAAAAATATTAGCAAATTGTATAACACACTTTCTGCTAATGATAAAGAGAGCGTAGAGAATAGTGTAATTTTAAACTTGGACATATACAAGAAATTTTTAATGGAGATTGTTGATGAAATACCCAATTATTTATATAGGAGACTATAATCTAGAAGGGTAGCTATTGTTGAGTTAGATTAAAAGATAAAAATTGAAAAATTGCTTACATTTCACCGAGTGAACTCCATTGAAGAGATAGATCAATTAATCAGCAAGGCCAACTGGAGAGTATTTTCAACCGGTCACCGACATGTTGCACTTATGGCAAGAAGAATGAATGAAATTTCTCAAGAAACTATGGATCAATGGGACATATTCTTTGTTGAAAAGAAAAATAGGAAGAACTTAAAAGACCTAACACTATTAGAGTCTATCAAAAGGACAGGGATAAGGGGAAAGGTAAGGTAGGTGGACCTCCAAACCTTAAGATAAGTGATAAATTACACCCACCTTCTTTTGATAATCCATCGACACATACAACTGACAACCAACCAGCTACAGAGAGTATGGAGACTCCTCAAGAGGATACAAATTCCGAGTCTGAGACTTTGTACACTCTGAATATAGACACCTAAGAGGTAAACATTGTGGTGGAAAAAGAGACCATCGAGGATAAGAAGAAAGATGTGGCTACTAAGTCACTGGCTACAAATGTTGACATTGAGGTTAGTGATGCTATAAATATAAGCACAGAAAAACCTACTCAGACAAAGGAACCATCAGAGGATACCACTGGGAAACCATCAGAAGCACCGGTAGATAAAACTAAGAAAACATATGTTAGGTCCTGGAGATAACTGAGAGGGGGGGTGAATCAGTTGTCAAATAAATTTAAGCCAAAAACAACTTAATCAACTTTTTGCTTAATACCGATGAACCAATCTTTTATATCGGTGGATAATTTTATCAGATAATTGTAATACCGGTAAAGATTAATGTATGAAATAAAAGACAAAGTCATCCACTACACATAACACCAATAGTTTTACGTGGAAATCCTGTAAGGGGAAAAACCACGATGGGAAACCTTACCCACAATCAGATGATACTACTGCAGATAGTAAGTGTATACAAATGGGGTTTGCACATGCAGAAAGGCCAAGCACCTAGAGCTCACTTCTCAAACACAAAATAGGAGTCACACTAACTACAATTAGATGGTTAAATCCAATAAGGGTGTACTACTCAAAATAGCATCTTCATATGCTGGATTCAGTACCGGTATAGTTTTGATATGCTTTCACAAAAAACTTCCTTCTCCTTCAAATGATGTTTATGTGTATAGCTCTTCTTATTCTTGAATATACCTTCACACAAATCTTTTTCGCATTGCACATCTGATCTTACAAATAAGATCTTACATTTATACCATAACCTAAGACTAATTTTAGTAGGTCGGCTCTACAAGATATTACAATAAAATCATTTTACAAACAAAACAATATCTGATGTAATAACCGATTCAAAATGTTGGCTTTATGCATTTACAACAGTAAATCATCTCCATAGCATGTTGTGTTGATCTGGAAAAGATAAACCTGCCAGTGTATAACCTGGACCTATTTGTCGATAACAACAAATATGCAAATACGAATATGCCAATAAACAAATCTGCAAGACAAGGTGTCCAACAGATGTATTCGATATTACCAAGTGTTTTCCATGCCATTCCAAGTGTCGATGATCATTATATCCTGTTGGTGTACCATATACCGATGACTGTGCATAAGTCATTTGCTTGCCGGTGAATGTTGTTGATTCTCCAAAGTGCTAGAGTTGATAGGATTTAGTAGGTGTTGACATCAATGACAAAACCATACCAAAATACCAACAATCTCCCCCTTTGGCATTGATGGCAACAGAAGATGGAAAAACCATCAAAGTGCCAAAATAGAAATGCCAAATACCAAAGTACCAACAATTGCCAAAATATAAGTAAACTCTCCCAAAGTATCAATCTCTCCCCCTAAGAGTAACATCTGTTTCCTTATTTTTTTCCATACCAATCTCTCCCTCTTTGACATCAAATGTCAAAGATATTACAAAACCAAGTTCATATACAAAATACCAATCAATTTAGTATACCAACTACTCCCCCTGAGAAGTAGCTTCCTCATCAAAGCCGAAGTAAAAGATTTCTCTATTAATTCTTCTGGTTGATGAAAACTATCAACTCTCTAAGAATCTACCGGTGGGGCTATGATCCCAAGCTGATCTCTAAGATATTCAAAAGTTTCCTTAGGCAGAGGTTTAGTGAAAATATCTGCTATCTGCTCTTTAGTATTCACATAAACTAGTTTTATTTCTTTTACTTCAACATTTTCCCTTAGAAAATTCAATTTGATGGAAACATGTTTTGTTTTAGAATGTAGTATCGGATTCTTAGATATATCAATTGTTGCAGTGTTATCACAATAGATAGTTATAGGTTCCTTACATTTAACCTATATGTCTTTCAACATTTGTTTAAGCCATAGTACCTGTGTACAGTTAGTTGTTGGTGCAACATATTCTGATTCTGTTGTTGAGAAGGATGTACGACTTTGTTTCTTACTCAACCAAGAAACTACTCTGCTTCCAAGGAAAAATACTTCATTAGTGGTGCTTTTTCTATCATCCACATCGCCTGCCCAATTTGCATCTATGTATGCACATAATTCAAAATTTTCATCTCTAGGATACCATAATCCAAGATTTATAGTGCCTTGTAAGTACTGAAAAATCTTTTTCTCTACTGATTCATGATTTTCTCTAGGATTACTCTAAAATCTTGAAACAATACATACTGCATTCATGAAATTAGGTATGGTTTGTGTCAAATATAGTAAACATCCTATCATAAATTTGTACCTGGTTGGATTAACAGGTGTAGATTCATCCCTTAGTGATAGTTTGTCATTTGTAGTCATAGGTATGCTTACCAGTTTAGAGTTCTCCATCCCAAATTTCTTTAGTAGCTCCTTAAGTATTTGGATTAACTTAAGAATATACCTCTATCACTCTATGAAATCTATAATCCTAAAAAGAATCTTATTTCACCGATCATAGACATTTCAAATTCTTGTTGCATTTCAATAGAAAAGTCTTTACATAATCCATCTTCTCCTCCAAAGATTATATCATCAACAAAAACTTCTATAGCCAAGATGTCATTATTAGTTATTTTATAGTATAAGTTACTATCAACATTAACTTTAGAAAAACCAATCTTCAGAAGATACTTATCCAATCTTGCATACCAAGCTCTTGGAGCTTGCTTCAATCCATGCAAAGCTTTCCTTAACTTGCAAACCATATCTTTGTCATATGTCAAAGAAAATACATCAAGTTGTTCAAAGTAAACTTCTTCTTCAAGATCTCCATTCAGAAATGCACATTAATATCCATTTGGTATACTTTGTAGTTCTTATGTGCTGCAAAAGCCAAAAATAATCTGACTGCCTCGATTCTGGCTACTAGTGCAAAGGTCTCATTATAATCAATTCCTTCTTTATGAGAATATCCCTTACACACTAGTCTTGCTTTATTTATGATAGCCTTACCATCTTCATTAAGTTTGTTTCTGAATACCCATTTTGTTCCAATTACATTTTTATCTTTAGGCTAGGGAACTAATGTCCAAGTGTTATTCTTCTCAATTTGTTCTAATTCTTCTTCCATAGCTTTAGTCCAATATTTATCTTCACAGTCCTCATTAACTGATGATGGTTCAATTTGAGAAATGAGACATACCTCTGTTAAGTACAGATACAAATTGTAAAGCTCTGAAGTCAATAGATAATAAGATGAGAGGGGGGGTGAATCATACAAACTTAATCTTCAATATATTCAACAGATTCAACCTCAGTAGCCTATACTACAGAATATAGTTAAAACTGTAAAACACTAGAACTCATGAACATATAACATCACAACACATATAACACCAGATTTAACATGGAAAACCAAATAGGGAAAAACCACTGTGGGATTTTTTACCCACTAAGAAATATACTCTTCTAGAGTATGCTCGGTTCAAAGCAAATCCTGTTAAAGATTACAAACACATTGCTAGATGTGACCCGATTAAGGGATTTCCCTTAGATCTGTTAGGATCTTGCACTTTGTTAGAAGTGACCTTGTCAAAGGATTTCAAACACTCATTTAGAATGTTACCTTGCTAGAGGATTCACAAATAAGACTGTTAAGTCCACTCGGTTAAGAGATTTTTTGTCACTTACAAAATAAACAACAGTAATAAAATATATCTGCAACTTCACATCTAAAATGCTAAAGCAGATTCTATTTGCTCAAAACAATCTTGTCATGGGACTTATCTTGTCCCTCTACTGGGCTCCCTACTCTGTTATTCAAATAGGTCTTCAAGCTTTTGTGCTCAGTAATCACTATGTAGCATCCCTATGCTTACACTTGCCTGCATACATTGCTCATCAACAATTCCTTATTTATAAACAATTCTAACCGCTTAATCTCCTTGATCACATTTCCATGATCAATCTTAGCCATCAGATCTTCAAACTTGACCAGATTCAATGTATCCTTCGATTTGAAACATTTTACCTTGCCTTGGGACTTGCATTCCTTTCTTGGAACTTGTACCAGGTATTGTCATTCAATCTAAGCTGTAGATATTCCTCTTGATTTTCCATTGCCATAGATCCTTAACAAACTTCATGTGCGGCATACCAATCATTTAATCAACTCTAGCTCATCATTGTCCTTCATTAAATAATGTTTGTATCCATCCAATGCGATCTATTATAACTTGGTTGTTACTTGGTTAACACTGAATTTTACTCAAAGACATTCTGCCTTCTTTAACTGATATCGATAACCTTAGGGTTTACCGACTAGGTTCCTTTACTCGATGACATAGTACAGTATTAAACTTAAAGTCAACAACATATTTAGGACATCAAAACAATCAAAGCAACATGATCTCATCATTGTCTAACTCGGTAATAGTTTCCCATTGAATAACTCAATTCTCCCCTTTATTATCATATTCTTTCTGTGTCACTTACCGACCTCTTAATACTCATCAAAACATACTTCTCAAGATATGGCAACATCATACTGAATCAGAAAATCAATTTCTTGACATCAATGACAAAATAATATTATTAAGATAGTAATCATCCTTCTTCAGTTATATCAATAATCTTCAACAACCTTCTCAATATCCTTATTGAAATTCCAACATTCTTTCTTTCTACTGTTATGCCAACAATCTCCCCCTTTGGCATTGATCGCAAAACCAACTTGATTTGATTCAATTGATCAATCTGGATTCTGATTGTTGTGTCAACTTCTTCAGCTATCTAAAGTCTTCTCCCCCAGAGAATAGTCTTATGTTATCTTCTCCATCATTTTCCCCATTTACTCTTCTCCCCCTTTGACAACAATGCCAAAAAGAAAACTAATTCAGGGTTCCTTCTCCTATGTGATTGCCTCATTGTGTTACACATGTATCATTTCGGACTCGGTCAGAGAAACTTGTCTATATTCATAATTTCCCTGCACACTTTTAGAAAATCTCCTAAAGTGCGCAAATCAACATCAATCCACAAGTAATATTCTATAGAATCATTTAATTGACGCTTTCACCGAACTCTGATAGTGAATAGAAGATAGGGGTAGGACCACTAACTTTCTTCTGAGATACTCAAAAGTGTCTTTTGGTAGTGGCTTGGTGAAGATGTCTTCAATTTGCTCCTTTGAACTGATATATTCCAACATAACTTTCTTCTCTTGAACTTCTTCTCTGAGATAATGATACTTTATAGAGATATGCTTTGTCTTAGAGTACATTACTGGATTCTTTGAAATTTTAATGGCACTAGTGTTATCATAGAATATAGTTACTGGCTTGGTAACCATTTTATTTATACCTTCCATCAGTTGTTTGATCCATGCTATGTTGGTACAATTCAATGCTGTAGCGACATATTTAGCTTCAGCTATTGACTGTGAAATGCATCCTTGTTTCTTGCTAAGCCAACTTACTAGTCTGTTTCCTAAGAAGAAGCTCCACCACTTGTGCTTTTCCGGTCATCAATGTTCCCTGCCCAATCAGCATCAGTATAAACTTTTAAATCAAAATCATTTCTCTTTTCATATAATAAGCCATAGTCTTCAGTACCTCTCAGGTATCTAAAAATTCTCTTGATTGCTGTCATATGGCTTTCTGTGGGATCTGCAAAAAATCTTGCAACTATACCTACTGCATGTGCTATATCTGGTCTGCTATGAACAATATATTGCAATTTTCCAATCATAGATCGGTAAAGTGTCTCATCAACAGATGCAGATTCATCATTCTTTTATATTCTATAGTTAGTAGTCATAGGAGTACTTACCGGTTTAGAATCCTCCATTCCAAATTTCTTCAGGATTTCCTTTATATACTTGGATTGAGTAATGAAAATCTCATTTTTCATTTGCAGTATTTGTAAACCTATGAAATACTTTATCTCACCGATTAATGACATCTCAAATTCTTTGCACATTGCATTTCCAAAGTTCTTGCATAGAGAATCATTTCTACAGAAAATAATATCATCAACAAATATGGCTGAGAGCAGTATACCATTGTTCTCATCATTTTTCATATACATGTTGTTGTTTTCACTTGTCCTTATAAAACCAATCTTGATTAAGTAAGAGTGCAGTCTTTCATACCATGCTCTGGGTTCTTGCTTTAGACCATATAATGCTTTGTTCAGCTTACATACCTGATCTTTATTCTTGTCTTCAACAAATCCTTCAGGTTGTTCAATGTAAACTTCTTCTAATATACCATTCAAAAATGCATATTTAACATCCATTTGATATACTTTGAAATTTTTGAAAGTAGAATATGCCAACAATGTTCTTACTCCCTCAAGTCTAGCCACAGGTGCAAAAGTCTCACCATAATCTATTCCTTCTTCTTGAGCATAACCTTTGCATTCTAGTCTTGCTTTGTTCCAAATGACCTCACCTTTTTCATTTAGCTTGTTTCTGGAAATCCATTTTGTACTGATTATATTTTTGTCCTTTGGTCTAGGAACCAATGTCCATGTTTCATTCTTCTTGATTTGATCAATCTCTTTTGTCATAGCATTTACCCAATCTTCATTGTTAAATGTCTCTTTTACTATTCTCGGTTCAAATTCAGATATCAGACATGTGTTTTGTCTCATTTTGTTCCTTGTCATTACTAGATCATCCTTATCTCCTATAATTTGACTTGATGCATGATTTCTTCTGACATATTTGGCTAATATAGGCTTGGTAGGCTCTGTATGATCTTCTTCATCACTCGGTAACTAGATACAATCTTCAGGTTCTTCAGCAGCTTTCTCAGTAGGACTTCTTGGTTGAAGATACACAAATTCTTCATAATTTTATGGTTCTTTGGAATTTCCTTCATCATTTCTTTCTGCAAATTCATCAATTTTCACATTTGCACTTTCCACTATTTTGTTAGATGATTTGATCAGACATTTAAATGCTTTGCTTCTAGAAGAGTAGCCAAGAAATGTTCCTTCCTCTCTTTTTTGGTCAAACTTCCCATTTTTGTCATCTTTGTGAACATAGCATCTACTTCCAAAGATTTCGAAATAACTTACATTAGGTTTCTTGTCATACCATATTTCATATGGTGTCTTCATAGTTCCTTTCTTTAGTTGTACTCGGTTCAGGGTGTAAAATGCAGTACTTATTGCTTCTCTCTAGAATTTTTGTGGCACTCTCTTTTCAATCATCAGGGTTCTGGCACAATCTACAATAGATCTATTTCTTCTCTCAGCTATCACATTTTGCTATGGAGTTCTCGGTGCAGATACTTGCCTTTTTATACCATGATTATTGCAGAATAAGTTAAATTCGTCAAAAGTGAACTCTCCTCCTCTATCAGATCTAAGACATTTCAGTTGTCTTCTTGTTTCATTTTCAACTCTTTCCTTGTACCATTTAAATATTTGAAAAGCTTTTGATTTTTCTTTTAAAAACATTACTGGCATCATCCTTAAGTAATCATCCACAAATAATATGAAATATTTATCACCATAATAACTCTGAACTTTCATGGGACCACAAAGATTAGTGTGTACAAGATCTAAAATTCCTTTATAGGTGTAGGACTTACTTGTAAAGATTGATCTTGTCATCTTACCCATCTAGCATCCTTGACACATAGCATTCTCAGGTTTTTCCAGACTCGGTAGACCTCTTACACGATGCTTCTTACTTATTTTGATCAGATTATCAAAATTTACATGACAAAACCTTTTATGCCATAACCAGGTTTCTTCTATTTTAGCATATAGACATTTGTTCCGAGTTGAGTCAAGATGAAATGTATTACCTCTTGTTTGAGTTCCGGTAGCAGCTAGTTTTCCATGTTTGTCATGAACTTTGACAATTCCCTTCTAAAATTCTATTCAGTATCCTATATTGTTTAGCTGTGCTACATTCAACAAATTGTATTTCAAACCTTCAACCTAGTATACATCATTACATTTAGCATTGTCAAGAAGTGTGATAGAACCTTTACCTTTCACCGGACATGGGGCATCATTACCAAATCTTACATAACCTCCATCATAGTCTTCTAATTTAACAAACTTGTGTTTATCACCTGTCATGTGATGTGAGCATCCACTGTCTATGATCCAAGAATCATTATTATTTATGTAAGATATTAGGGATTTTTCTTCATACCTTTCTTCATCTAATCTATCTTTAATAGCCACATAAACAACTTCCTCTATATCAGTTTCATCAGATTTATCATCATTAGATTCCTCGTCAGCTACTAAGCATGTCTTTCTATCTCTCCTTCTGAAGTCTCGGTGTCCTCTGTAGTGATTGTCTTTCTGTCTGTCTTCTCGGTATTCTCTTTTTTCACTAGATTCTCTGTCAGGACAGTTAGAAGCCATATGTCCTATTTTATCACAATTGAAACATTTCAAAGCTAGCTTCCCTTTATACTTACCTTTGCCTCTCGGTAACCTTCTGGCCAATAGCGCTTCAAAATATTCTAGCTTTCTGATTTCCTCATACAGTTTGTGTATTTCTTCCATGTTTTTATGAAATCTTTCATGTGAGGCCCTACCCTGACTCATCATGACATTTCTATTATTTTCATATTCAGACTATTATGGATGCTTTATTTTATGCATTATGGATTTAGAAATTATATGATTCCATGATTTGGATCACATTGACGTATATGGATGCTTCATTTTATGCATTATGAATATGAAACATAATATGTTGCTAGAATAGAAATTACTTGAAATGATGTATGTCATTATTGGATTTGTAGGACTTCATTTTGATGATAGAAATAGGATGCTTATTATATGAATGGTTCAATTTTGAGGATTATGATAATTGCTTATGTGGAATCGAATTGGAATATATGAGATATTGATTATTATTGTCAAATGTATGAGTGTTTGGTATGCAATGGAATCCATGTGTTTAATTATATATATTTGTGATTATTTGGAATTACTAATGTGTTGAATGAGATGCACAGGAAAATTATCCATGTGACCATGGAAATAATATGGAGAACCAAACCTAGACCTATGTATGTTTGTTAAGCCAGGGGTTGTCTATTTGGAGAGACAACACCCCGTTTGTATTGTATTTTATTTGTGAAAGTAAATGATGCATGTGTGTTAAATTGATTTTATTTATTTGTGTAATCCTACAAGAGACAAATTCCATGTGTGATTTTTATATTGTATTTTATTGTGTCACTTGACACATGTGCTGATTAGTGTCATTGATTTTGACTGGTCTCTTGGAGGGAGTTTTGTTTCTACCAAATCCATTCAAACATATGAGTGTGGTCCCAAATTTGCCTTGGGTAGGGAGTCTTAGGAGTGGTCAACTCAGGTTTGACCCGTAGGTTAACTTCAATTGGGTTTCTAAGGGGTCAAATGAACTCCTAGGGTCAGTTTTAGGGCTTTTCTAAAGGTCCAAAGGGTATACCTATGGGTTAGGGGTATTTTTAAACATGTGACTAATCCCATGTGACTATTTAGTTACCTCAAAAAGTGGTTTTCCCAAGGTGAGCGAAAATTCAACTTAGAAGGTTCCTCCTAGGATAGACAACCTTCCCTTTTCGTGTCAAACTCTCTTCCCCATCCTCTCTTACCTTTTCCCTTTCCAGTTTTAGCAACATGTAAGAGGTTGGGAAGAACAACCAATGGGAACTCTCACTTTACCCAAGGGGTTGGGAAGAGTGAGAGAGGCCTTCTTAGGCAAGGATTAGGGACTTAGTGACTAATCACCCACTCTCCATTGTTGGAGATTATGCAATTTTTGAATAGTTGTAGGATAGAATTTTTGGTGAAGGGTTGGTGAAAAGTTTGTGTGGATTTGGGCTGCTCATCCCCAACTAAATTTATCATACCTTTTGGCAGATTAAGGTTGGTTCTACTTCTTTTTAGTTATGTTGTATATGTTGTTTTGAAAAGAAAGAAATGCTTGTATGAGAAGATGTGTATATGTAATTTGCTTTGTAGGAGAAAGATGTAATTTTTCCTACCCTTGTTCTTTTTATGTTTACTTGTATTGGGAGTGTCCAAGGCCTACCACTCTTGGTAGAGTAGGATGGTCTTGGGGTGGAAGAAGTATGACAGCCTTGGGTGAGAGGTTCTCCTTATGGAGAGTGATCTCAAGGGTGTTCTTTGTGACCCTTGCTGCATAGCCTTGTGAATGCATTTGGGGGTCATAAGGGGAGAAGATATGGCTTTCATGCCTTTGGGGGACATAAGGGTGTGGAGATGTATTTGTTGTATTTTGATTGCCATGAGGTGGCTTGACTTGTTCCATGCTTGCAATCTCCCCAATGGTATTTGGTCCACATCCACCCGTGGAAAGATCATCACAAGTTGTGGTGAGAGTGTAGCTTGGGTTGGGAAAATGCATGTTGAGTGTTTGCCCTATATTGGTTGTGATTGTTTGTTTGTGACCTGTCTAGTGCTTGGTTCTCCAAGCTCGGGGGTGGCTTCTCGTAAGCCTAGGCTGGGAGGTGAGCTCTCCATGGTCAAGTTGTATTCTATTTGCAGTTTGTTTGGGATGGGAGAGAAAAGATGAAGAGATTTGTTACTGTTTTATGTTGCAAAAAAGTTTCAAAGAAAAATGTATTTATTATTGTAGCTTGTAAGGGAAAAAGCCAATGTTGTATTTATTATTCCAAAAGTAAAGAACTATTGTATTTTATTCATAGTTCTTATTTAATGGAAAGGAGAAGTCTAGTAGGGTTTTCAAACCCATTTGTAATGATATTAATATTGGGTGTTAAATGCTCTTAAAGAAATGTATTCTCCTATTTAGTCATGATTGAAAGAAAAAAAAAAAGGGAAACATGTCTATGTTTGGGATTAAGTTCCTATTGCTATTGAAATAATATATGTTGCATTTATGTTTATTCTGCAAATAAAAGTTCATTTTATCCCTTATGCAAAATGGAAATGGTATATGATAGTTTTTACATTATATTCTAGTTTTATTTATGTTGCTGTAATTTAATTAAAACTGTCATTTGCTCTTTCATTTATTGTAGAAAATAAACCCAATAGTAATAGCCTATTTTTTTTTTGAAAAAGGGTTAGCATCTAGATTTAGTTTCATTTTGTTTTACCAGAAAAGATTACATTAAAGCTTGCTATTTTGTGTGCATTGTAAATATTAGTTACAGAATACTAACAACAAAAAAAGGAGCAGAATATAAAACACATATTTTTTCAGCCTTTTAGAAAAGAATATTTTCCCATTATCATGCTACAAATAATATTAAAAATCTCTACATGTATTTAAAGAAAAAAAAAAAGAATAGTTTCCTCATCTAATTCTAGCTGCTAAATTCCTTATTAATATTCCTGTATATTTTATTAAGCTGGAAAACAATAAATAAATAAACAAACTGAAAGTGTGCTTATATATATATATATATATATATATATATATATATATATATATATATATATATATATATATATATATATATATATATATATATATATATATATATATATATATATATATATACATATTTATATGTATATGTGTACCTCTTAATATATATATATATATATATATATATTTAAATTTATTAATTTTTAAACAAAAAAATATATTATACATGTTGCAGACTGGGGGAAGGGCCAAGAAACCCTACCCCGCCGATTGGCTACCCTTACCCCTTGCGGGCGCCACAGTGAGCGGACACCGCTCGCTGTGGGCCGTCTGCAGTGGGCAGGGCGAAGTCTGCCACTGCGGTGACCCCCAGTGGCGATGACCGCCACTGTGGTAATCCGCAATGGGCGGCAGCCGCCACTGTCGTGGACGACGGCCGCTCCCTGCAGGTTACCGCAGTGGCCGCCACTCGGCTCCCCCTCACTTTGCATCCGCTCGGCCTCCGCCATCTTGAGCACCTCGGCCCCTGCACAATCCTAAACCCCTGCCCTTAACCAATTTTGGCGCCCTTCCATGGTTGCCGCTCCCAGCACAGTCCTGCACACACACAAAAAAAAAAAAATACATACACACACACATACACAAAGCCCTAACCCAATTTTTGGGTTAGGGCAAAACACATATGAAAAAGAAAAAAATTATAAAATAAAGAATGTGTGTGGGTAGTATTAAAAATGTTTATGGTTGCCCCAAAAAATATATATATAGGCAACCCTAACCCAATTTCGGGTTAGGGTTAGCATATGGACTTTTTGATTTCTTTTAAAGGTAAATAAAGAAAAAAGAACCCTTTATCCTTTAAATATAAACATATATATATACTTCCTCACTCACTTACCTATATATATATATGTCTTAGACATATAGTTATATATATATATATATATATATATATACAATTCTATAATTATATGGACATAAAATAGCTAATCTTAGATTAATTAATTTACTTTCAATTTTTATATGTATGTATAAGCATTTTAATAAGATGCCATAAATTTTAAACTCTTTGGGAGGTTAACCTTTAGGGAATTAAAATGACATTTGTATGTCAAGATGGCCCCTTTAAATTTTAATTATAAGGCATTTTAATTAATGGTAATTTTGCTTAATAGGTTTATTTAATCTAAGAGCTAGGGCAAATTAATTTAGACCCTAGGCAATTAAAGGACTATATGAGATTATTAATATCCCTTATCAATTAATTTTAGAGATTATTTGTTAAGTGAGTTTAATTATTTATTAAATGGGAGATAATAATAATAATTCTTTTGGAGAATTATTATCCTGCTTTTAACTTTAGATCATTTTTCGCCTAATTGATTTAGTTGTTAGATTCACTCAAAACATAGTTAAGACTAAACTAGTTTTGCATTATTTTAATAAGTTAGTTGTACTAGGTTAAGTATTTTTTTAAAAAAATTATTCCGTTTGTGCCCAAAAGTTTGGGCATGACATTTTGGTATTAGAGCAAGGTTTCCAACACTAGGAACCTTTCTCCATTACATTTGGCTTTAGATTATTTAATTAATAGATTATATTTATTTTTATATTAGTTAAATTTTTTCTCCAAAAATATTTATTTATTTCATTTTATTTTATTTTCATATAAGGATGCCTCCAACTACGCGACAAGCTCGCAAACGTGGTAGAGGCCCTAGGCGTGAATGCATGGCACGTGAAGAGGTCGATAGGGAGGAATCAGTTCTGGAAGTGAACCCAAAATCTCCTCCTGAAAGGCCAATTGACTCAAACCGAGACATCTTGGTAGCTCTACAGAACCTGATTGGCATAGTTTAGGATAGGCTTTCGGTAGTAGATCATAATGTTGAGAACTAGGACTCAGGGAGCCGTAGAACAGTAGAATAGGAATGGAGTAGGAGTCCACCTCCTAATCCTATAGAGAGTCAGGTTGGGCATGAGCTTGAGTCCGTTCACCTACCAGCACCACCTCCAGTCGTAGCACCAGTGTATTATGAGAGGGCACGTCAGGATCTAGGGGATCTAATCAGAGAGGTTATGCATCTTCAGCCACCATCTTTTGGGGGATCTATCGACGGGGTAGAAGCAGAGGCATGGCTTTTAAGCCTAGATAGGTGCTTTGCATTGCGCTCTTATGAGAGCAATCTAAAAGCACGTGTAGCAGTCCACCTATTGCGAGGAATAGTCTCCACATGGTGGAGACAGGAAGAATATAAGTGTGGCTTAGTTATAGATACTCTCACTTGGGAGATTTTCACAGAGAGATTTAGGGAGAGGTACTTATCTGAGCATTATAGACAGCGTAGGGTGGATGAGTTCCATGACCTCCAGCAAAAGGGTCTTTCAATGACCCAGTATGAGAAAAAGTTCTTCGAACTCTTACCATACGTAGACTACCTAAAAGATGAGAAGCTTCTCATCAATCGATTTATCAGAAGGTTGAATACCGACATAGCAGGACCAGTGAGGATGGCCGCTCCAGGGAGCCTTCAGGTTGCCATGGAGAAGGCTTTGATAGTAGAGGAGATTCAGGTCAGACCCTAGGACTCGAGGGATCAGTTCCAGAACCATAACTCTACACCCCAGACTTATGGGTTTCAGAAACCCCATTGGAAGGGTAACAATAGACACACATAGGGGTTATCCAAACCCCCTCCTCCGCAGCAGTCACAGTAAAACCAGAGGCAAAGGCCTCTGCAGAGTCAGTAGGGCATGAAGCCCAAGCAGTGGTAGTCACAGGGTCAGAGGCGAGATCAGAGATCTCAGGCTCCTTACACACCCACGGAAAGGACTCAGCAATCCTCCAGGGGTGGGTATAGTGGTTCTAGCAGGACAAGGAGATAGTCTTTCTCCATACCATAGGGAGTGTAGTTTCAAGCACGTGGCGCTTGCTTCACATGTGGAGCCATGGGACACATGGTGAGAGAGTGTCCTCAGGATCAGATGGCAAGTAGTCAGAGGATGGCAGCATCAGAGCTGATAGTTAGGGATATGGGCAAGTCCCATAGGGTCTTCGTAGCGGTTGACAACCTCCAGGCAGAGCATAAGGCCACGATTATTGAGGTTGTAGGTATGATCAAAGGTAGCAGTGTATCTATATTATTTGATTCAGGAGCTACTAACTCTTTTATATCTCCATTGGTTGTGGAGCATTGCGGGCTAGTGGCAACTAGACAAAAGATCAATTGGGAAGTGGAATTAGCTTCAAGGGCTAGAGTGTCAGTGGAATCAAAGGTTAGGGGATGTCAGCTTCAGATTGGTAATACCACCACCTTAGTAGACCTTAGAGTTACACCACTTGGGTCATATGGCATCATACTTGGCATGGATTGGTTTTATGCCCATAGAGCCAAGATGGATTGTCACCTGAAAAGGATTGAGTGTGAGGATGATCATGGTTCTTCCATAGTAATCACTGGAATTCAGAGACTCGTGTCTCTTCATATGATCTCCGCCATGCAGCTTAAGCGGAGCATGCAAAAGGGATGCTAGTTATTTGCCATCACCATTAGTGATAAAGAAGAAGAAGAAGAAAAGGAACCATCTATTGATGACCATCCTATCCTTAAGGAATTTTCTGACGTATTTCCTTCAGAGTTACCCGGTATGCCACCCCGTAGAGAGATTGATTTTCATATAGACCTTGTTCCAAGAGCCGAACTAGTTTCAAAGACACCATATAGGATGACCACAAATGAGCTTAATGAGCTCAAGATGTAGCTTGAGGAACTTCTAGAGAAAGGCCACATTCATCCTAGTGTATCCCCTTGGGGTGCACTAGTCATCTTCATGAAGAAGAAGGATGGATCTCTCTGATTATGCATGGATTACCGTCAGTTAAACAAATTAACCATCAAGAAATGATATCCTTTGCCCAAGATCGATAATTTATTCGACCAACTTCAGGGTGCCAAAGTATTTTCTAAAATTGATCCGAAGTTAGGGTACCATCAGTTGAGGATAGTGGATAGCGATATCCACAAGACCACATTTCTCACTAGATATGGCCACTATGAGTTCACCGTGGTTCCATTCAGTCTTACAAATGCCCTAGCTATTTTCATGAGTCTCATAAATGGATTATTCCACACATTCCTTGACAGTTTTGTGATTGTGTTTCTCGATGACATATTGTTATATTCATGGAATGAGGAGGAGTATGAGGAGCACCTGAGACAGGTTTTGTAGTGTTTGAGGGATAATCAGTTATTATGGTAGTTTGTTGAAGTGTGCTTTCTTTAGAACAGAGGTCAAGTACCTTGGTCATGTTATATCCGGTGATGGGATCTCAGTAGACCCATCAAAGATCAGAGCCATTATGAATTGGCCAGCGCCAACCAGTGTGACAGAGGTCAGGAGCTTCATGGGCTTAGCAGGGTATTATTGACGTTTTGTTGAGGGATTCTCTAGGGTCACTCATCCTATTACTTCTCTTTAGCGTAAAGGGAAGAAATTTGAGTGTACAGAGAGGTGCAAGAAGGCCTTTCAGGAACTTAAGAAGGCACTTACTAGTGCACCTATCCTTGTAGTGCCAGATCCTTCAGCTGACTTCATGGTTTGTACAGATGCTTCCCTAGAGGGTTTAGGAGCAATCCTTATGTAGGATGGAAGAGCTATAGCTTTTGAGTCTAGGAAACTCAAGACTCATGAGCTTAACTACCCTATTCATGACCTTGAGCTTGCAACAGTAGTGCATGCACTTGTGAGGTGGAGACATATCCTTTTGGGTCATCATTTTGAGTTACACTCAGACCATCAGAGCCTTTAGTACATATTCACTCAGCCAAATCTTAATGCACGTCATAGGAGATGGATGGAATTCTTGTGCGAGTATGATTTTGACATTCACTACATCAAAGGGAAAGAAAACATAGTTGCAGATGCTTTGAGTAGGAGACGTCATGAGGTATACACCATATCTATGGGCATGGATTTGAGAAATGGATGGTATTTAGAGGTTTGCTAGGCTATATGATCTTAGGAAACTTTAGAAGGGAAATATGTGGATTATTCCTTAGAATCCGATGGATTATTATGCCATAGAGGGCGCATCTATGTACCTTCTTCCGGGGGATTGCAGGAGTTCATTATCATAGAGGCTCATAGAGCTCCTTATGCAGCACATCCCAGGGTTAAGAAGATGCATGCAAACTTGAGGGAGTTATACCATTGGCCAGGAATGCGGCAGCTTATTGCTAAGTTGGTATCCCGATGCCTTGAGTGTCAGAGAGTCAAGGTGGAGCACCGCCATCCAGGTGGGTTGCTCCAATATCATGCTATACCAGAGTGGAAGTGGGATACTATATCTATGGATTTCATCATTGGTCTCCCTATGTCATCTCGTCACCATGATGCCATCTTGGTGACGGTTGACAAGTTGACCAAAGTGGCCCACTTTTCACCACTTTGTACCACCTTCACAGCACCAGCAGTAGCATAAGTGTTCTTGCAAGACATTGTCAGACTTCATGTCATTCCACACAAGATCATTTCCGATAGGGATTCCCTCTTCACTTCTTCCTTTTGGAAGGCATTGCAGGCAGCTATGGGCACCAAGCTCAATTTCAGTACAGCCTATCATCCGGAAATGGATGGCCAGACAAAGAGGGTTAATCAGGTGTTAGAGGATATGCTTTGCATGTACGTCATGGATTACTAGACTAGATGGGAAGAGTACCTTCCCTTAGAGGAGTTTGTCTATAACAATGGGCATCACACATCTTTGGGGATGCCACCCTATCAAGCATTATATGGCAGACCTTGTAGGACATCATTGAGTTGGGACCGCATAGAGGACAGAGTTGCTATTGGTCCTGAGATAGTCCAGGATATGGAGCAGCAGGTGGATTTGATTAGGCAGCATCTTAGAGAGGCACAGGATAGAAAGAAGAAATATGAATATGTGAAGAGGATAGTTCATAGTTACTTGGTTGGAGACAAAGTCTTCTTGAGAGTGCGATCGCATAAGAGTCCAATCCGTTATGGAAAGGGTTCTAAGCTTGCACCTCTATTTGTAGGAGCATTTGAGATCCTTGAGAGGATAGGACCAGTTGCCTACCATTTAGCATTGCCACCTAGCCTGTCGGGCATCCACGATGTGTTTCATGTTTTAGCTTTTAGGAAGTATATCTATGATGAGTCTCACATTCTAGATTGGGATACCTTGCAGGTGGAGTCAGACGGGTAGCTAGCTTTGGAGCCCATTCACATTTTGGCATGCCGGATGCTCGGCCTTCAAGGTCGAGAGCTGGACCAGGTTAGGGTCCAGTGGGATTGCTATGATGAGGTTACAGCCTCATGGGAGGATGCAGCACGTATGAGATCACAGTACCCCCACCTTTTTGATGAACTCCAGGATGAAGTTCGTGCCTAGAGGGGGAGGGTGTGAGGCCCTACCCCGACTCATCCTGACATTTCTGTTATTTTCATATTGAGACTACTATGGATGCTTTATTTTATGCATTATGGATTTAGAACTTATATGATTCCATGATTTGGATCACATTGACGTATATGGATGCTTCATTTTATGCATTATGAATATGAAACTTAATATGTTGCTAGAATAGAAATTACTTGAAATGATGTATGTCATTATTGGATTTGCAGGACTTCATTTTGATGATAGAAATAGGATGCTTATTATATGAATGGTTCAATTTTGAGGATTATGATAATTGCTTATGTGGAATCAAATTGGAATATATGAGATATTGATTATTATTGTCAAATGTATGAGTGTTTGGTGTGCAATGGAATCCATGTGTTTAATTATATATATTTGTGATTATTTGGAATTACTAATGTGTTGATTGAGATGCGCAAGAAAATTATCCATGTGACCATGGAAATAATATGGAGATTCAAACCTAGACCTATGTACGTTTGTTAAGCCAGGGGTTGTCTATTTAGAGAGACAACACCCCATTTGTATTGTATTTTATTTGTGAAAGTAAATGATGCATGTGTGTTAAATTGATTTTATTTATTTGTGTAATCCTACAAGAGACAAATTCCATATGTGATTTTTATATTGTATTTTATTGTGTCACTTGACACATGTGTTGATTAGTGTCATTGATTTTGACTTGTCTCCTGGAGGGAGTTTTGTTTCTACCAAATCCATTCAAACATATGAGTGTGGTCCCAAATTTGCCTTGGGTAGGGAGTCTTGGGAGTGGTCAACTCAGGTTTGACCCGTAGGTTAACTTCAGTTGGGTTTCTAAGGGGTCAAATGGACTCCTAGGGTTAGTTTTACGGCTTTTCCAAAGGTCCAAAGGGTATACCTATGGGTTAGGGGTATTTTTCAACATGTGACTACTCCCATGTGACTGTTTAGTCACCTCAAAAAGTGGTTTTCCCAAGGTGAGCGAAAATTCAACTTAGAAGGTTCCTCCTAGGATAGACAACCTTCCCTTTTCGTGTCAAACTTTCTTCCCAATCCTCTCTTACCTTTTCCCTTTCCAGTTTTAGCAACATGTAAGAGGTTGGGAAGAACAACCAATGGGAACTCTCACTTTACCCAAGGGGTTGGGAAGAGTGAGAGAGGCCTTCTTAGGAAAGGATTAGGGACTTAGTGACTAATCACCCACTCTCCATTGTTGGAGATTATGCAATTTTTCAATAGTTGTAGGATAGAATTTTTGGTGAAGGGTTGGTGAAGAGTTTGTGTGGATTTGGGTTGCTCATCCCTAACTAAGTTTATCATACCTTTTGGCAGATTAAGGTTGGTTCTACTTCTTTTTAGTTATGTTGTATATGTTGTTTTGAAAAGAAAGAAATGCTTGTATGAGAAGATGTGTATATGTAATTTGCTTTGTAGGAGAAAGATGTAATTTTTCCTTCCCTTATTCTTTTTATGTTTTCTTGTATTGGGAGTGTCCAAGGCCTCCTACTCTTGGGAGAGTAGGATGGTCTTCAGGTGGAAGAAGTATGACAGCCTTGGGTGAGAGGTTCTCCTTATGGAGAGTGATCTCAAGGGTGTTCTTTGTGACCCTTGCTGCATAGCCTTGTGTATGCATTTGGGGGTCATAAGGGGAGAAGATATGGCTTTCATGCCTTTGGGGGGCATAAGGGTGTGCAGATGTATTTGTTGTATTTTGATTGCCATGAGGTGGCTTGACTTGTTCCATGCTTGCGGTCTCCCCAATGGTATTTGGTCCATTTCCACCCGTGGAAAGATCATCACAAGTTGTGGTGAGAGTGGAGCTTGGGTTGGGAAAATGCATGTTGAGTGCGTTCCCTATATTTGTTGTGATTTTTTGTTTGTGACCCGTCTAGTGCTTGGTTCTCCAAGCTTAGGCGTGGCTTCTAGTAAGCCTAGGCTGGGAGGTGAGCTCTCCATGGTCAAGTTGTATTCTATTTGCAGGTTGCTTGGGATGGGAGAGAAACGACGAAGAGACTTGTTGCTGTTTTATGTTGCAGAAAAGTTTCAAAGAAAATTGTATTTATTATTGTAACTTGTAAGGGAAAAAGCCAATGTTGTATTTTATTCATAGTTCTTATTTAATGGAAAGGAGAAGTCTAGTAGGGGTTTCAAACCCATTTGTAATGATATTAATATTGGGTGTTAAATGCTCTTAAAGAAATGTATTCTCCTTTTTAGTCATGATTGAAAGAAAAAAAAAAGGGAAACATGTCTATGTTTGGCATTAAGTTCCTATTGCTATTGAAATAATATATGTTGCATTTATGTTTATTCTACAAATAAAAGTTCATTTTATCCATTATCCAAAATGGAAATGGTATATGATAGTTTTTACATTATATTCTAGTTTTATTTATGCTGTTGTAATTGAATTAAAATTGTCATTTGCTCTTTCATTTATTGCAGAAAATAAACCCAATAGTAATAGCTTATTTTTTTTTTTTAAAAGGGTTAGCATCTATATTTAGTTTTATTTTCTTTTACCAGAAAATATTACATTAAAGCTTGTTGTTTTGTGTGCATTGTAAATATTAGTTACAGAATACTAAAAACAAAAATAGGAGCAGAATATAAAACACATTATTTTTTCAGCCTTTTAGAAAAGAATATGATGTCATGGAAATGGAGACAAGGCAACAACAAAGTTCAATGTTAATAAGTTAGTTTCAACCATAAAAACAAAACAAAGAACTAAAAACCATTCCAAACATATCAAGAGAGATGTCAAAAAGCATGAAAGAAGTTTAACAAAATAAAAGAAAGGAGAAGAGCCTCCCTAAGATGCTTCCATGATGCATTTTGATGCTTCTCCCTTGTTTCTCTCCTCTCCAAGTCCCAAATGAGTGTAGCTCTCAGCTTTTAGCACTAGCCATGGATGCCATATGGAGATTCAAGATGGTTGAATATGATAAGCAAATACTATGCAAGAGTAGATAGTGATGCTATGAAAAAGCTCTATGCTAATGCTAGTATAACAACAATACTCTAAAATGCTTCTTTTTTTGGTTGAGGAGAAGGGTTCTATTTATAGAAGAAATGGGGAAATGAAGGGTTAAGATTGAATGGTTTAATCAAGGGCCAAGTTTGAAAGTTGGGGATCCATGTGCACAATTGGCACCAATAAAATGGTGACAAGTTTCAACATAGGATTGGGTTGAGAGAAGAGGTTGGAGGCATTAAAGGCCTGAGAAGACCTCATGGTTATCTAGAAGGTAAGGGTCAAGTCTAAATTAAGATTACCCATTGGATTAAGAGTTAATCCAAGGATAAACCTTTGTGCAAATGTTTAAGAGATAATCATGGTCAAAGCATTAATGGCCTGATGAGACCTTTGGGTTGGGTAGAGGTTGAGTCAAAACAAATGTTTTAACCATGTGGGAGGGTTTGAGGTAACCATTAATGGTTATTGGAGACTTTGGGGATTAAGTGGTTGAAGGTTGAAAGCCTTCAATGGTTATCAAAGACTTTGAGCCATTTAGTGGTTGAAGGTTGGAAGCTTTCAAAGGTTATCCAAGACTTTGAGGGTTAATTTGTTGAACACACAAAGCATTAATTGCTTTTCAAAGACTTTGGAGTCTTTGAGAAGTGACTCCAATTTGCTTAGGAATGTGACAATATTTAGGGGATGGATTAGGCTAATTAGGAAGGGTTTAGAAGAATTTAGAAGGGGTTTAGGCATACAAGTGGATTTTGTAGGAAAATGCAAGTGGGAGAAATTTTGGTATTTTCAATTAAAATAAAATCATTTATTTCAATTAAATGATGTAATTTGCATTTGGATAAATATTCAAATAAATATTAATTTATTTAAATGAGAAAAATGAAGATAAAACATTAAAATGCTTGAAGACTTTGAGGGAAACCATTAAAGGCTTGAAGACTTTAAGGAAAACCATTAAAGTCTTAAGAAGATTATAGAAGGAAGCCATCAAGTTTGAAGACTTTAAAGCCATCAAGTTTGACTACTTTAAGGGAAACCATTAAAGGCTTCAAGTGGGTAAGGATAAATAGGATTTTAAATAAATAATTTATTTAAAATAGTTGTGCAACTTGCTTTTGTAGGAAAATACAAGTGGGTGGAGGATAAAGGTGATTTAAATAAATTATTTATTTATTTAAATGTGAGAGGTGGGATTTTGGAGGATTTAAATAAATATTAATTTATTTAAATGTGAGAGAAGATTTAATTAAATAAATATGATTTATTTATTTAATTAATGGTCTGAATTTGGTTAAGTGAATTAAATCAAATAAATTGAATAATTTATTTAATTAATAGGAGAAGAGGGTTAAGATGAATTAATTAAATATTAATTTAATTAATTATTAATTGATGGTTAAATAATCAAATAAATACTAAGTATTCATTTAATTAAGTGGACAGATTTATGTGACTACATTTGCCCCTCTTTGAGACGGTGCAGTTTATCGCATCGTTTCAAAGAAAGAAAAATAGGTGTGAAGAAATGCCCCATAAAATGTAAATTTAATGGGTGGTATGCCCCCTCGAGAGATGGGCCAAATTTTTTTGAAAAATCGGGCGATCTCTCGAAAAAGAATGAAAAGTGGAGGGGAGGTAGAATAGAAGAAATTAGAACTAATGATGAAAGAATGGGAGAAAATGGAGTGAATATGAAGAAACAACAAGCCAACGAAGACTGTGAGGTCATGCAAGAGATACATAGCAGATGTAGTGTGGGGTTTGGATTGATGCTATACAATTGATCAAAATTGGTTGGACAATCTAGTGCAATCGGTTTAATTGCCCCGGTCAAGTCAAAGCGTGACAGTTGATGTCAGTTGGTCGCTTGGACATGATAAAGTCTGAGTAAGTGAATCAAAGTGACCTGATGTGACTTAGACAATTGATGTAATTGCCCGATGAAGTCAAGGTATATGAAGCAAAATACTCGTTGAGACGTAGACAATTGATGTAATTGTCCGTTGGATTGTGTTTGATTGGTTGATCAATTGATAGTGTGTGCGTGTGATGGATGGTTGTGGGGAATCATGGCAACCCCGTTGAGACTAGGTCATTATGATAAATGCCTGATGTAGTCTAGGATTACCATAATCGATTACCTGTTGAGACCCGAAGATACTTGATCAGAGTATCTGTTGATAGTCTAGGTGTGTGGGAGTCGATGTATCTGTGCAAAATAGAGTAACTGGCTTAATTTTGTGGATGAGTGAGGATGGGAAGCGATGAAGGGATTAGGATGATGTTGATGATCAAGATAGGGAGGGTGAGGGGGGATTTGATGTTAGATAGAAGATATGGAGGACTTATGACTCATTCCTATGGAAGAAGATGAGTAAAATAGAGTATGCATTATTATGACTATGTATGCATGATATGCAGCTATTATGAATGTAGGGATGGGTGGAATGCAACGAAATGCAATATATACAGATGAGATGGAATGACGATCCATGGTGCTTTATTTTTCATCATTGAGCTTTAAAATGTTGTAAGAAAATACAAGCAACTTGACATAAAGATTCAAGATGACCAGAGTATTTCTTACATGGATTTTGATATAGCAAGTTAATACAAGCAACTTGATATAATGGATCAAGTCGACCAGAGTATTGCTTGCGGAACAGACAAGGATTATCTCCGTTCATGCATGACTTGGATCGTCCTCCTTGATCTTAGGCTGATCATATCCTGAGACAAGTGCATACTGTACAAAGAAATAAAACCTTTATCCAGTTTGGACGAGGTAGGAGGAACCAAAGGAAGAGCATTGTACCTGCAAACAAACAGTATATACATAAAGAATAAAGAATAAGGATCCTTGGTAATGGTTCATGCTCATATGGTCAAGGTATACGCTGTAGTCAGCAAGCCGTAGTGATCTATGACTATATTTTTGCATAAGATCATGTAGCTTGGTGAACTTCCCACGTAGACACCATTAGTACATGCTCCAGAACTTCATCGGAAATAATGCGCAAACGATACAAAACAATGCTGAAAGATCCCGATACAGATAAACAAATGAATTACTCACGAATCAACCAAGCATTTGATAGCTTAACATAATTTTCTTGTCAAAGAAAACGTCACTTTTGTCTTTGTTTTGGTAAGGAAGGATGCATCCTTGTTTAAAGATAGGTTTGGATTTGTTAATGTCGATTGTGTGGTTTGATTGGTAAATGGTCATTTGTGTGAGTATTTTGTATCTGATCGGATGAATATGTACAAGGTGTTGTCATGTTTTTTGGGTGATTTTCGATGGTTTTTCCGATGTTTTTTGGATTTTGTGAAACAATTTTGAATGTTTTTGGTATTTTGAGAGTCATTTTTTTTTAATGTTTTTGATATTTTCTGATGATTGCCTGAATGAAGAGCGTGATGAATCATATGAGACAATGTAGAATCCACTTCCTTCACGAGGGTAAGGGTATTGCCCCCAGTTTGTAGACCTGACTATGAAAAGGTGGGATGCTAGACGCATGGAGTATTTTCTTAATTGCAGATCAAATAACAAGCCATGGTTTGGATGGATGGATGTATGTGTGCATGAATGTGATCGCAATGAGCCTGAAAGATACTGGAGCCATTGCCTTTACGAGTGGTGCCTGTTTGCCAGGTTTTCACCATCGCACTTACCCAAGGTGCCACCGGAGTGGTTGTTCACCGTTTGGATGCATGATTTTTTTCTTTACTTTTGTGAATGTTTTTGTATTTTCTTCAGGACATTTTCTGAATGTTTTTGGTATTTTCTGATGTGCAGTGGAGCCTGATGCTCTGTACACCTTAGGTATAAAACCTTTTGAGGTGCATGCTGTTGATTGGATCTGCAAGCGGTTCTCCTTCTGATGTAGCCAACTGATATGCCCCGGACCCGAATACAGCAGTGACAACATATGGGCCGAGCCAATTTGATTCAAACTTGCCTTGATGTTCTCTATGTGGTTGGTTGCGAGGATTTTCGCGAAGAACAAGATCACCTACCTCAAATGTACGAGATCTAACTCGGTGATTGTAACTTCTACTCATGCGCTGCTGATAGGCTTTGAGGTGATTGTATGCAGCTTGTCGCTTCTCATCTAGTAACTCTAAGTCCTGAAGACGAGATACTCTGTATGCTTCATCATCGATGAGATTGTGCAATGAAACTCGTAGTGACGGTATCTCGACCTCAATAGGCAAGATAGCTTCTGCACCATAGACCAATGAATAAGGAGTTGCACCTGTAGGGGTCCGAATGCTAGTTCGATATGCCCGTAGCGCTGGATTCAATTGAACATGCCAATCACGGTCGACATCATTGACTGTCTTCTTTAGGATCCTCAATATGTTTTTATTGGATGCTTCGGCCTGACCATTGCCTTGTGGGTAATAGGGAGTGGAAAAGCGGTGTTGGATATGAAATTTCTCACAAAGCTCACGAACATCCTGATTTTTGAAAGGAAGACTGTTATCTGTGACAATGGACATGGGCACACCATACCGGCAGATGATGTAATTGAGGATGAATGAGGCGATCTGCTTGCCGGTGACTTGGGTAAGTGGAACAGCTTCGATCCACTTGGTGAAATATTCGGTGGCGGTAATAATGAATTTATGGCCATTGGATGAAGATGGATGGATTTTACCCACAAGGTCAAGGCCCCATTGACAAAAAGGCCATGGTGTTGTGATTGGTTGCAGTTCTTGAGCTGGTGCATGTATTAGGTCGCCATGAACTTGACATTTTTTGCACTTCCTGACAAAGTAGTAGGAATCCTTTTCCATAGATGGCCAATAGTATCCAGCTCGCATGATCTTCTTGGCTAGTGATGGACCACTTGAGTGAGTCCCGCAAATTCCTTCATGTACCTCTTCCAAAGCCTTTGTTATCTCACCTTGTTCTAGACATCGAAGGAGAGTACCATCAAGACTGCGTCGGTATAGGGTTTCGGCAATAATGGTATATCGAGCAGTTTGGCGAATGAAGGTTTTTCGTTGGTTATTTGATTGGTCGGGAGGAAGGGTGTGATCGCGGAGATAGGTGTAGAACTCACCATACCATGGGGATTCAGAACCGACAAGGTGACATATCATGTCGGATTCGGGGATATCATAAGCGGGAATCCAAAGCTGTTCTACCAAGAACTCGTAGCGTGTTGAATTCTGTGGAAGATCTAAGAGAGATGCGATGGTAGCCATGGCGTCAGCAGCTCGATTCTGATCTCTTGGTATCTGCTCAAAAGTGATAGTAGTAAATGATGTCTTTAGAGTGTCCACCATTTGCTTGTATGGCATGAGTTTATCATCTTTGGTCTGATATTCATTTGTTGCTTGTCGAATGACTAGTTGCGAGTCGCCATATACTTGAAGTTCTTTTAATTTCCATTGTATGGCTAATCTGAGTCCTGTGATCAAGGCCTCATACTCTGCTATGTTGTTTGTGCATGGAAATGTGAGCCTGTAAGACTTCGGGATGCTATCACCTTGAGGTGTGATAAACAGAATGCCTGCCCCCGAGCCGTGCCTAGTGTATGAACCATCAAAGTATAATTTCCATGGTTGTGTTGTTGTGATCATGAATATCTCTTCATCTGGAAAATTGGAAATGAGAGGATGATCGCCTATGAGTGGTGCATCAGCCAACTGATCTGCAATAACTTGACCTTTGATAGCTTTACGGTCCACGTACTCGATGTCAAATTCACTTAGAATCATTACCCATTTGGCCAAACGACCTGTCAATGCTGCTTTGCTGAGTAAATACTTGAGTGGATCAATTTTTGCGATGAGTTGTACCTTGTGTGTTAACAGATAGTGCCGCAATTTACTGGCTGCTAAGATTACTGCTAGGCAAGCTCGCTCAATAGGTGTGTAATTGAGTTCATAGCCAACCAGTGTGCGAGAGATGTAGTATATAGCACATTCTTTGCCTTCTGCATTATGTTGTGCCAGTAGTACACCCAATGATGTACTTGTTGCCGAGATATAGAGTAACAATGGTCTACTTGGATCTGGTGGCATCAGCAATGGTGGATTCATGAGATAGTCTTTAAGTGTCTGAAATGCTTGCTGGCATCGAGCATCCCACTGAAAGTGGATGTTCTTGTGTAGCAAATGTGTGAATGGGTGACACTTATCAGCCAATTGTGCAATGAATCTGCAGATAGATTGAAGCCGTCCTTGTAGTGTTCTTAGCTGACTGATATTCTTTGGAGGTGGCATGTCCATGATTGCTTTAACCTTTGCTGGATCGACCTCAATGCCTTTGCTTGAGACAATGTATCCTAGAAGCTTCCCGGAGGTCACTCCGAAGACACATTTCTTTGGGTTGAGTCGAACATGGTATTGTTCCAGTCTATCAAAGATTTTATCTAAGATGTGAAGATGTCCTTCTCTAGTAAGTGATTTTGCTAGTAAATCATCCACATAATCTTCCATTATAGTATGCATCATGTCATGGAAGATGGTGGTCATTGCTCTTTGATAGGTCGCTCCTGCATTCTTTAGACCAAAAGGCATTACATTCCAGCAGTATGTGCCCCATGGACATGTGAAGGCTGTCTTATGTTGGTCCTCTAGTGCGATCTTTATTTGATTGTATCCTGAAAAGCCATCCATGAGTGAAAGCATGGCATGTCCTGCTGTCAAATCTACTATGATGTCAATATTTGGTAGAGGGAAGTCATCCTTAGGACATGCTTTATTTAGATCTCTGAAGTCTGTACAAATGCGGATGCCCCCTTTTGGTTTGCCAACTGGCACAATATTGGAGATCCATTCTGCATAATCAATTGGTCTAATGAAACCAACATCCAGGAGTTTCTTGAGTTCTGTTTTGACTAGTACGACAATCTGAGGATGCATCTTACGAAGTTTTTGCTTGACAGGTTGGGCTCCTTTTGCTACTGTGAGATGATGCATGACTAAATCAGGATCAAGCCCAGGCATGTCTGCATATGACCATGCAAAGTTGATCTGACGCTGTTGGAAGAACTCTATAAATTGAGGTTGTTCCTCTGGAGTGAGAAGAGATGCTAGATGTATGATATGAGGGTTTTCAGGAGTCCCCACATTGTATTCTTTGGTTTCCTCGATAAGAATCGTTGATCGTTCCTGTTGTGTACTAGCAGGGAGGATGTCAAACCCTTCATCCTCAGGCGCCTCAGAGAGGTTTTCACCATTGGATACGCTCTTTCTTTTTACTTTTGTCGGATCAAATAGTGCCACAGTGTGGTTTTCACTGGAAGATCCATGTTTTATTGTTATATTTTTGCAGCTGAAGGATTTGGCATCTGCCCCGAAGTATGCTGCGCTATTAAGTTCAATGGCGAATCCAGCTTTGTGATCCCCGCTTGGTAGATTATCCCTTAATTCCAAAAAGTCAATGATAGCCTCATCATTTTGGAAGAGGTCAAGACATGGGGGATTTGGTTGGTTCCATTCGATGAGTTCAGGGTGGATAATGGGCATTACTTCATCGATTAAGTTAAGTGCGGGAGATGTATCAGTGAGGGTTAAGACAGTGTGGTGAAGGTCGTTGATGGTACTCTCCCTGTCAGAATCAGGCGTAGGATGAGACGTAGGGTCTGTGGAAGATGTTTCCAGCTCAGGTACCCAAGTGGTCTTTATCTGTGCTTCTCCGTAAACAGGGATGTCTTTGCGTGGCAGAGGTGGTGATGTGTCTTCCTCATCTGAAGTGTTAAGCTGTACAGAATCAAATTCCCACTCATGTGAGTCGGTCTCTGAATCACTCTCCAGCATCCGATTGCTATACCATACTGGGATGTCTTTGGAGTTAAACACGGCAGGTGTGATTGGTTTATGTATCCTTGTAGTGATCGGTGCTGCAGGAATTGTGATGGGGTTTAAAGGTTTTGTCACTGGAAGTATCGACAGTGTTGATTTAGTGGCTTCTGCGGGAACTGCTAGTACCATAGATGCTGCTACGGGTTCCAATATAGTTGCTGCTGTGGATGGGATTACTAGTTCGATTGGTGGGATTTTTGGCACTGATGACGGTTGCGGTGGGTTTGTGAGCCTCGATGGGGCAGTGACAATATTGCTTGATGGTGCTTTGATTATGAAAGGTGTCCTCTTTACAGTAGGTGGGCAAAATGGTTTGCTAGGTTTTCCTTTAAATCTGAGTTTAGGAAGGATCTCTTTTTCAAAGCCTAGGCCTGTATTACCTTTGGGCTTGAACTCTGGCAGCAACGGTTCATGTCGTCCTTGTTTGCAGTATCCCAAAGCACTCTGACCATCATATCCCATTCTTTGCATAATGAGGAGGCCTTTGCCATACTGTTCTGTAGGAAGTGTAACTCGCGGTATGTCAGTGGTGATGGGATCTTTATAGATCCATTCCGCTAGGTCCTTATCTTGTGTCTCTTCCTCTTGACTCTTTCCAAGGATGAAAGGTGTTAAGGCACATGCAGGCGTGTTTAGTGGTTGCTGGAGTAACTGCTGTGGTTTACCATGTGTTCTAGGAGAAGTGGGCATTTGTCCCACACAAAAGAGCTGACTCAAGTTGTATTCTCCAGGACCTTCCTCTGCGATTTTCATCTTAAGCTTTTCTTGCTTGGGTATAGGGGTGTTTGAACTAGCAAGAGAGGCGGGATTTACATATGATGTGGAGGAAATGGCTTCCCTATTATTAGGAACAGTAATCTCTGGTTGATGGCTGATATTATGGCAAAATGCAAAGGGATTTGCATCGCCCAGGATTGTGATCTCTGCACCATTATGTGGGAACTTGATACATTGATGGTAGGTAGATGGCACAGCTTGCATGGCATGTATCCAAGGTCTCCCTAATAATAGATTATATGGCAGAGGAAGGTCCAGAACCTGACAAATGATATGCTTTACCACAGGGCCCACTCGGATTGGTAGTACCATAGCTCCTTTAGATGAATGCTCTGCATCATCATAGGCCTTGATGGTGATCTTCTTGCGAGGATCCACTGATTCTACTGCATAGCCCAATGCTGTGACCAACTGTAGTGTGCAAATGTTTAGGCCTGCTCCATTATCAATCAAGACTCGCTTGATCCTGTGTTGGTTGACAAAGCCTTCAATGTGGAGTGAGGCGTTATGAGGTTGCTGGAAGGAAGAGTTATCACTTTCGGAAAAAGTGAGACAAGGTGATGACTTTAGACTTCCAACCATGGCTTGAAATTGGTCCGTGTTCAGGTTTGCAGGGACTGACGCCTCTTGGAGTGCTTGATCCAAGATTGTTTTATGAGAGGGTGACAGACGCAAAAGCTCCAAAGTGGATATGAGCGCAGGCGTTTTATCTAATTGTTCCACAATATTGTACTGCTTTGGGATGGAGGTGGTGCCTTGTGGAGCTGCCTTGATGGTAACTTTGCCGCGACGCGTAACAACATTGCAATTTGAGGTGGGATTTTTGAAGGTTATGGTTGCAATTTGTTCACTGGCATCATACAGGTGATTGACAGTGTAATTATACGCAGCTTGCGTATAATCAGTGGTATCAGTGCCTCACCGGGATGTGGAAGGACCCCTTTGATCTTGTGATGGAAGTGGATCCTTGAACATGAGATGATCATTATTGGTCGTTTTTGGGTCATGTCCTTCAATTTCAATTTCTCCTCGGTCAATAAGATCCTGAATGAGATCTTTCAATCGGTGACAATTACTTGTTTTGTGTCCTCTTCCTTGATGGAACTCACAATGTTCAGTATCTCTCCACCATGCCGGTTTGACTTGCGGCTCATAATTTGATAACTTAGGTAGAGTGATCAAATTCTGAGAAATAAGTTGTCGCATCACCATTTCAATGGGTTCCCCTAAGGGAGTGTATGTGCGTTTCTGTTTTTGCTGACGAGGTCTTGGTTCATCATGAGATGTGATGCGACCTTGATTAGGAAGAACATTTGTGTTATTTTGAGGTGGAGGATTTTGTCCTGCAAATCTGACCACAGGTTGTGCATTTTGGATAGTTCGAGCATCCACAACCCCATCGTTGACGATATTTTTATTCTTGTTCCAGAAGTTTGGTTTGTCACTATTGAAGCGCGGGCGAGGACCATCTTTTGGTTCATTAAAGATTTTGATGAGCCCTTTCTTGATGAGTGCCCTTTCACATTTTATACCCTTGGTGATCATATCGTTAAAGGAGTCTGTATCTTTGACATCCAGGTGAAATTCCATTTCTTCGTTTAAGTTGGAAATGAAAATTTCCACTAGTTCTCGTTCAGGTAACTGAAGAGAACGTCTGCTAGACATTTGGCGCCATCGTTGCAGGAATACTGAGAATAATTCCCCTGGTTTTTGTTTGGTGTTGCATAGATCAGCCATGGTGATGTCGCGTTCAATGTTATGAGAGTAATGAGATAGGAACTTCTGGATGAGTTCCTCAAATGTTCTAATGCCACCTGGTAGTCGGGAAAACCATGATGTGGTGGTTCCTCCCAAGCTTTGGGGAAAAAGGCGCATTAAGTATGTGTCCTCATAAGCCACTTCAAGACAAGCGGAATGAAATTCTCAGACATGATCACGGGGATCCCCCTTTCCTCTATATTTTTCAAATTTGGGTGTTTCGAACCCGCGTGGAAAAGGTGGCATATAAAGATTCCTATCAAATGGATAGGGACAGATGTCGTTAAGTGAGAATTGATTGGTATTAACACCACTATGAAGTTGTTGGGCGAGATTCTCAACTTGTTGCCGCAACATCTCCATTTCATTAGGAGGAGGAGGTGGTGGGTTACCTCGAGGGATGTTATATCTGATGGGATCTCTACGCCTTTCCTCCTCATGGCGACTTTGTCTTTCTAATGCTTGTCTTAATTGGGCAAGATCAAAGTCTGAAGGGAGTTTGGCTCCTTCTTGAGCGAGTTTTAAGAAGTGAGCATCTGCGTTGCTCCTTAGTATTTCATCAAATAATCTGTTAAAATGAGGGTTATGCTGAACCCTTTCGATTGTTGAAGGAGTGGGTGTACTTGGGTTTTCATCATTCCCATTTCCTCCCAGTGCCTCTTGAAATTCATTGAGGTTGTCCTCTTCTTCCTCAATTTCTATTTCTCGTTGCCTTGATCGTGATCGGGTTTGAGCCATTTTGTTTGCAAGTTTGTTTTTGAAGTTGATTGAAGATGATGATGAGTGGTGATGAAATGAAAGATTGATTGGTGATTTGTGTTGTATGGGGATCTCTAGCACTTTAAGGTAAATGTAACTGAAATTCCTTCTTTGAATTGCTTGTTTGTTTTGATAAGATTTGATGTGATAAGGTGTAGAGAAATCTGAGATGTGTTACAGATTTAACTACCTAGTAATGAGAGGATTCACTCATGAACTAGTTTTAACCTGCATAGATGTGTCTCTTAGGATGAGCTTATCCTAGATGTAGAAACAATCTAAAAAGTGATGTGATGTGTTTGATTTCAAGCAATATCTAAAAAGGAATCGTGGGACAAGAACCTCTTAATGTTTTGAGAGTTGGGATGGATTGACGATGAAGTGATGATGTATGAGTGGGATGATGGATGAAAATGTTTTCAACTTCAATAAAAACTTTGTGTCACAAATGGGACAAACTCTACTTCTTCCCTTTCAGGCGTTGGTGGCACTTCTCGAGCTGTGTTGTAGGTGATACAGATGTTTGGGAAGAAGTTGGGATTAATCTTTCCTCCTTGATTTTTGTGATAACTCAGAGCTCTATATTGCATAAAAGCTCTGCGGTTCAATGATTCGGAATCAAATTCGTTTGTTTTACCTTGAAGATAGAGACGCATGCGATGTAGAAAGACTCTATGTGAGACAAAGATTTTTCTATTGAGATAGAAGAATTTCCTCCTTTTGATCAAAGCCTTTGAGCTTAATGGTCTCCTTCTTAAGTTGATATTCTGATGACACTTCTTCTTTCGCAAGATGTGAAGAATGGTCATAAAATTTGACTCTTTGTTGTTTGTACTTTGTTTTTGATGTGTTTGGTTGTTTTTGAGAAATGTTGGATGAGTACTTTGTTTTTGAAAGTGATTTGCTGATTTTTCTTTGACAAGAAAACAAAGCAAGCACACAAACACAAGAATGTTGCCCCCAAAGGCACAAATGAGTATGGGTCTAGATCAACCCAATCTTTGGACTTGTATATGACCCTTCCTTTAGATTTATTTTAAAGTGTATTTCCAAAGCCTGAAGTCGGCTCAATTTGCACTAGGTCTGTAAAACGAACACACTTCAAACACTTTTTATCCCTAAGGTCAAATGGCCAGTTGTGATAAATTTAGCCCACATCTTGATATTTCTTCGACTTTGGTACTACATACCTTATGAATCCCGCCGTGGCAGGTAAGGATGTGATATACTAAGTCTTGCACGAGCATAACAAATAGATGATCCCTATGATGGGGGAGTCACCACTTTTATCAAGCCACAAGTGACTTTTCAAAAAGCTATGTTTCTACTCAAGGAAATATGTATGGTGAGTATCTTGGGAGCAAAACCATCTATGCTCTTGCACTAAATTATATCTCAAATATCCTCAATCAATAGAATGGGTGGGCTACTACTTAAAGGTGTTTAGTCATGTTCGATATTTTTGGACATAAGTTCATTCTGCAGTGACTCACTTAAGAGCCTTGTAACTGGTGGTGGGGCCCATTTGTCCTTTCGGCCAGTTACACTGTAGGAACAGCTATACCCAAGGCTACAGCTTTCGCTCTCACCTGATTTCTATAGCGGCTCGAAGGATTTACCGCTCGAGGTCGTTCCCAAGAGTATCGATCCCTTGGCAGGCCTCTCTTAAAAAGATAAAATTTGAGCGTTACTAACACTTTTCTCTTGCACCTAGGACCATGAGAGCCAAGGGAGAGGATAGTGTGTGTTAGAGGTAGGACCACTCGACCAACTCTTTTGCACAAGTGTGCCAAACACAAAATTCACTTGTTCCTTTTAATTTGTCATCGCAATGATTTTCTATCTATTTGGAGATGTTGCTCCAACAATCATGGTGTTCTTTTTAATTTTCAAAGGCAATTGTTGGAGTAAACTAGAATTTGAAAATCCTGGTCAACTTAATGAAAAACATGTTTGCATGAAGTAAAATTGCTTTAAAAATGAGACAAGTTGATTGTGAATTTTATTTGCACCAAAAATGGAAGTGTGGATTGTAAGTTTTATCTTGATGCAAGAAATAAAATTTGCCTTGTTGATTTTAAGCACCAAAAGAATTTGTTCCTAACTTTGCAACAAAAAAAAAAATTTGCGTGTTTGTTTTTGTGATTCTTTTTAACTTTGAACAAGTGTGATTCTTTTTTAGAGCTCCAAACGAAAGATATGGTTCTTTTTAAAACTCCAAATGAAAGTGTAGTTGATTTTAACCCAAAAGGAAAATGAATTTATTTTATCCTAACTTGAAAGACAAAGTTAGCAATATGAACAAAATTTATTTCCTAAGCTAAAATTGCTAAAAATAATGCTATTGTAGGGGTTAGTTAAAACCTGCACAAAAGATAATTAGTTAGAAAAATCTGCATGTTTTGGTGGGCTTCTACAAGCCTAAAATTTTTGGTTTTCGGTTACAAGGAATTTTCTTACAACTCTTTGTTACAATAGCTCTATTCTGTGTGAAAACAGAAGTGCTATTTAACATGAAAGAGCAACATTATAGACAATAGCGTTAAAGTATCAATTTGCGAAGGTGCTAAATTGAGAAGAAAAATGCAAGAGAATGACCTGTGTGTCAATTAAAACATTCAAAAGTTAGTAGTCTTCAAAATGATTGCTCTTTGATTCACGTCGGGTTCACCAAATGATGTCATGGAAATGGAGACAAGGCAACAACAAAGTTCAATGTTAATAAGTTAGTTTCAACCATAAAAACAAAACAAAGAACTAAAAACCATTCCAAACATATCAAGAGAGATTTCAAAAAGCATGAAAGAAGTTTAACAAAATAAAAGAAAGGAGAAGAGCCTCCCTAAGATGCTTCCATGATGCATTTTGATGCTTCTCCCTTGTTTCTCTCCTCTCCAAGTCCCAAATGAGTGTAGCTCTCAGCTTTTAGCACTAGCCATGGATGCCATATGGAGATTCAAGATGGTTGAATATGATAAGCAAATACTATGCAAGAGTAGATAGTGATGCTATGAAAAAGCTCTATGCTAATGCTAGTATAACAACAATACTCTAAAATGCTTCTTTTTTTGGTTGAGGAGAAGGGTTCTATTTATAGAAGAAATGGGGAAATGAAGGGTTAAGATTGAATGGTTTAATCAAGGGCCAAGTTTGAAAGTTGGGGATCCATGTGCACAATTGGCACCAATAAAATGGTGACAAGTTTCAACATAGGATTGGGTTGAGAGAAGAGGTTGGAGGCATTAAAGGCCTGAGAAGACCTCATGGTTATCTAGAAGGTAAGGGTCAAGTCTAAATTAAGATTACCCATTGGATTAAGAGTTAATCCAAGGATAAACCTTTGTGCAAATGTTTAAGAGATAATCATGGTCAAAGCATTAATGGCCTGATGAGACCTTTGGGTTGGGTAGAGGTTGAGTCAAAACAAATGTTTTAACCATGTGGGAGGGTTTGAGGTAACCATTAATGGTTATTGGAGACTTTGGGGATTAAGTGGTTGAAGGTTGAAAGCCTTCAATGGTTATCAAAGACTTTGAGCCATTTAGTGGTTGAAGGTTGGAAGCTTTCAAAGGTTATCCAAGACTTTGAGGGTTAATTTGTTGAACACACAAAGCATTAATTGCTTTTCAAAGACTTTGGAGTCTTTGAGAAGTGACTCCAATTTGCTTAGGAATGTGACAATATTTAGGGGATGGATTAGGCTAATTAGGAAGGGTTTAGAAGAATTTAGAAGGGGTTTAGGCATACAAGTGGATTTTGTAGGAAAATGCAAGTGGGAGAAATTTTGGTATTTTCAATTAAAATAAAATCATTTATTTCAATTAAATGATGTAATTTGCATTTGGATAAATATTCAAATAAATATTAATTTATTTAAATGAGAAAAATGAAGATAAAACATTAAAATGCTTGAAGACTTTGAGGGAAACCATTAAAGGCTTGAAGACTTTAAGGAAAACCATTAAAGTCTTAAGAAGATTATAGAAGGAAGCCATCAAGTTTGAAGACTTTAAAGCCATCAAGTTTGACTACTTTAAGGGAAACCATTAAAGGCTTCAAGTGGGTAAGGATAAATAGGATTTTAAATAAATAATTTATTTAAAATAGTTGTGCAACTTGCTTTTGTAGGAAAATACAAGTGGGTGGAGGATAAAGGTGATTTAAATAAATTATTTATTTATTTAAATGTGAGAGGTGGGATTTTGGAGGATTTAAATAAATATTAATTTATTTAAATGTGAGAGAAGATTTAATTAAATAAATATGATTTATTTATTTAATTAATGGTCTGAATTTGGTTAAGTGAATTAAATCAAATAAATTGAATAATTTATTTAATTAATAGGAGAAGAGGGTTAAGATGAATTAATTAAATATTAATTTAATTAATTATTAATTGATGGTTAAATAATCAAATAAATACTAAGTATTCATTTAATTAAGTGGACAGATTTATGTGACTACAGAATATTTTCCCATTATCATGCTACAAATAATATTAAAAATCTCTGCATGTATTTAAAGAAAAAAAAAAGAATAGTTTCCTCATCTAATTCTAGCTACTAAATTCCTTATTAATATTCCTGTATATTTTATTAAGCTGGAAAAAAAATAAATAAATAAATAAATAAACAAACTGAAAGTGTGCTTATACATATAAAAATATATATATATAAATATAAATATATATATATACATATATATATATATATATATATATGTGTAGATATATATACATATATATATGTATATATATATATATATATATATATATATTTTTAAGAGGTACACATATACATACACATATATTTACATATTTATATATATATATGTACCTCTTAAATATATATATATACATACATATATTTATATATATATATACATACATATATATATATATATATGTATGTATGTATATATATACATATATGTATGTATGTATATATATATATATGTATGTATATATATATATGCATATATATATATATATGTATGTATATATATATATACATTTAAATTTATTAATTTTTAAACAAAAAAAAATATTATACATGTTGCAGACTGGGGGAAGGGCCAAGAAACCCTACCCCATTGGTTGGCTACCCTTACCCCTTGTGGGCGCTGTAGTGAGTGGACACTGCTCGCTGTGGGCCGTCTGCAGTGGGCAGGGCAAAGCTCGCCACTGCAGCGACCCCCAGCGGCGGTGACCGCCACTGTGGTAACCCGCAGTAGGCGGTAGCCACCACTGTAGTGGACGGCGGCCGCTCCCTGCGGGGTACGGTAGTGGCCGCCACTCAGCTCCCCCTCACTTTCCAGCCGCTCGGCCTCCACCATCTTGAGCGCCTCGGCACCTGTGCAGTCCTAAACCCCCACCCTTAACAAATTTTGGTGCCCTTCCATGGTCGCCACTCCCAGCACAGTCCTGCACACACACAAAAAAAAAAAATACATACACACACACATACACAAAGCCCTAACCCAATTTTCAGGTTAGGGCAAAACACATATGAAAAAGAAAAAAATTATAAAATAAAGAATGTGTGTGGGTAGTATTAAAAAAGTTTAGGGTTGCCCCAAAAAAATATATATATATAGGCAACCCTAACCCAATTTCGGGTTACGGTTAGCATATGGACTTTTTGATTTCTTTTAAAGGTAAATAAAGAAAAAGGAACCCTTTATCCTTTAAATATATATATATATATATATATATATATATATATATATATATATATATATATATATATATATATATATATATTTACTTCCTCACTCACTTACCTATATATATAAATATATATATGTCTTAGACATATAGTTATGTGTGTGTGTGTGTGTGTGTGCAATTCTATAATTATATGGACATAAAATAGCTAATCTTAGATTAATTAATTTACTTTCAATTTTTATATGTATGTATAAGCATTTTAATAAGATGCCATAAATTTTAAACTCTTTGGGAGGTTAACCTTTAGGGAATTAAAATGAGATTTGTAAGTCAAGATGGCCCCTTTAAATTTTAATTTATAAGGCATTTTAAATAATGGTAATTTTACTTAATAGGTTTATTTAATCTAAGAGCTAGGGCAAATTAATTTAGACCCTACGCAATTAAAGGTCTATATGAGATTATTAATATCCCTTATCAATTAATTTTAGAGATTATTTGTTAAGTGAGTTTAATTATTTATTAAATGGGAGATAATAATAATTCTTTTGGAGAATTATTATCCCGCTTTTAACTTAGATCATTTTCCACCTAATTGATTTAGTTGTTAGATTCACTCAAAACATAGTTAAGACTAAACTAGTTTTGCATTATTTTAAAAAGTTAGTTGTACTAGGTTAAGTATTTTTTAAAAAAATTATTTCGTTTGTGCCCAAAAGTTTGGGCATGACATTTCACTTGCTCCACTATGATTTCCTTCAGAATACTTATTCGTTCTATCATTATAATCATTAGATTCGCCAAGATGAAAAGAACTGAATGCAGATTCAAATTTATTTATCGAAGACCCACTGTTATCAAAATTATTTAACTCAAATGCATGTAGCTTACCGATAGTGGCATCCAAAGAGACTGACATGTTTGGTATAGACCTTAATTCATTGATTATAGAGACTTGAATAGCATAAGCTGGTAGAAGGGTTCTCAATAAATTACTTGTTACATCCTTTTCTTCAATAGTTCCACCTACTCCATTAATTTGATTGACAATCTCCTTTAATCTTGTACTATATTGTGTTATGTTTTCTCCTTCATTCATTCTCATGGATTCAAGTTGTCCTCTTAGACTATCTACCTTTTCTCTTTGAACATGTTCATCACCACCATACACAGATATGAGCTTGGTCCACATTGCTTTTGCATCATTATAGCCTTCTAGATCATTAAACTCTGAGTCGGACAATGCTGATGTTATTTCAATGATAGCTTGAATATGTTCTTGCTTGGCCTTTATCTCTTCCAAGGTCATTGGGTTGGTGCTTGGTGGTATGTAATCATTCTCCAAATAATATGTTGCATATTCTCCAATTCTTGATAAATGCAGCTTCATCCTTTTCTACCATGTGGAGAAACTTGACTTGTTCAGCTTTGGTGCATCCCTTTTATACATCTTTGGATCTTTGCCTCAAGTGCCTTTAAAATTTCCTTCCGAAGTCCAAAGCTCTAATACCAATTGTTAAGTATAGAGCTCTGAAGTCAATAGATAATAAAATGAGAGGGGGGGGGGTGAATCATACAAACTTAATCTTCAATATATTCAACAAAGTCAACCTCGGTAGCATATACTACAGAATATAGTTAAAACTGTAAAACACTAGAACTCATGAACATATAACACCACAACACATATAACACCAGATTTAACATGGAAAACCAAATAGGAAAAAACCATTGTGGGATTTCGGACCCAGTAAGAAATATACTCTTCTAGACTATGCTCGATTAAAAGAAAATCATGTTAAAGATTACAAACACATTGCTAGATGTGACCTGGTTAAGGGATTTCCCTTAGATCTATTAGGATCTTGCACTTTGTTAGAAGTGACCTTGTCAAAGGATTTCAAACACTCATTTAGAATGTTACCTTGCTAGAGGATTTACAAATAAGACTGTTAATTCCACTCGGTTAAGAGATTTTCTGTCACTTACAAAATAAACAACAGTAATAAAATATATCTACAACTTCACATCTGAAATGCTAAAGTAGATTCTATTTGCTCAAAACAATCTTGTCATACGACTTATCTTGTCCCTCTGTGAGGCTCCCTACTCTGTTATTCAAATAGGTCTTCAAGCTTCTATGCTTGGTAATCACTATGTAGCATCCTTGTGCTTACACTTGCCCGCATACATTGTTCATCAACAATTCCTTATTTATAAACAATTCTAATCGCTTAATCTCCTTGATCACATTTCCTATGATCAATCTTAGCCATCATATCTTCAAACTTGACCATATTCAATGTATCCTTCGATCTGAAACATTTTACCTGGCCTTGGGACTTGCATTCCTTTCTTGGAACTTGTGCTAGGTATTGTGGTTCAATCTGAGCTGTAGATCTTCCTCTTGATTTTCCATTGCCATAGATCCTTAATAAACTTCATGTGTGGCATACCAATCATTTAATCAGCTCTAGCTCATCATTATCCTTCATTAAATAATGCTTGTATCCATCCAATGCGATTTGTTATAACTCGGTTGTTACTCGGTTAACACTGAATTTTACTCGGTAGACATTCTTTGTTCTTTAACCGATATTGATAACCTTAGGGTTTACCAACTAGGTTCCTTTGCTCGGTGACATAGTACAGTATTAAACTTAAATTCAACAACATATTTAGGAACTCAAAACAATCAAAACAACATGATCTCATCATTGTCTAACTCGGTAATAGTTGCCCATTGAATAACTCAATTCTCCCATTTATTATCATATTCTTTCTGTGTCACTTACCGACCTTTTAATACTCATCAAAACATACTTCTCAAGATATGGCAACATCATACTGAATCAGAAAATCAATTTCTTGACATCAATGACAAAATAATATTATTAAGATAGTAATCATCCTTCTTCAGTTATATCAATAATCTTCAACAACCTTCTCAATATCCTTATTGAAATGTCAACAATCTTTCTTTCTACTGTTATGCCGACAACCTCTTCATTTTCCAATCTTCCTCTTGTCATAACCCCTTTATGCTTGTTTCCAATTATCTGATCTTCAGAATGATTTAGTCTTACATAACGGGGTGTCTTTGTTTGTTGTTGATCCTCAGACATAGTGGAATTTTCAGATGATACCGGTATAACTGGATCTTCATTGTGTACCGATGGGTTCAGTGTAGATTCATTTGTTAGAATTTCTATTTCCAGTTCAGAATCTATATACCTTGAAGTCCCTCTAAATTATTCATCAATCTTCACATTGTACTCTCAACAATTTTCTGCAACCTTTTGTTAAAACATCTATATGCTTTACTCTTAGATGAATAACCAAGAAATATTCCTTCATCACTTCTAGGATCAAATTTCCCAATATACTCATCTCTTCTAATATAGCATTTACTTCCAAATATTCTATAATATTTAAAAGTAGGAGTAATACCAAACCATAGTTCATGAGGGGTCTTGCCGATTTCACCTTTGATGTGAACTTTGTTGAATGTATAAACCGTTGTACTTACTACCTCTCTCCAATATACATGTGGTAGGTTTTCTTCTGATAACATACTTCTAGCTGAATCCAAGATAGTTTTGTTTTTCCTTTCAACAACTCCATTCTGTTGTGGTGTCCAAGGTGCTAATATTTGTCTTTTGATTCCATTCACTTCACAGAATGCATTAAATTCCTTAGATGTAAATTCTTCTCCTTGATCTGATCTTAGACATTTGATTTTCTTACTAGTTTCATTTTCTACCATTGCTTTGAATAGTTTGAACTTTCCAAGTGCTTCTGATTTTTCTCTGAGAAAAGTAACCCAACACATTCTAGAATAGTCATCAATGATTAACATGAAGTATCTATCACCTTGCAAGCTTTTAGTTCTAGTTGGACCACATAAATCAGTGTGAATTAAGTCAAGAGCATTATTGGATTTTTCTGGAATACTTTTGAAAGTAGCTCTAACTAGTTTTCCAAATTGACATTCCTTACATACTGTATTGTGAGGTTTGACAATTTTAGGTAAATCTCTAACTACCTTAGTAGTACTAATTTTTACCATGCAATCAAAGTTTACATGACAGAGTCTTTTATGTCATAGCTAACTTTCATCAATATCTGCAATCAAGCATGTCTTTTCACTGTTATTCAAATAAAAGATATTACCTCTAGTCTGATTACCGGTTGCAGTTTCTAAACCTGTTCTATTCATGATTTTGCATTTTCCATTTTTGAACTGTAACTAAAATCCTTTATCAACTAATTGACCAACACTCAAAAGATTGTGCTTTAAACCTTCAACATAGTAAACATTGTCAGTGTTATGCTTACCATCAAGAGATATTGTACCTTTACCTTTGATCAGACAAGCTTTATCATCTCCAAATCTCACTAAGCCTCCATTATATTCTTGAAAGTTCAAGAATTTACCTTTATCTCCTGTCATATGATGTGAGCATCCTGAATCAATGATCCACTCATCCTTTACTTCAATTTTAGCTGCCAAGGCCTGCTCTACCGGTTGGACTGTAGGTGTCGGTTGATATTCTGTTATAGCAACAAAAACCCATCCATTGTCTGCCAAATCCTCACTAGAATCATCAGTCACTCCTTCATCAACAAGATAACAAGATTTGTCTTTATTCTTCTTAAATCTATATCTCTATTATTCAAGGTTAGGTTTGTATGTATTTCTAGCTTCTTCTCTTAGTCTAACATGTCTATCAGGGCATCTTGAAGCCATATGACCAATCTTATTACAGTTAAAATATTTAAAGGGTGCTTTACCTTCATACTTACTTCCAACTGGACCTTTAGGTATTTTCCTTGCGAATAGTGCTTCAAGTTCTTCATTTTCTTTCTTGCTTTCTTCAAGTTCTCTTGCATAAAAAGCTTTCCAATCAGATTTTTCAAATGATGATGCAGATGATGTTGATACTTTAAAGGCTAAATCTGTCTTTATAGTTGTAACAGGACCAAAGTCTTCAATTTCAAAAGCTGAAAGTTTTCCAATCAATGTGTCTCTAGTTACTGATGTATTAGGCATTGTTCTTAACTCAATTATAGCAGTAACCTTCATTTTATATGCCAGTGGAAATCCTCTTAAAACTTTTGAAACAATTTCATCCCCACTTAAGGTTCCTCCACAACATTTAATACCGAAAACAATTTCATTAACTCTTTCCATAAAAGAAGAAATCCTTTCATCTTCTTCCATTTTCAGATTTTCATACCTAACTCGGAAGCTTTCAAGTTTTGCAATTTTGACTGTGGAATCTCCTTCATTTAGTGTTTCCAAATGATCCCAAATAGCTTTAGCAGTTGATCTGTATGATAATCCCATGATTTACTGATCTGTTAATGCGCTCAAAAGTGCTTCTCTTGCTTTGCAATCATTTTCCTCATCTTTAGTCAAGTTAGGTGGATTAGGCTGACCAGGAGTGGGAGCAGTATATCCATTCTTTGTAACTTCCCAGATGTCCTTTCCAATGCAATTTAGATGTGTCTCCATTCTGATCTTCCATATGCCATAGTTGGTTCCATCAAGTTTAGGATTGTCCTTCCTAAAATAGTTAGTAGACATTGGATCTCCTCAAGCTGTAAAAGAGGACTAAGCTCTGATACCAATTGTTAGGTCCCAGAGACAACTGAGAGGGGGGAGTGGGGGGTGAATCATTTGTCAAATAAATTTAAGCCAAAAAAAACTTAATCAACTTTCTTCTTAATACCGGTGAACCAGTCTTTTATATCGGTGGACAATTTTATTAGATAATTGCAATACTAGTAAAGATTAATGCATGAAATAAAAGACAAAGTCATCCACTACACATAACACCAATATTTGTACATGGAAACCCTGTAAGGGGAAAAACCATGGTGGGAAACATTACCCATAATCAGATGATACTACTGTAGATAGTAAGTGTATACAAATGGGGTTTGCACGTGCAGAAAGGCCAAGCGCCTACAGCTCACTACTCAAACACAAAATAGGAGTCACACTAACTACAATTGGATGGTTAAATCCAATAAGGATGTATTGCTCAAAATAGCATCTTCATATGTTGGATTCAGTACCGGTGTAGTTCTGATATGCTTTCACAAAAACCTTCCTTCCCCTTCAAATGATGTTTGCATGTATAGCTCTGCTTAATCTCGCATATACCTTCACACAAATATTTTTCACATTGCACATCTGATCTTACAAATAAGATCTTACATTTATAACATAACCTAAGACCAATTTTAGTAGGTCGTGATTACAAGATATTACAATAAAATCATTTTACAAACAAAACAATATCCGATGCAATAACCAATTCAATATGTCGTCTTGATGCATTTACAACAATAAATAATCTTCATAGGGTGCCATGCTGATCTGGAAAAGATAAACCTGTCGGTGTAAAACCTGAACCTATTTGCCGGTAACAACAAATATGCAAATATGAATATTCCAATAAACAAATCTCCAAGACAAGGTGTCCAAACGATGTCTTCAATATTACCAAGTGTTTTCCATGCCATTCCAAGTGTCGGTGATCATTATATCCTGCTGGTGTACCATATACCGATATGCATAAGTCATTTGCTTGTCAGTGAATGTTGCTGATTCTCCAAAGTGCTAGAGTTGACAGGATTTAGTAGGTGTTGACATCAATGAAAAAACCATACCAAAATACCAACACAATCAGGAAAACTGGCAATCGGAAATGTAGAGGTGCATACTGAGAAACCGACAATGCATACTGTGACTTCATCAGCAAAAACCGGCAGTTGAGAGCACAGAGAAACCCTCTAGGACATAGGTTGAGAAACAAGAACAGAAACAGGTTGAGGTATAGGTTCATGCAGAGACAGTGCCACAGACAATAGCTGAAAAGCCTAAACCTTTGTTAGTAGAAATGCAAACACAAACTGACCTACCAGAGGTCAAAACAAGCAAAGTTATTGCTACAATAGGTAGCATGGAGATTGTGAAAACATTTGGGTAGACATCTAGTTCTTCAATAACAGAGTTCAGACCAATGAACGTGATAGAAGTATTATTAGATTCTATTAAGAAGATCATCAAGTGTAATGCACAAGCCTACAAGGCTATTGATGACACAATTGCTATTCTTAAATTGATAGCACCCAAGTGCATTTTAGACAATAAAGATTCTTTAGGTCAACTAGACAAATTGTCTAAATATATCACCGGTAACATTTTGATAGTTGATCAGATAAATGAAGATACATTCAAAGAGAGAATGAATAAGGAGAAAGAAAAATTCTTTGAGGAAATAGTGAAGAAGAATAAGGAGAAAATAGAAACCTTATTACCGGCACTAGGAGAAACAATTTTGGATTTCAAGAAACTATACGGAGATACCTGTAAAACTAAGATTTTGACAAAGGACATAGATTCGGAGATTAGCAAAGCACAAGATGAAATCAACAATATTGCTGACAACTTAATAAGAATATCAGATTCATGTTTGGAAATTGAAAAGAACATTGTAGATCTTGAAGAGAAAATTGAGAAGTTAGAAAACAATAAAGAAAAGATAAAGGTTAAGGCAAAGAACTTAAAATGCAAACTAGGTCCTAAATTAGATTACCTCATTTCTTTGAGAAATGAAATTTCTGAGGCTCTAGTTCCCAAACTTAAGGCACTGGAAGAACAAATGGACATACTCACCAATACAGTTCAGAGAACAAAAGCGGCATTAAAGGATAGTAAAATTTTTAGCGAGTCAAAATTTTGTATTGGTAGATCTTTTCCAGATTGTAACCCACCGGTTAAAAGGATCTAGGCAAGAACTACACTCCACTGACAATGAATGACAACCTTTATCATTGATGTCAAAGGGGTAGTAGTGGAGATGAGAATAATGATCAAAAGAAAGAGATCATCAACTCAGGGGGAGCACACAATTTTGGTAACAATTTTGGTAAGACAATTTTGGCAAAATATTTTTGGATATACAGTTTTGATTTTTCTCATGACTGTTGCCATCAATGCGACAGGGGGAGATTATTTGCAAATGAACACTCCAATGATAAATTGTAGGTGATTGAAGGTATTGTCCTTGATGAAAACCTTGCAATCATAGGATACCAGCAAGAACTGGCATCGGCAGACTCTAATCGGCATACAAATCACCGACACCAAAAAGAATGATCACTGACACCATGGCTGACAGGAATTTTTTATAAATGTATTTTGTATTTAATTGTAAAATTTTTGTAAGCAGCCATGGCAGATTGTAATATGACTCATATAAGTATGAGATCATTTTAGATCATTTAAGAAGGGAAGAACAAAAAGAATATAGCAGACCTAATGTGTGAATTATTGGGATAAGGGTTTATGTATATTGTAGAGCTTAAACTGGTACTAAATCTGGTGTAGTAGATGTTGATCTGAAGTAGTACATGACATTGGATTTGTATAATCTAATTTTGTAAGTCAGTCAGACTTCATTTTGTAACTGAGCAGTGAGCTCTAGGCACTTGGCCTCCATTATTGTAAACAGTAATATTCCCGTATTGGCCACTAAGCGAATATTGTGGGTCACAAATCCCACCAAGGTTTTTCCCACACTGGGTTTCCTCATTAAAAATATTGTGTTATGGTGTGATTTTCATGTTGTGGTTGTTGTTCTTATTTACTACATTAACTTTTGTTTACCGGTACATAGTTTTGAAGTGCTTTTCATGTTACAATTTAATAAAATTCTTTTACCGGTCAGATACTGATTCACACCCCCCCCCCATCCTCTCAGTATCTTTGGGAATCCTAACAATTGGTGTCAGAGCCTGGTCCTCTACTTTCAAAAGCCTAACAACTTGAGGAAGATCTTGACACTAGTAGAGATGGAAAACTTGAAAAAGTAATTGGAAAAAACTCTTTCAGACTATGATGCAGAAAAAGTGAAGAATATCAAACTTGAAGATGATCTGAAGGCTGCATAGGATATCATCCAAGGACTTCAATAAAAAATTTCTATTGCAAGGAACAAAAAAAGAGAACTTTGTGAAAAGATGTAGAATGATGAAGATGAAAAGGAAACTCTCAATGATCTAGTAAACAAGTTGAGACAAGAAATAAGTACAACAAAGAATGAGATGCAGGATATGACTATGAGATTTTGTAAAGAAATTGAAGATAGAAAGAAGAATGAAGATGACTTGACTAGAAGAATCAATGATGTTGTAAATGAAAATCTAAGACTCGGTCATATGAATGATATGCTAAAGACAGATCTAATTCACTTAGAACATGATAAAACTGAACTCATGAGACAAAATGATTTCTTGGAAAATGAATTGGCTATTGCAAATCAACACAAGGAGAAATTAAAGAAAATTTTAGAGGAACTTGATGACATGCTGAAAAATCAGAAACCTAAAGGTGATACAAAAGGCCTTGGCTTTGAAATTGGTGAAAGCTCTAGTAATGCAAACAAACATGATCATAGCAAACTGGTAAGACAACCTAACGCTTACAAATTTAATGGGAAATGCTTTAACTATAACAAGTATGGTCATAGAGAAAACTAGTGTAGATCTAGAAACTATCACAACATTAATACACCCACCAGTCAATGTTCTAAATGCAACAAAGTTGGTCATAATTCAGAAAATTGCAGGATGAATGTAAGATGTTATGTTTGTGGAAGATTTGGACACTTATCTAATCAATGTAGAACACATACCGGCATAGGATATGGCAAAGCTATTTAGAAAAACAATGTGACTTGTTATGCTTGTAACAAAATTTGACATATTGCTAAATTTTGTAGAAGTAAGGCATCACCAGAAAATAACAAAGGACCCAGCTTGAAAGGTAAAGAAAAAGTTGAAGAGGTAAAGCAAGAATTCTCAAAACAATGGATCAGAAAGTTGGATCAAAATATTGATGGGAATACTCCTCCACCGGCAGAACAGAGTAACACTCCACCGGTAGGAGACTCTTCATCTAACTGAAGAAAATTCCTTTGGGGGTTTGGCAACAAATTGAAAAACATGCTAATATACCCTTGGTTGATGGTGAGAAGTTGAATTACTTCTTTACCGGCAGATGAGTTAAGTTGCGACTTAACCGACAAGCATTAAATGCGGTAGTTGGAGAAAATAACTTTATAAAGTAAGTGTTTTGGCTCCTTTTTCATTCACTGAGCATTCAAATCTCTGAGAGCGTGAAAATTTTGAGCAAGGGCATCCATAGCGAAAAGGAAGCAAGTCATTCAAGCACACATACCTAAAGGCAGATTGAGGTATTTATAACCATGGCATCCTCCTCTATTCCTGAATTTATAGCAAACCCTACTATGATTGAGGTTATCAAGCACCCTAGACCCGTATTCAAACTTGTTCCCAAAATAGCGAAGAAAGATGATACCCTAGGTGTATTCTCTCAAATTCCTAAAGGAGTAGTATATGCTGAAGATCCTAGGATATACATACATTATCATATAGAGGAATTAGGAGATGAAGAAATCAATAACATGTATAGGACTATGATTTGTGATGTAAATGGCAATATCAAACTGGAACATAAGATAGTGGAAACCCTAGGTTTTACTGAAAACCTTAGTATCCCAGATTTTCCCAAGGATGTTATAAGGATTGTGCTAAGTAGAGTGCATGGAGAATTATTTTGGTTGGATTCCATCCATAATATCACCAAAGAAGCAGTTAAGGCAGTAATAGGGTTACCTTCCACCGGTAGCAGGTCTAACAAAACTAAAAAGGTCTCTAATGAAACAGTAATGGACCTAACTGGTGCAACATTTGACAAAAGATCACTTAGAGTCAATGATGTAAAGGACGTAAATGTTAGATTTGTTAGTATGATTCTTGGCTATAAAGCCACACATGCTAATAGATTAAACTCGGTCTCTAGCTTGTGTATTAAAATTGCTTATGACTTAGTGAACAACACTGCTAAGATTGACATCTGTGAATGACTTAAAGATGAATTGATAGACAATCTGAAGAAGATCAAAGGAGATAAGAAAGGAACTATTAGGTTTGGAAATTTGCTTGTATGTTTGATGATATACATTACTAAGGAAGTACCCGGTATTGGAAGAAAAGACTTTGACTTTGATATATCGGTAGGAAAGCAACTATTGGACATATTAAACAACATGGGAGAAACAAAGAGAAAAATATATATGAACATTTTCAAGCACTAAAGGCTCGAATGAAGACAAGAGTAAGGCTGTCTTAGGAAATTGTAGATAAATATAAAAAATAAATATGTTTTGTAATTAAGAAAGATGAAATTTGGATGGAGGTAGTTGTCCCTGGGACTATCTAGGTAACTAAAATGGGATATGAAATAGATGATAACATCATTGAAACTTATGCAAAATCCCTCCTTGAAGCACCAAAGGAACCGTCTGAGAAAGTCTTTGGCAATGCAAAAACAATTGAAAGTGGTATTCAGTCTAAGAAAAGCATTAAGAAAGTTGAACAAACAACGAGGAAGGGAACTAGACAAGACAAAGCTATTAAAGAAGATGTACTGAGCAGAACTGGTATCAAGGAAAGTGAGCTGGAAAGACTTCAACTGAAAGCTCATCTTTCACTAGTTGCAACTTCTTCTGAAAGTGATATACCCGCGGTATTCAAAAGGGTAGAAAGGAAACGAAAACCCTCACCGGTACCCTCACCCACATCTAGAAGAACAAGACAAAAGCAACAGGCAGTTAGGCCTCCAGTTAAGAAGTTAACTCCAAATAAAAAGAAGGTAAAATAGATTATTGGTCTACTGGATAAACTTCTAAATGAAATAACAAAAGATGGAAAATTGAAAAATATTAGCAAATTGTATAACACACTTTCAGCTAATGATAAAGAGGGCATAGAGAATAGTGTAATTTTACACTTGGACATATACAAGAAATTTTTGATAGAGATTGTTGATGAAATACCCAATTATTTATATAGGAGACTAGAAGCTAGAAGGGTAGCTATTGTTGAGTTAGATTAAAAGATAAAAATTAAAAAATTGCTTGTAGTTCACCCAGTGAACTCCACTGAAGAGATACATCAATTAATTAGTGAGGCCAACCGGACAGTATTTTCAACTGGTCACCGGCATGTTGCACTTATGGTAGGAAGAATGAGTGAAATTTCTGAAGAAACTGGTGATCAATGGGACATATTCTTTGTTGAAAAGGAAAAATAGGAAGAACTTAAAATACCTAAGACCATCAGAGTCTATCAAAAGGACAGGGATAAGGGGAAAGGTAAGGTAGGTGGACTTCCAAACCTTAAGATAACTGATAACTTACCCCACCTTCTTCTAATACTCTACCAGCACATACTACTAAAAATCAACCAGCTACAGAGAGTATGGAGACTCCTTAAGAGGATACAAATCCTGAGTCTAAAATTTTGTACACTATGAATATAGACACCCAAGAGGTAAACATTGTGGTGGACAAAGAGACCATTGAGGATAAGAAGAAAGATGTGGCTACTGAGTCACTGGCTATAAATGTTGACATTGAGGTTTGTGATACTGTAAATATAAGCACAAAAAAACCTACTCAGACAGAGGAACCGATAGAGGACGCCATTGGAAACCATCAGAAGCACCGGTAGATAAAACTAAGAAACAATCAGAAAAACCGGCAATGGACAATGCAGAGGCGCATACTAAGAAACCAACAGTGCATACTGAGACTTCATCAGAAAAACTAGCAGTTGAGAGCACAGAGAAACCCTCTGGGACACAGGTTGAGGTATAGGTTCATGCAGAGAAAGTGCCACTGACAATAGCTAAAAATCCTAAACCTTTGCTAGTAGAAATGCAAACACAAAATGACCTACCAGAGGTCGAAACAAGCAAAGTTATTACTACAACCGATAGCATGGAGATTGTGAAAATAGTTGGGCAGATATCTAGTTCTTCAATAACAGAGTTTAGACCAACAAACATGACATAAGTATTATTAGATTCTATTAAGAAGATCACTGAGTGTAATGCACAAGCCTACAAGGCTATTGATGACACAATTCCTATTCTTAAATTGATAGCACCCAAGTCGATTTTGGACAATAAAGATTCTTTAGGTCAATGAGACACATTGTCTAAACACATCACCGGTAACATTTTGACAGTTGATCAGATAAATGAAGATACATTCAAAGATAGAATGAATAAGGAGAAAGAAAAATTATTTGAGAAAATAGTGAAGAAGAATAAGGAGAAAATAGAAACCTTATTACCGGCACTAGGAGAAACAATTTTGGATTTCAAGAAACTATATAGAGATACCTGTAAAACTAATATTTTGATAGAGGACATAGATTCAGAGATCAACAAAGCACAAGATGAAATCAACAATATTTTTGACAACTTAATAGGAACATCAAATTCATTTTTCTAAATTGAAAACAACATTGCAGATCTTGAACATAAAATTGAGAAGTTAGAAAATGATAAAGAAAAGATAAAGGTTAAGGCAAAGAACTTAAAATGCAAACTAGGTCCTAAACTAGATTACCTCATTTCTTTGAGAAAAGAAATTTGTGAGGCTCTGGTTCCTAGACTTAAGACATCAGAAGAAAAAATGCACATACTCACTGGTACAGTTCTGAGAACAGAAGCGGCATTAAAGGATAGTAAAAGGTTCAGCGACTGTCAAAATTTTGTATTGGTAGATCTTTTCCAAATTGTAACCAACCAGTTACAAGGATCTAGGTAGAAACCACACTCCACTGATAGTGAATGACAACCCTTGTCATTGATGTCAAAGGGGGAGTAGTGGAGATGAGAAAAATGATTAGAATAAATAGATCATGAGCTCAGGGGGAGCACACAGTTTTGGTAACAGTTTTGGCTAGACAATTTTGGCAAAACATTTTTGGATATACAATTTTGTTTTTTCTCGTGAGTGTTGCTATCAATGCCAAAGGGGGAGATTGGTGGCAAATGCACACTCCAATGTGAAATTGTAGGTGATTGAAGGTATTTTCATTGATGGAAACCTTGCAATCATAGGATACCGACAGGCACTGACACCGGTAGACTCCACACCGGCATATAGATCATCGACACCAAAAAGATTGATCACCGGCACCATGGCCGACAAGAATTTTGTATAAATATATTTTGTATTTAATTGTAAAATATTTGTAAGCTGACATGGTGGATTGTAATAAGACTCATATAAGTATGAGATCATTGTAGATCATTTAGGAAGGAAAGAAAAAAAAAGAATATAGCAGACCTAATGTGCGAATTATTGGGATAAGGGTTTATGTATATTGCAGAGCTTAAACCGATACTGAATCTGGCATAGTAGATATTGATCTGAAGTAGTACATGACATTGGATTTATATAATCCAATTTTGTAAGTCAGTCAAACTTCATTTTTTAACTGAGTAATGAGCTCTAGGCACTTGGCCTTCCTGCATGTGCAGGCCCCTATTATAAACAATAATATTCCCTTATTGGCCAGCAAGGGAATATTGTGGGTCACAAATCCCACCGAGGTTTTTCCCACACCGGGTTTCCTCATTAAAAATATTGTGTTATGGTTTTCTTTTCATGTTGTGGTTGTTGTTCTTATTTACTGCATTAACTTTTGTTTACCAGTACACAGTTTTGAAATGCTTTTCATGTTACGATTCAAGAAAATTCTTTTACCGGTCAGATACTGATTCACCCCCCCTCTCAGTATCTTTGGGAATCCTAACATATTGATCATAAACATGTTCATATGGAGGAGTCTATAATGATAATGTGTTTAGGGACCACTTGATATAGGGTCATAAGGCATATCATGATTTTTCTCTTGTGTATTGCCCCCAAATTGGACATGGGGTTTTCTTATGTCCAAATTTTGAGCATGTCTCTAGATATCCAATTGCTTCTGAGTTGGGTCCTTAGTACAAGTATGTGATTGAGTGTATTTATATGCATAAGATTTCCATAAGGGTTTGCATAGACAGAATTGTTCATGAGATGTTCTTTCGTGAGTATCATAAGCTTGACCATGTGTATTTGGGATCTCAAGTTTGTAAAACAAGGATGATGGTGACTCGGGAATGGAACATAGTCCTCTATTACCTCCACTATTAGGTCTCCTTTGATCCATGTTGAGTTGACTTTCTTGAGTAGGTCTATTTTCCACTATTTGGGACATGTCAAAATCATGAGGTATCTTAGCTCCACTTTGTGCCATCACTTGTAGGAAATATTGTCTCTCCTCTCATGATCTCTTCAACCAATCTATTAAAATGGGGATCCATGATAGTTTCTTCCACTTCTATTGAGTCTACTAAAATGTTGTCAACATTGTTGTTTGTATCATCCATGTTCTCAACATTCTGAATGTTTCTATAGATGTTCATGTCAGGTAATTTGGTATGATTAGAATTAAAAAAGATATCATTGTCCTATTCATAGCCACTCATGTTTGTAGACTCTTGAGCCTCTTTAGCTTCCCTCCTAGATTTTTGGGAATGGGTTTTAACCATGGACGTATTTATTAAAACTGAGTGCAATTTTTTCTAATTTGTGAAGTTGTTGTTGTGACCAAATCTAAACTTTTTTAATGTGTTTTGTGACAAGACGACACATATTGATGAGGACTCTATGTTTGCAAGTGTTTAGACTCAAAATGATTCAAAAGAAAGTGTGTTCTTTGATGTAAAAATGTTTTGCATACACTTGAAGACACAAAAGACACAATGTCTTGATGTTTGATCCTAAATGTTTGAATGTTTAAAAGAAGACAAGCACAATTCATATGGTTGGCGAAGACAATAGTTGTTGATCCCACATGAGGTTTCCCCCAAGGCGACGATATTCAAAGTGGATACTTAGGTGTTTGACCCCACTAGATCCACCCTTGACACTCACTTCTCCAGGGTAGCCAAGCACCAGTCCCCATGAAAACTTTGAGTGGTGAACTTTGTACCTCTACTAAGAACCATATGTGTGTGTGCCACTCCAGAGGTCCAACCTCCTGGCCCAATAGCTAGAAGGATTTTGGCTTTCTAAAACAAAAAGGTGCTAGTAAGGGCACCCGCTCATGTGGCCATACATGTGGCACTTTCAGCTCTATAAATACAGAATGCTCCTAGCCGATAGGGGTTATGCCCTACTATTGATCAAATAAATTTTATCCAATGGGTTTATGGTGAGACATAGTGTCAGTATGGACTAATCAACACACATTACCCATGGCTTTTACCATGGTTACAATTTTTGTTAGTGGTTTGGAAGAGGGGGGTTTGCCTCACTACCACTTGGGTCATTTCCTCCTCACTAGTAGTCCTGGTGACCACACGGGGAGGTAGGCCCTCTAAAGATAAATACAAAAGAGCCTATTGCTCAATACACAAAAGACACTGGTTCAATTTTAATGCACCAATTTAAGTGTTTTCTAATATATGAAAATAAAACACACAAAAAAAATCAAAAGAAAACCCTTGCCAAGATCCTGCAAAAACGATTTGTTAGTAGTTTGGGTTGTTTCAAATGATTACCCCTTCCTACAAGAAAACAAGCTAGGTTTATTTTAATAAAATCCCAAAACACTGTGAAAATTAGGGGCCTTCAACACATGATTCACTTTCAAAGACAAGTTGCACCACTTCATTAGTTAGATCACAAGATATTAGTTCAAAAAAACCAGATCTGAAACATTAAATACGAGACAAAATGGAGAAATCAAACCCTAAATGAAGAAATGAAAAATTGAAAAATGCAAACCAAACATAGACGTGATTCTACCAACCACAGATGGGGTTTTGGAACACCAATGCATTTTAATACTTCACAGACGCGATTCTACAAAAATGAAAAACAAAAAATCCTGCAGAACACAAACACGATTAAAAGGATCACAAACACGACTATATTTCACAGACGCGAATATATTTCCCACAAACGTGCCTATAATGGAAGCCTACAATCTGGAAAATGATAAATGTTGTTGGGAACACAGACACAATTCAGGGGTGCACAGACAGGGCATACAAACGAAAACACGGTTCCAGAAGGTGCAGGCACGAAAAGTCAAAATATCGTTAAAAAATGTCAGATCTACAACATTGAAAACACAAAATGTGCAACAAAAATTGTTAAATACAAAAAGACAAGAGTCCCACTGGGCGTGCCAAAATGTGTATGGTGAAAATTGGATAATGGAAACAATAATATTGAAACACTAAATGAATTCAACCACAAAACCCTAGCCTAACAACAACAAAGATCCACCATAACATATGACGATTACCTAAGACAATGCAAATAAATAAAATCAAAAAGATTATACCATCACATGTCCACTAGGGTTTTGAATCTCCATTCTTCCTATCTCCATTGAGCTTGCTTGACATATTTTCTCTTAGATTTTAGGGTAGGTAGAGGAAATAAGAAAATAATGAGAGGGTAGGTAGAGTAGGAATTAAGAGATGAATGACATGTGTCATGGGTAGAAAAGGCAAATGAAATAATTAAATAAATAAAGATTTATTTAATTAATAGAAGAAGTGGGATCAATTAAATAAATAAAATATTTATTTAATTTAGGGAAGGACAATTTAAATAAATAAATGTATTTATTTAAATGAGGAAAAAAGGATAGAAGAGGATTAATGAATTAATTAAATAAATAAAGATTTATTTAATTAATACAAGACTTAAGCTTAAATAATTGAATAAATAAAATTATTTATTTAATTAGATAGGACAATTTTAAGTGTCTACAGTTACAAGTGAGAAATTATCAAGGAAAGATGTATCTGCACTGGTAAATCCTACAAGATACAATTCTATGATTGGAGGTTTGCTATATTTGACTCAGACTAGGCCTGATATAATGAATGATGTTTGTATTGCATCTAGATATCAGAGTGATCCTAGAGAGAATCATGAGAGTGTTGTGAAAAGAATTTTATGATGACTTTACTTTATGTGAATATACAGATGCAAATTGGGCAGGTGATGTTGATGACTGGAAAAGTATGTTGGTATTATGGATCAAGGAAATGTTGAAGGATATAAAGGTAAAATGCAAAGAATCAATAATTATTTATTATGATAATTCAGCAACAATTAATATATCAAAGAATTTGGTATTTCACTCTAAGACAAAGCATGTTTCTATTAAGTACAATTTTCTGAAAGAGAATGTTGAAGCAAATGAAGTGACATTGGTTTATGTGAACACTAAAGAGCAAATTACAGATATCCTTACAAAGCCTTTTCCTAAGGAAACATTTGAATATCTCAGAGAGTAGCTTGGGGTAATTTCCCCACCGATAGAGACTTGAATGATGAAGATTGGCATCAAACCCGCAGGAACTAATAGAAAAATCTTTTTTCGGCTTTGATGGAGGAGACCTACTGCTCAGGGGGAGTAGTTAGTTGTATGTTATGTTTTGATTCTAAACTACTTTGGCATTTGATGTCAAAGAGGGAGAGATATCTTGGAAAAACTTTGTACTTTGGGGAGAGATGTATTTTGGTTTTGGTTATATACTTTTGCACAAAACTTTGTATCAATCTATTTTGGGAGATTGTTGGTTTGTTGGTATTTGGTATTTTAGTTTTGGCACTTGGATGTTTTTCCATCTAGTGTTGCCATCAATGCCAAAGGGGGAGATTGTTTGTATTATGGATGACTTCATCATGTGTTGCATTGGTTTTTTCATTTATATCAACACTTGTCTTCTTGGAGGTCTACATTATTGATTTGGAACTATGGTTATATTGGTTTACTATTGAATCGACACATTGTGGTCCCGACATGGATATTGGCTTATGCACAGTCACTAGTATATCCTTCACCGGCAGATTATATTGTTCACTCGCAGTGATGATAACTTGTTATCATCTGGAGATCATTTGGTTATGTCAAAGACATGGATTGGATGTTTGGACTTGGTGTTTATCTTATTGGTCTAATCAGGTTGACAAATCTTCCTTTACCGGCGGGTAGGTCTAGGTTATGGATCGGCACATGATATCTATTCCAAATTAGCACGACATGTTTTGGAAATGGTTTATTGATTGGATATTGTATTGAAGCTGACATATTGTATCGCATCAAGACTTGTTTTTAATTGATTTAATTGTAATATCTTTAGTGAGCTGACCTTAACATTTGGTCTTAGGTTTTGTATAAATAAATGTAAGATCTTATTGAAGATCGATCATGATGAGTGTGTGTGAATATTGAAGAGCAAAAATAAACAAATCCTTGTGCAAATCACGTAGACATTATCTAAAGGTTGAAGGAAGGTTATGAAGGTGTTTGACATTCATGTTCAGAGCTTAAACTGGTACTGAATCCAGAATTGCAAATGCTACTTTAAGTAGTACATTGTTATTGGATTTAACCATCCAATTGTAGTCAATGTGACTCCTATTTTGTGATTGAGCAGTGAGCTCTAGGCAGTTGGCCTTTCTGTATGTGCAGACCCCATTTGTATACACTTACTATTTTCAGTAGTATCATCTGATTGTGGGTAAGGTTTCCCACCGTGGTTTTTCCCCTTATAGGGTTTTCATGTCAAAATATTTGTCATGTGTTGTCAATGTTGTTCCTCTTTCTGTTTCATGCATTAAGTTACACTGGTACTGTTATAACTATCAAACTATTTTACTGACATTAAATTTTGGTTTACCGGCACTAAGCTTTAAGTTGGAATAATCTGTTTTGGTTTATAATTTATATACAACCGGTTCACAACTGATTCACCCCCCCCTCTCAGTTGTTCTTCTGAATCCTACCAAATTAATTCTAGTGGAGTTGTCTTTCTTGGAAAGAAGTTGGTTTCATGGATCAGCAAGAAAAATTCATGTACTTCTTTATCTACTATTGAAGTTGAGTATGTTGTTGTTGCTAGTAACTATACACAAGTTCTATGGATGAAGCAAATGTTGAAGGATATCAAAGTGCATTGCATTGGACCGATAGTTATCCATTGTGATAACTCTGTTGCTATTAACATATCCAAGAATCTGACATTTCACTCTAAGATAAAGCACATATCTATCAAGTATAACTTTTTGAAGGAGAAGGTGGAAGAAAATGAGGTTAGACTGGTTTATGTGAACACTAAAGAGTAGATTGCAGATATTTTCACTAAACCTTTCCCTAAAGAATCATTTGAGTACCTTAGAGACAGATTAGGGGTTTTTGCCCCTCCAACAGAGAACTGATTGATGCTTTTAGCATCAGTACAATATGCATTATCAGAGATATTATTCATTCTAGACTGATGTGGGGATGCTAGTTCTTAGGGGGAGTAGTTAGCTTTGTGATTCAGGGTTTTATGTTTTTGCCTTGATATTTTTGTCACATTTTTGGCATTGATGTCCAAGGGGGAGAGATATTCATGTGAAAAACTTAAGGGATGTATACATTAGGGGGAGTATATTTTAGTACTTCATTGATATATTCTTTTATGGGATATTTGTTGGGCATTTCTTGGCACTTAGATGTTTTTCACATCTAGTGTTTCCATCAATGCCAAAGGGGGAGATTGCTGGTCATTTAGAGGAATTCATTATGTGTTTCATTGATGTTTTGTCATTGATAGCAACACCAACTATTTGGGTTGCTTTATTAGTATCCTTCTGGTCTCAGTAGGCTGTTTGGTTTTTGGTTGGATTAGATCTGGTATGATCTAGTATACTCTAGTATATTTGGGTTATGGAATTGGCTTATTCATGCTACTCAAATTAATGTTTAGTTAGCTGGTCTTGTTCTGGTGATTGGATGCTATCCTGTATGCTGGAAAGCTTGGTTTGTTGTTCCGGCGAGGGTTTCACCGGTAGAGCTTTGTTGAAGATCCTTGATGTTATGTGTAAGTGGTGTTGGTGTGCCTTCTAGTGGAGATTTAGGGTGCTGATGCTGATCATGTTTGAGACTTGGTTGATTGGATTATTTCTTTAGCATGTGTGGACCTATATTGGGTCCTAATTTATCTAGGTTATGGACCAACTTAATCTAATGTGTGGATTGAACTTCTCGATGCATTTCTGGGATGTCTTATGGGTTGGATATTATTTGTTTGGTCTCAGGCCGACATGTTTTATAATTATTTAATTGTTTTATTGTTTGGTGATCGACCTTATTGTTTATGGTTGAGGGTTTGTATATATATGATGTAAGATCTCATTGTAGATCATATGTGAGGATTTAATGTGCGAATAATGTAATAATCATTTAGGCAGAGGATTTGGTTGATCATTGGTGATCGATTTGGGTTTATGGAAGAGGATTTAGTCCTCTAGTATTGAGCTTAATTGGAACTTTACTTAGGCATAGGAGATGCTATCTTTGCAGTTCATTCATTCTTCTAGATTGTATTATAGATTTCTATGTAGTCAGTGATACTCCTTTTGTGATGAGAAGTGTGCTCTAGGTTGTTGGCCTTCCTACAAGTGCAGGCCCTTCAATTGTAATTCACATACTCCTTGTAGAAGTATTAGCTGACTATGGGTAGGCTTCCCACTGTGGTTTTTCCCTTTATCAATTTTTCCACATATAAATATTGGTGTTATGTGGATGGTATTTATTCTCTGATTATTGTTTTTCCTTAATTAGTTTATCTACTATTTTGGTAATTGGTTTATGCTTCTGGTATTGATCTTTTGGGTTCCAATATTTAATTTTTAATTGCTTAAAGTTCCAGTAAGCTGAGAGAACTAATTCACCCCCCCTCTCAGTTGTCTTCCAGTTATTTGAACTATCTAACAACCTCATCCTCATGATGTGTTAATCCCAACTGATGCTAAGAGGGGAGGGGTAAATCAACACTTGATCAAATTTTCACAATTAAACTTTTAACTTAAATCCGCATTCATCTAATATCCAATAATATCCTTAAATCACTGAAGTAAAATATGCAACCATGAAAAGTTGATAGTGACACCAAGAATTTATCTTATGGAAACCCAAATGGGAGAAAACCACGATGTGAGTAGGAACTCAAAAAAAGTGTACTCTTCTGAAATACGCCCTATGAGGAGCCATCCCTGTTAGGAGATTACAAGGACACTGTTAGGTGCCACCTGATTAAGAGATTTTGTTCAAGGCTAGTTAGTCCCTTTACCCTGTTAAAAGTAGCTTGGTTAAAGGACTTAAGAACATCAATTAAGATGTCACCCAATTAATGGATTTTACAGAAGGGACCTATTAAAGTCCACCTGGTTAAGAGATTTATGTTGCAATGGTTAGAAAGCAACAGATGGATGATCTATTGAATTATCTACTAATAGCTTGAACAGATCTCAATATGCATCACACTTAATCCACACCGATTGTGTCTTCTCTGCACAACACCAGTTTTCTTCTTACACCTTCGGCTCTTCACTCAGTCAGTCTCCTGTCCCTCAGCACTACACTATGCTGATCCTTTGACCTTCAGCTCTGCACTCACTCGATCCTCTAACCTTCAGCATAACACTCTATTGATACTCTGTCTCTTGACTCTGCACTTTATCGATCTACCTCAAACACATTCTATTGTACTAACACCTCTTAGCACTTCCTCTCTCTCTACTCTTTACTTTGGATCGCCTTCAACAAGATCTGCTTGTTTCAAATTTCATGATCAAAACTTTATGAATGAACTCAAGAAAACTTTATATATTTTCTACTGACACTTTCAGGTGTTCCCTCAATCAAAGCAATCATAGATTTCAGAACATTTTAAATTCAAAATATCTCACTCTTTCTTTGCACGCCTGACAACAATTCGCCAAGTGTTCAACAAATTCTGCCACCACATCTCCCAAAGTTAGTAACTTCTTTGTGTTCAGTCAATTAAGTGTGAACCAAAAAATCCACATGTAATCATGCTTGACTACATGATAACTAAAGTTGAACTTACCCACATGTGATTTGGTGTAGACACAAGCTTTACCAACTCATCTTTTGCCACCATAACTGAATAACCAATCACCGCTCCAAGATTTATGGTGATCACCTATCTTCCTTCTGTCATATCGATGTACCAATATGCCACTACACTTCTATATTACCAATTTGTTGTGCTAGCATCAATTCTCTTCTCCTATTTGCCAATGAGATTTCAGTTTGCATACAACTTCAAGTTTTCTTGCCTGAGTCACCTTTTGTGACTTCATCATTATCAGAGCGATTTATCTTCCTAAATGACAGACCGGTTGGCTTAGTCTATCTTTCCTTGAGTTGATTGAACCTTTGATCATTCAATACCAATTTTGTTTCCATGTATTTGTAAGTCATCACTTTTTCTTACTAAAAAACAACACCACTCTACCTATACCGCTTCACCGGTTAGTGTCTTCACCGGTAAGTGTTAGACATCAATGAAAAATCTTAGTACATATACCAGTTCTCTAGATTGATTGGTTTTGTCAATGCCAACAATCCAACAATCTCCCCTTTTGGTATTGATGACAAACACTTCAGAATCTGGCTAGTTAGTCGCATGTTCATTCATCTCTGTACTAGTTCGGTCATTACTTCTGCCCTGAGTAATGAATATCTCCCCCTGTCACTGATAATACTCTGATGTAGCAAATTCAACTCAATCAATACTTACCAATGCTCAAGCACTCTAATCATATCTCCTTCTTTTACAACAATTCCAAAGAGTCCTTTCTAAACACCTACAAGACATCTCCCCCTAACCGGAGTAGTCCACACTCATCAATCTAGTCACTTCAAAAAAAAAAAAATATTGAAATCATACCAGATTGATGTAGAACCATGTTTGCTTACTTAACTGAATGGAGGGGCATAACCCCCAAATTAACTCTGAGATAGTCAAATGTGTCCTTTTGTAGTGGCTTGGTGAAGATATCAACCACCTCCTCTTTTGTTGGTATGTACTCCAACATCACTTCCTTTTCTTTAACTCATTCCCTTAGATAGTGATAAATGATGGCTATATGCTTTGTTTTGGAGTGCATCACCGGGTTCCTGGATATGTCAATGACACTGGTGTTGTCACAATGAATCACTACCGGTCCAACCACTTTTCTTGTATTCCTTCCAGCAATTGCTTAATCCAAACTATTTGTGTGCTATTGATTACAACAACTACATACTCAGCCTTAGTTGTGGATTGGGATATGCAGTTTTCTTTCTTACTTGTCTAAGATACAATCCTATTTACGAGAAAGAATGCACCTCCACTAGTGCTCTTTTTGTCATCAATGTTCCCAGCCCAATCTGAATCAGTGAAGACACTTAAAATGAAGTCTCCCTTATGTGGATACTAGAGACCATACTCATCATTCCCCTTTAGGTATCTAAATATTCTTTTGACTGCCACCATGTGAGTCTCTTTTGGATTTACAAAAAATCTAGCAACCAAGCCAACAAATTGAGCTATGTCCAGTCTACTATGTACTCCTTACTACAACTTACTGATCATAGACCGGTAAAGTGTCTCATTCACTTCTTCAGCCTCGTCATATTTGAATAGCTTGCAACCTGTAACCATTGGAGTTCCAACAAGTTTGCAATATTCCATACCAAAAGTTTTCAAAATTTCCCTTATGTACTTAGTCTGACTGATGAAGATGCCATTCTTTAATTGAGAGACTTGCGGGCCAATAAAAAACTTTATCTCGCTAATCATAGACATCTCAAATTCTTTCTTTATTTGTTCTACAAAGCTTCTGCTCATCTTATCATCTCTCCCAAAGATGATTTCATCTACAAAGATCTCAACAATTAGGTGTCTTCCTTCATCTTCACTCTTCAGATACATGTTATTGTTATCACTGGTTCTTTTGAACCCTATGCTTAGTAGATATGAGTGTAACCTCTTATACCAAGCTCTTGGTGCTTGTTTTAGCCCATATAGAGCCTTCTACAACCTGCATATCATATTCCTTCTATCTTCAAATGAAAACCCTTCTAGTTACTCTATGTATACTTCTTCCTCTAACACCCCATTTAAGAATGTTGATTTGACATCCATTTGGTAAACTTTAAAATTTTATAAGCAGCATAGGCCAGCAAAATTCTGACCCCTTCCAGCCTAGCCAATGATGTGAAGGTTTCTCCATATTCCAAACCTTCTTCTTGAGCATATCCCTTACAGACCAATCTTTCTTTGTTTCTTATCACTTTACCTGTTTCATCCATTTTATTTCTGAACACCCATTTGGTGCCTATTACATTTTTGTTTTCTGGTCTGGGCACTAAAGTCCATGTATTATTTTTCTCAATTTGCTCCAATTCTTCTTCTATGGATTTGACCCAGTCATCATCTTTTAGAGACTCCTTTGTTATTTTGGGCTAAAAAATGGAGAGAATACACCCATTCTCTCTTTCTCTTCTTCTGGTTAGAACTCCTGCATCCTTGTCATCGATGATATTTTCTGCATAGTGATTTTTTCTAACATATTTAGCCAATACCGGTTCACTCCTCAGAGATTCTTCTACCGGTTGTACAGGTTATACTTAATAGGATTATTTATTATCCACTTCAACAATATATTATTTAGTAGGTTCCACTGGTACGTTATACTCAAACCCTTTATAGTCCTCTGGTTCAGTCTTATTATCTTGTTCATTTTTCTCAGAGTACTCATCTACTCTAACATTTACACTTTCCACAATCTTACCGGTCCTTTTGTTTAAACACCAGTATGCCTTTCTCTTTGTTGAGTAGCCTAAGAAGGTTCCTTCATCACTCTTGGGATCAAATTTTCTAGTGTACTCGTCCCTCTTGATATACCACCTACTTCCAAATACTTTAAAATAACAAACATTAGGTGACTATCCACTCCATAATTCATAGGGAGTTTTATTTGTCCCTTTCTTTGCCTGTATCTGGTTCAAAGTGTATACAATAGTACTTATTTCTTCTCTCCAGAAGATATGTGGAATTTCCTTCTATATCATCAGAGTCTTTGCACAATCAATAAGAGTTCTATTTCTTCTTTCAATAACTGCATTCTACTGAGGTGTTCTAGGTGCAGACATTTGCCTCATAATATTATGTTCCTCGTAGTAATTCATGAAATCTTGAGAGGTGAACTCTCCTCTATCTAATCTCAGACACTTCAGATTCTTACCGGTTCCTCTTTCTACTCGAGCCTTAAAAACCTTAAACATGTGAAAGGCTTCAGATTTTTCCTTCAAGAATACAGTCCATGTCATTCTTGAGAAGTCATCCACAAAAAACATAAAATACTGGTCTCCATAGAAAATCTTGGTTCTCATGGGACCGCACAGGATTGTATGAACTAATTCTAGCACATTTTTAGATGAAAAGGTCTTACTGCTAAAACTAGACCCGGTCAACTTTCCTAGTTGACACTCTTTGCACATAGCATTTTCAGGTTTCACTATGTCAGGCATACCTCTGACAGATTTTTCCTTACTGACTTTTGCTATGCTATAAAAATTAACATGACACAATCTTTTGTGCCACAACCAATGATCTTCAACCTTAGCCATTAGACAACTACCTATGGTGGTGTCTAGATGAAACAAATTGCCTCTTGACTATTTACCAGTGGCAATCAGACTTCCTGATTTGTCATTTATTTCACATATTCCTTCATTGAATTCTAACCGGTAACCCTTATTGTTAAGTTTTGCAACACTTAACAAACTATATTTTAATCCTTCTACCCAATAGACATCATAACAATATATCTTGTCATTCAGAGCTATAGACCCCTTACCTTTTACTACACAAGGAGCATCATTTTCAAATCTCATAGTTCCTCCATTGCAATCCTCCATGCTGAGGAATTTGTTTTTATCACCGGTCATGTAGTGAGTGCAACCACTGTCGGTCACCCACTCTCCACACTGGTTTATGCTAGAAATCAATGCCATATCTCCTTCCTCTATGTTGTCCTCCTTGACTACCACAAATGCAATGCCATCTCCATCAGATCCCTCTGATTCTTCATTAGTGACTCCTTCTGCAAGTTAACATTCCTTCTTTCTCTTGTCCCTATAGCTTCTAAAATTATCCTTCTCGTCTCTATCATTGTCAGGACATCTTCAAGCAATATGACCTATCTTATTGCAGGAGAAGCACTTTAAGTGTAGTTTACCTTTGTGCTTTCCTTTTCCTCTTTGCAATATTCTTTCCAATAGAGCTTCAATTTCATCTTTCTCCTATTCCTCAGGTAGCAAATTGTCAGTTTCATGGGAATGACCAGTTCTGGTAGTAGAACTACTACAATTTTCTTTCCTTCTCCTTGTTGGTGCATACATCATGGAGGCTTTGAAAGTAACATCAATATTTGGTATGCTGTTGTCATAATTGCTCAATTCAAAAGAAGTCAACTTACCGATCAGTGAGTCAAGAGTTAAATTGACTGTGCCCAAGGATCTGAGTTCCTAGATAACAAAGACCCTTATGGAATATTGTGGTAGCAAGGTTCTTAGGATTTTTATAACCACATTGTAGTGTCCAAACTTTTGGGCAAAAAATGGAACAACAAAATTTTTTGAATAACACAAACTCATAACATATCCTACATTAAAATAAATTTAATAGAGTTTTGTCTTAACTAGGATGTAAATAAAATTGTTTTCTAAGCTTGGATTAATTAACCAACCCAAATGAGCGACTTTATTTAGTGGACATTAATTAATGTCGCAATTTAGTTAGTTAGTTCAATTATCTTAATTAAGTTGTCGCTAGTTAAAAACGAGGGATAATTAGTTATCTTGAATGCATTTAAATCATTCCCGACCAAATAATGATAATGCTTATTTAAAAATTAATTAATTGAAACACATGCAAATTCATTATTTAAATCTAACCGATAAGGGTTCGAAATTCTACAATGTCATTTGTCAACTAAATCCGATATTATGCTAAGGTCAATTTTAATCTCCCTAAGCCTTTAAATTTGACGATATATTTAATCTAGCCAACATTGGCCTTAAGGGCTAAGAATTCCTAAAAATAATTAATAATCTTCAGTTATAAATTTTTCCCCAATTTTAACCTTAATGTCTATATATAATCGAATATATTAAATAACTATATAATATCCCTAGCTTAATAATTTAAATCAACTATGCAATTAATGTAAATGACATTAATCCTCCATTTTAAATTATGAAAATAGACTATATTAAAATTTAATTCTTTTAATAAAAAGGACCAACTATGTCCATGAAATATTATAATTCAACTATTAAATAACCTTAAATATTAGTTATAATTTAAAAACTTAATTCAAATTCCCCCCCCCCCCCAAAATCTACATGCAAACCCTAAGTTTAAAATAAAAATTTATAATAAGGGTTAAATGCTCTTATTATTAATAAAATGCTAACCCTAACCCGAAACTGGGTTAGGGTTGCATTTTCCCCCCCTTTTATTTTTAAAAACCCTTTCTTTTTCTTTTTCTATTAATTCATACCCTAACCCAAAATAAGTTAGGGTTTAATATATTATATTTTTTTGTTTCGTGGTGTGTGTGTTTGTGTATGTGCAAGTACAGGGCCAAACTAGGGCATGGCGGTGGCAGCCATGGAGAGGCGAAGGCCGAAGAAGGGGGAAGAGGGCTACGGGTGGAGGTGATGGCATGGGCTCCCCCAGATGCCACTGTGTGTACACATGGTGGCGGGCAGTGCTGCCCACTGTGTGCACACACAGTGTCGGATGGTGTCACCCCCACCCACTGTGTATACACACAGTGGCAGGATGTCACCCACTATGTGTAGCACAGTGGTAGTCGTGGGTAGTTTCGCTATGTCTACACACAGTGCGGCACCCCCTGCGCCGCCCCACTATGTGTAAACATAGTGGCTTGACCCTGAGCCATCCACTATGTTAACACACAGTGGTTCAGTCGATACCCCTCAATTTTGTTTTATTATTATTTTAAAAAAATAATATATATACATATATATACATATATATACAGATATATACATATATACATATATATATATATATATATGTATATATATATATATACATATATATATATATGTATATATATATATACATATATATATATATATACATATATATATATATATCAAGTTATTAGGGTTAGTAATCTCAATTTTTTTTTTAATAAATTTACACATAAGCATGTAGTTCTCTTTTTTTTAACAACAATATGTATATCTATTTATTTATTTTTGTTTTAAAGATTGCAGGAATTGACAAAATAATGAAAGCATTTCAATGGTTATATGTTCCATTTCCTAGGTATGATTTTTTTTATTTTTTTAATATGCAACATTAGGAGTAATGACAGTTATACTAACAGGCTTATCTACAGCAATTTTTTTTTGTTTATAGATTAGTTTTCAGCTATGCCTAAACAGAGATAAAAATGATAGAAATAACAACATTTCAATATTGTAGGAAATTACTTAAACACACATAAGCAAAATAACAAAATTCATTATGAGACATAATTTAATAAAATTTACAGCAGCATTATAGATTACAGAATTTAAATAAAATGCACTTTTCTCATAGAATATTTGAATACAATAGCCCACTATTACAATGGGTGAAATAACCCAACTGGTCTCTCATTCCTAATAATGAGGACTTGAATACATTAATACATTTATTTATGCAGGAATAAAAAAACAACATAAAGCTCCTTATTTACATTTCTGCTACAAAATACAATATTGTTTTTCCTATTCTGTTTGCCGGCAACTAAAAAGTTTTGCAACTCCTAGTTGTCCCTTCCAAGCAACCTGCATTTAAAATTTAGGGTTCTGACCATGGGGTGCTCACCTCCCAGCCTAAGCTTACTAGAAGCCACCCCCGAGCTTGGAGAACCAAGTCCTAGACAGGTTACACTCAAGCAAACATAAACAAACAAGGGGAAAACAAAACACAACAAACACATTCCCTTCCCAAGCTAAAACTTCATCACATAATGTGATGTTTTACTAGGGTGGAAGTGGACCGAGTACCCTAGAGGAGATTCTTCTAGATAGTAACTCACAGCTAACTCATGGCATCCATGAAAACACAACAAAGCTCATCTCAATCCCCATATACTTATGACCCCCAAAAGGAAAACATGTCATACTTGCTCCCCTTATGACCCCGAATGCATAAATAGAACTATGCAACAAGGGTCACATGGACAAACCCTTGAGATCACTCTCATGAAGAGAGCCTCTGACTCTAAGGCTATCAAACTTCTTCCACCCCCAAGACCAATCTGCCCTCCCAAGGGAAAAATGGTCTTGGACACTCCCAAAACACAACAATACATAAACAGAAAAATAAGCAAGAAATCACATAAAGCTTTCACAAGTACAACACAAATAAAAATACAACATTTTCCTTTCAAGCATTCTACAATAGATTCTCAAGTACACAAGGAAGAAAAGAAAACACCAACCTTGACTCTTCCAAGGGTATTCTAGGGGAAAGCTTGAAGAAGAGCTACCCAATCCACAATCTTTTCTACAACACTTAGCCAAATTTTCTATCCCAAACTGGTTTTCCTCCAAAAATTGTCCAAAATCTCCAAAGATGGAGAGTGGGTGATTAGCTCACTAAGCTTCAATTCCTAGCCTAAGAAGGCTTCTCTCACTCCTTCCAACCTCTTGCATAGAGTGAGGGGCTCCCATTGGTTGGTCTTCCCTAGGTCTTACACACTCCCTAACCAAGGCACCTAGAGAAGGGGAATGAAATGGGGAAGAGGGATTACACCTATCAAGAAGGTTATCTTACCAAGGATGGCACTCCTATAGATGGAATTCGTCCATCTTGGGAAAACCACTTTTTTGGGTGGTTAAACAAGCCCTAAGGGAAAGACACATGGCCAAATTTGGCCTTCACCCATAGGTACCCCATGACGCCTAATAAAAATGCTCTAAAATTGACTCTAGGAGTTGATTTAACCCTTAGAAAGTCCACCTAAAGTTAACCTACGGGTCAACTCTGAGTTGACCCTCCTTGTGGCTCACTAACCTAGATTTCTTTGTTCCTTCAAGGATAATTAGGAGATATAACAATTAACAAAAATAAAACTCTCCAAAAAGGTGACATGACAAATTGCCAACACAGCATACAACATAGGTGTCAAGTGACACTACAAAATAATTCCACATCACAAATACACATGGAAATTTTTCCTTGAATGATTTAAAAAATTCAATAAATACAATTTACACTCATGCAACATTTTACATTTACAAATAAAATATAATACATATGGGGTGTTGTCTCTCCAAATAGACAACCCCTGGTTTTATGAACATACATAGGCCTAGGCTTGATTCTCCATAATATTTCTATGGTCACATGGATAATTTCTTGCGCATCTCAATTTAAACATTAGTACTTTCCAATAGCCTCATATAATATAAAACACATAATAAGAATACAATGCAATCATTCTGCATAGAATTGACATTATATAATACAATTGCCACATATCAAAGCAATTCACATAAGCAATTCATCATAATCCTCATAATTTAATCCATTTATAAGATATGCAAACATATTTCTAGCATCATAATAAAGTCCTACAAATCAGATAATGACATACATCATCTCAATGTTACCCTAGTCTAGGATCATATAAAATTCTATATCCACAAAGCATAGAAAAGAAGCATCCATATATCAATGTTATCAAATTCATGGGATCATATGAAGTTATATATCCATAATGTATCAAAATAAAGCATCCATAATAGTTCCAACATGAAAATAACTGAAAAGATAGGATGGGTCAGGGTAGGGCCTCACACCCTCCCCCTCTAGGCATGAACGTCCTCTTGGAGTTCATCAAAAAGATGAGGGTATTGTGATCTCATACGTGCTGCATCCTCCCATGAAGTTGTAACCTCATCATAGCAATTGCACTAGCCCCTAACCTAGTCTAGCTCTCGACCTCAAAGGGCCAACATCCGGCGAGCCAAAATGTGAATGGGCTCCAAAGCTAGTTTCCCATCCGACTCCACCTGCAAGGCATCCCAATCTAAAATATGAGATTCATCATAGATATACTTCCTCAAAACTGATACATGAAACACATCGTGGATGCGTGACAGGCTAGGTGGCAAATCTAGGTGATAAGCAACTTACGGCAAGTTTTAGGGTGGAGGAGACCATTGCAGAGAACTTCCCTTTTTGCTTGAGTTGCCCTATCTAGGGAACTTCCCTTTTTGGTCTTCTCTGCAATGGTCTCTCAAGGATCTCAAAAGGTCCGACAAAGTGAGGTGCGAACTTAGAACCCTTTCCATAACGGATTGGACTCTTGTGCGGCCGCATTCTCAGAAAAACTCTATCCCCAACCATGTAACTCTGGTCTATCCTCTTTGCATCTGCATATTTATTTTGCCTATCTTGTGCCTCTCTAAGGCACTGTCTAATCAAAATTACCTACTGCTCCATATCACAAACCATCTTAGGGCCTATGGCCACTCTATCCTCAATATGATCCCAAGTCAAAGGTGTCCTGCAAGGTCTGTCATACAAAGCCTGAAAAGGTGGCATCCCCAAAGAAGTGTGATGCCCATTATTGTAGGCAAACTCTACTAAATGAAGGTACTCCTCCCATATGGTCTGATAATCCATGACGTACATGCAGAGCATATCCTCTAACACATGGTTAACCTACTCTATCTGCCCATCCATTTTCGGATGATAGGCTGTGCTAAAATTGAGCTTGGTGCCCATTGCTTTCTGTAATGCCTTCCAAAAGGAAGAAGTGAAGAGGGAATCCCTGTGAGAAATAATCTTGCGTGGAACACCATGAAGCCTGACAATGTCTCGCAAGAACACCCATGCCACTGCTAGAGCTATGAAGGTAGTCTAGACTAGTGAGAAGTGAGCTACTTTGGTCAACTTGTCAATTGTCACCAAGATAGCATCATGGCGATGAGATGACATGGGAAGACCAATGATGAAATTCATGGATACAGTATCCCACTTCCACTCTGGTATAGCATGGGACTGGAGCAACCCTCCTGGATGGTGGTGCTCCACCTTGACTCTCTAACACTCAAGGCATCGGGCTACTAACTCAGTGATAAGCTGCCGCATACCTAGCCAATGATATAACTCCCTCAAATCTGCATGCATCTTCTTAACCACAGGATGCGCTGCATAAGGAGCTCTATGAGCCTCCATGACAATGAACTCTCACAATCCTTTGGGAGAAGGTACATAGGTGCGCCCTCTATCGAAAAATAAACCATCGGACTCTAAAGAGTAATCTACATACTTCCCCTCCAAGATCTCCTGAGATCGGATTCTCTGACACACCTCTAGATACCATCCATCCTCTGGCAACTACTGCAATATATGGTCTCTCAAATCTGTGCTCATAGATATGGTGTATACCTCATGTCATCTCCTACTCAAGGCATCAGCAGATATGTTCTCCTTCCCTTTGATGTAGTCGACATCAAAATCATACTCACAAAGGAACTCCATCCATCTCCTCTGACATGCATTAAGGTTAGGCTGGGTGAAGATGTACTGCAAACTTTGATGGTCTGAATGAAGCTGAAAGTGATGACCCAAAAGGAAGTGTCTCCACCTCACAAGTGCATGTACTACTGCTACAAGCTCTAGGTCATGTGTAGGGTAGTTAAGCTCATGAGTCTTAAGTTTCCTAGACTCGTACGCTATAACCCTACCCTCCTGCATAAGGACTACTCCTAATCCATCTAAGGAAACATCTATGCATACCATGAAATCGACCATGGGGTCTGGCACAATAAGAATAGGTGCACTAGTGAGTGCCCTTTTTAGATCCTGAAAAGCCCTCTCACACTTCTCTATCCACTTGAATTTCTTTCCCTTTCACTGGAGGGATGTGATGGGGTGTGCAACTCTGGAAAATTCCTCCACAAAGCATCTGTAGTACCCTGCTAGACCCATGAAGCTCCTGACCTCTATCACACTGGTTGGCACTGGCCAATCCATAATAGCTCTAATCTTTGATGGGTCAATTGAGATCCCATCATCGGATATTACATGCCCTAGGTATTTGACCTCTGATCTAAAAAATGTATCGGTTTACCAATTTAACTGATTTTTATCACTATCGGTTGAGTATTCATTAGAATGCCTAATATGTACATCAAATATCCCTTGTCCTATTGAATCTGCCAATGTGGTCATGAACATAGCTTCAAATACCTATTTTAATCATTTCTGTATAATAACATTATCCAACTCTCTAATAATTGCCTGTACTAGTTGTCAAAATGCAACTTTGTTCCTTATTTACTGGTTGAAGTCATAATTATCAGTTCTCTGTTAAACTATCTTCTATACCAATTATACCTTATTGGTTGGATTCCAAGACTTAGATAAATACAAAAACACATTTTTTCCATCAATGACAACACAAGACTTAGTCATCAAACATGAACCTCAATCTCTTCATCACATTCACCAACCAATCATTTACCAACAACAATCTTTAGTGGTTCATTCAAATGCAGACAAAGGAGACAGTCTTTGGGAATGAGGTAATTAAATTAAAGAAAAATAAGATTTTCAAAGGCTTGTTTGTATTAGAAAGGGTGTTTAATAATTAGGATAAGGCAAATATTGCTACTACTACCGCACACCCTGAGGATTTAGAAGAGATTAAACCTTGGAATTGAGGGTGCACCAAAGAAGGTATATATTGGTAAAAAGATGTCACCTAAGGTGAAAAAAATGTTGATTGATCTACTAAGAAAGTATAGACATGTATTTTCTTGGTCATATAATGACCTAAAAGCATATAGGGAAGATTTATTCCAACATGAAATTCCTTTGAAGGAAGATGTTAAGCCCTTCAGACAAAAGAAAAGGTTGATTAATCTAGCCATAGCACCCAAAATATAAGAAGAACTTGTCAAGCTAATGGATGTTGGAATCATTAAGCCTATCAAACATTCATCATGGGTGTCTAACTTGGTACCTATCAAAAAGAAGAATGGAGATATTAGACTGTGTGTTGATTTAAGAAATTTGAATATATCTTCATTAAAATACAACTATCCATTACCTAATATGGAAGCAATGTTGTAGAGGGTCACAAGGTGTGAGATTTTGTCTATGATGGATGGATTTTCAGGGTATAACCAAGTAATTCTTAAAGAATCAGAGTAGTACAAGACACCATTTACTATGCATTTGGGGACTTATGTTTATGTAAGTATTCCATTTGGGTTAACAAACGTAGGAGCAACATTCCAAAGAGATATGGATGTTGCATTTTATAACATTATAAATGTGTTCTTAGCTATATATCAAGATGATCTAACAACTTATTCTAATAAGGAAGGTGATCATTGTGATCATCTTGAAAAAATATCTAGCAAGGTTGTTGAATATGGAATATCTTTTAACCCTATGAAATGTTCTTTTGGGGTGACTGAGGGTAAACTACTGGGTCACATTGTTTAAAAGATGGTGTAAGGATTTTACCCAGAAAGGGTAGCAGCAATTGATAAAGTCCCTCAGCCAAGACAATGAAAATTATTCAATCTTTCTTCAGGCTGATTAATTTTCTTAGAAGATTTGTCACTAATTTTGCTGAGATCAGTAGACCTATATCCAAGATGCTGAAAAAGGGTGCAAAGTTAGAGTGCGAAGGAGAGAAAACAAAGGCATTCCAAGAAATCAAGCAAGCCATTAAGAATGCACCTATTCTGAAGATACCTAATTATGGAAAATCTATGCAAATATTCTCATTTGCATCTTTTCATACTATTGTTGTAGTCTTGCTACAAAAGAACTCAGAGGGTTTTGAACAACCCATAGCACTTTTAGTAAATCTGTGCAAGATGCAGAGTTGAAGTATGATTTAAATGAAAAGAAGGCTTATGCACTAGTAAAGGTAGTGAAGGATTTTAGGAGTTATATGATGGGAGCAACGGTGGTTGCATATGTGCCTAGTGTTGCAATCAAGGACATCTTCACATAATGGAAAGTATCAGGGAGGAGATGTAGATGGATCAACGGGACCCAAGAATTCAATATTGATATCCAAATCACCAAATTGGAGAGATGATATAGGGATTGGCCAAATTAATGGCTCAAACTAATTTGGATTCCAATAAGATAAATATTGCAAAATAAGAACACAGAGCTTATACATGTCATATGGATGGTTGTGAGTGGTATGATAATGTCATATACTACTTGCAGAAGATGAAATATCCTGAAGATATGAGTGATAACAAAAAGAGGACATTGAAATTATATGCTAAAAAATCTGTTATTGTAAATGGAAAACTCTGGTGGAGGAACAATGATGGTGTCATGTTAAAATGTTTAGACCAAGATCAAGCTTAGAAACTACTGACAAAAATGCATAGTGGGGTTTGTGGAGGGTATTATATGGCTAAAATAACTACACATAAGATAATGAGATCTGGGTTTTGGTGGCCAAAAATCTTCAAGGATGCACATCAGTTAGTTAGAAAAAAAGATCAATGCCAGAGGTTTTTTAGGAATATTGAAGTTTTTAGGAAATTTGTCATTGAAACCTATAAATATGCAGGTTCTATTTCAGTAATGAGGCATAAATTTTATTGGAGAAATAGTATGTAAATCCAATGGTGGTCACTCTTCGATCTTAGTGGCTATGCATTATTTTATTAAGTGGGTTGAAGCTATGCCAACTAGAAAAGAAACAAGTAAGGTGGTGATTTATTTTCTCATAGATAATGTATTGACTAGATTTGGATGTCGGAAAAGAATAGTCTCTGATAATGCCATGATTTTTAGGTCAGAGGAATATAAATATTTTTGCAGTACGTATGTCATCTAGATCTCATACTCATCTCCTTACAAACCACAAGTAAATTAGCAAGTTGAATCAAGCAATAACAACTTGATGAAAATCATTAAAAGAATCCTGGAGAAACACAAGAAGGCTTTAGATTCAAAGCTAAAGTTGGTAGTTTGGGAAGACAAGATAACAATTAAAAAAGAAATAGGATGTGCTCATTTTGACTTGGTGTATGGTATATGTGCAATGTTACCTCAAAAAAACCTGATGGAAATGTATAAGTTTGTCCAAAATTATGATAATGATATAGATGATGACATGCAATTGATGGTTGAAGCTTTGATGGAGTTAGATGAAACTAGAAGAGAAGCTAATACCAAAAATGCAAAATTACAGATGCAAGTGAAAAACTTGTATGACAAAATAAAAACTGCAATAAATATTCAAGTTGATGACTTGGTTCTGATGTGGAATGCTAGATTAGAAGATAAAGGAAAATATGGCAAGTTTGATGCCATTTTGCTTGGCCCATATCTGATCCAGAGCAAGTGGGGAGAAGATTCATATTTTCTCTAAGAGATAAATGGTGATACTCTTGAATTGCATGTTCATGGTCAATTTTTGGAGCTGTACTTTTCTTAAAGTAGTTGTGTTCCATGAACATTAGATTAGGTCTTGTAAATAACTAAATTAGTTTCCTTTTTGCTTGAGTTGCCCTATCTAGGGAACTTCCCTTTTTGGTCTTCTCTGCAATGGTCTCCTCCACCCTAAAACTCTGGATTTTTGCATCATTCCTAAATAATGCAACTAGAGCCACTGATAGTCCAGCAAAAGGACTCAGTGTTTAGGGTTTATGTCATCTAGTTGAGTCTCATTATTAATAAAGCCCTAAACATGTTATAATCTTGTATTACCTTTTTCATTAAGTCTAGGAGTTTTAATACCGTTGGTGGGACCATTTTATTTCCTAGGCTAAACTTGTTTTCAGTTGGCCCCTTGTATTTTTTCCTAGATCTACGCATTAATATTTCCTTAATCTCAGCACCCCCTTTATTTCTCAGGGTTATATCTAACACTATCATGTAGCGGCTGAGTCCTAGGCAAGTCCCCTTGTGGTTAACCTTAGCGGTTTATTAAGCCAATGGTTAGACCTTTGAAACACTTTGTTGTTACCAGTTCCTTGTAGGTAAAGTCCAAACTACTAAAATCTTTCTCATCTGCACATTCCTGATTCTGATGGTGATGTCTTAATCTATGTAGAAAGGTTCTCGATGTTTAACTTGCTAAGAATGGTGGTCTCCATGGAAACTAGGTAAATGGCAATAGATCCAATGGCCCTCGCAACCTTGCAATTAAAGATGCACGAAGGATAAGGATTGTGGCATCACAAGATGATGCCACGTGTCCAAGGTGAGATGAGGTGAGCTGATGGTGGGACCACTGATTGAGATGAAGTGGATGGTGAGCTAGATGTGTTATGTCAAATCATTGATGGGTCCACTTACCACATATAACAGTCAATGTCAGATCGTGCGATGTTCCCACATGGAGAAGATCAACTGTCCTATTTCAAACTTAATTCAAATGCAAATTAGAGCTATTTCTTCATTCGCACGAGAATTAATGGAAGATGGGATGGTGACTCTTCATTCCAGACAATAATAAAAACATTTTCAGAGCCATTTTTTATTAACAAAGGAATTCATAGGTGATCAAAAGGTGATACTTGAGCTGGAGAAGATTGGAACAATTTCTTGTAATGTGAAATTAGGGTTCGTCTAGTGCATATAAAGTCGTAATTTGTTCAATCTTTCTTCTATGTTTTCATAGTAGTTGCAGTGCAAATTATATGAAAATTGTGAGGAAATGATATTAAATTGCTCTAGGGTTTAGAATTTTGCATAAAGAAGTAAGAATTCACACATTTTTGTGTTGTATTTGATATTCTCATGTTAAGCCCTTGTTTTCTTCTTCCTTGTATGGGTAATTGATAAGAAACCCTTGTCTAGTAAGATGGCTCCCCTGCAAAACCACTCAAGATAAACAAAATATTTGAAGAGAAACCTTTTTGATGATTTTATCGAGAAATTAAATCCCTCATTCAATGATAGATATCAAGTGTGGAGTCTTGTTCAGGGAAAAACCCTAGGAGAAAGGTTAACTAATAAACTATACCATATCGCAGATGCTAGGGTACCCATGATGGGTAGAAATATTCAAATTATGGTATGGACAAAAAAATTTCCAATCTCCATTTTAGAGTGCTTGGCAATATGACTTGGGAAATTTGGTAGTGTCAAATGTATTCATGGATTTCAACCTTCTCAAAATTATTGCAGACAGGTATGACCTTGTTTTGAGGGTTATAAAGGGAAATGAGGGAGAGGTTTTGTTGACAATCAAGAGGGAAGAATTCTAAGAGATTTTTTATTTATAGGAACCTTCTTCTACCCTGGTACAGATAGATTTGGATGATTTGAAGGTATAATATTATAGGATGAATGGTTTCATCAGAACTAGCCTCCTTCTAGTTCATTTGGCAAAAGTAGGAGAGACAACTTACCATATTGGCCTTAGTTCACAGGATCCTTTTCCCACTGGTGCTTTTGCCACCTATTTTTCAATCCACCTTCTTCTCTTTGTGTTAGATCTTAGGATTCAATCCTATTACAATCATGCCACCTAATTTTATGTATATTGTTATACAAATTCAACATCCAAATTTTATTATGATCTTTGATTTTGCCCCATACCTTGAAGAGAAGATTCATGAGGGGTTGTAAGATGTCAACAATAGAGTATTTGGCACTCATCTGTACTGGTATTCCTTGATAATGCATATGTTCCTATATAGAAATGCATATTACTTTGAGGGTACCATTAATCTCAGAAGAACAATTGACCAAAATGAGGTGCCAGTGCAGCTATGGAGCGTGGATATGTCTTGGGATAGGAAGGAAGCCAATTTTTTGAGGTTTGATAATAATTTTGCTTCTAGATTGAGGTAGAGAGTAATAGTTAATCCACCAAGGATTCCCACATAGTTGCATGATTTTATAAGACGTAAAGAGAGTCTTCCACTTTTGAGAATTAAGCACAATTGGGTGGACATTATCCCTTATCCTATAAGTACAATAATAAGAGATTGTGGCTTCCCTTGTGAGCCACATGTATTACCTTTCAATGTTCCTTTAAGATTGGGTTTTTTTTAATTGACATGGAAAATAGGGTGCATACATCATAAGGAGTTGAATGGGAGAGGCAAAGTAACTATTTTTCCTAATTATACTCTTATTCCATATTTTGTGATTATTAAAGGGGGATATGTGCATTTTGATGAGCTTTTGCACCATATCATTTAGGGGTCAACCTAGGAAGCCATAGTGACCCCGAAGGGTTTTACACTATGTTCAAGGAATGAATTAAAGGAGTTCTAGTGCCCCATGAGCATAACTTCCCTGAGGATATAATAAGAAATTAGTTTGACTTCATGACCTAGGATAGGAGGAAGGAGAAATGGATAGCTTTAAGGAAGCTATGGGCTATAGTGCAGAGAATAGATCCAAGCTATGATCCATTCAGAAATTTCACTCTATTTTGTGTTGGTATTTTGGTATGGTTTTGTCATTGATGTCAACAGCTACTGAAAACAAGCACTTTGGAGATCCAGCAACATTCATCGGCAAGCATGTAACTATTGCATAGTTACAGGTATATGGTTCACCGGCAGGATATAATGTTCACCGGTACCTAGAATGATATGGAAGACACTTGGTAATGTCGAAGACATCGTATGGACACTTTGTTTTGAAGGATTGATCATTGGTATTTTCATATTTGCATATTTTCTTTTATCGGCAAATAGGTCCAGGGTTATCTAGGGTTACACCGGTAGGTTTATCTTTTTCAGATCAGCATGGCACGCTATGGAGATGATTTATTATTGATGTAAATGCATTCAATCGACATGTTTAATCGGTTATTGAATCGGATATTATATTCTTTGTAAAATGTTTTATTGTAATATCTTGTAGAGTCGACCTACTAAAATTGGTCTTAGGGTATGGTATAAATGTAAGATCTTATTTGTAAGATCAAGTGTGGAATGTGAAAAAGAATTGTGTGAAGGTATTTGTGAGATCATGCAAAGGTATACACGAAGACATCATTTGAAGGTGAAGTTAGGTTTTTGTAGAAGCATATCAGCATTACACTGGTACTGAATCCAGCATATGAAGATGCTATTTTATTTAGTACATTCTTATTGGATTTAACCATCCAACTGTAGTCAATGTGACTCCCATTTGTGATTGAGCAGTGAGCTCTAGGCTGTTCGCCTTTCTGCATGTGCAGACCTCTTTTTGTACACTTACTATCTATAGTAGTATCATCTGATTGTGGGTAAGGTTTCCCATCGTGGTTTTTCCCCTTATAGGGTTTCCACGTACAAAAATTGGTGTTATGTGTTGTGGATGACTTTATGTTTATGTTTCATGCATTAATCCTTACTGGTATAGCAATTTACTATTAACACTATCTACTGGCACACAGAATTGGTTTACCGGTATTAAGCATTAAGTTGGTTAATTGGTTTTTAGTTTGAATTTATTAGACAACTGATTCACCCCCCCCTCTCAGTTGTCTCTAGGACCTAACAATTGGTATCAGAGCCTAGTCCTCTTTAGCAGAAGTTTAAAAACTTGAGGAGATCCAATGACTACTAATTACTTCGGGAAGGACAATCCTAAATTTGATGGAACCAACTATGGGATATGGAAGATCAGGATGGAGACACATCTAAATTGCATCAATAAAGACATTTGGGAAGTTATAAAGAATGGTTATACTACTGCTGTAGCTGGTCAGACTGCTCCAACTACCTTAGCCAAAGATGAAGAGAATGATTGCAAAGCAAGAGAAGCACTTTTGAGTGCATTATCAGATCAACAAATCATGGGATTATTAGATAGGTCTACTGCTAAAGCTATTTGGGATCATTTGGAAACACTAAATGAAGGAGATTCCACAGTCAAGATTGCAAAACTTGAAAGCTTTTGTGAGGCCTCACCTCGACTTAGTCTGACATTCAGTGGATTTTATATTTTAGACTATTAGGGATACTTTATTTTGATGCATTTTGAGATTTAGAACTTATATGATTTCAGGATTTGGATAACATTGCTATGATTTGATGATTCACTTACATGCTTTATGAGATAGAACACTACATGATTATTAGATAGAATGATATTGCAATGATAGATGTCATTATTGAATTTGCAGGACTTTACTCTGAATATAGAACTATGATGTATGTTTAGTTTTTGTGAATTGGGATGAAATTTGCTTATGTGAATTTGCTTGATAAAGGTGTATTCAATCTGTGCAGATGAAAATTGTATGCAAGTAATGATGTGTATTGTTATATTATTGAATTATATTATATTTGGATATTTGGAAGTACTAATGTGTAAATTGAGATGCGCAGGAAAATTACCATGTGACCGTGGAAAATTACAGAGAATCAAAACCTAGACTTATGTATGTTCGTAAGCCAGGGGTTGTCTATTTGGACAGACAACACCCTGTTTGTGTTGTATTTTATTCGTAACAATATATGTTGCATGAGTGTTAAGTGTTATTTAAATTTATTGTGTAAGAACCACAAGAGACAATTCCATGTTTTATTTTTGTAAAAATGTTTTATTTGTGTCACTTGACACATGTGTATTTAAATTTAAATGTTTTATTTGTGTCTCTTGGTGGGAAAGTGTTTAATTATAGTTCTTCTTAAATAAAATAATGTGTTGTCATAAATACTTTGGAATATAATATTTGGGGTGGTCAACTTATGTTTGACCCGAAAATAAACTTCAGAGGGGTTTAAAATGGGTTAAATGAACACCTAGGGGTAGTTTAATAGGGTTTCCTAAAGCCCATAAGGTATACCTAGGGGTTAGGGGTAATTTTAGGCAAGTTTCTACTTTATAATGATCTTTTTAACGCTTTAAAAATTGGTTTTTTTGAGTTGAGCGAAAATTGAAAATTAGAAGTTAAATCTAATCAAGATTTTTCCTTTTGGAATGAGAGTCTTTTTGCATTTTTGCTTTCTTTCTTCTTTTTGGTTTTTTTTAGAATCTTGTGAGAACTCAGAGAGTGAGCTTCTTAAGGAAGATTTTTGGGAATAGCAGGGTAATCACCCACTCTCCATTTTTGGAGACTGAGGAAAATTTGGAAAGGAAATAATGTTATGGAATAGAGAAATTGAATAAGGGTAGAAGGAAAAAGATTTGTGGATTGGGCAGCTCTTCATCAGATATCATAATAACCTTTGGGCAGATTAAGGTTGGTTTCAATTATTATTTGCAATGTCTTCTTCTTGTTTATGTATGGAAGTTGTTTGTATAAGAAATCTGTGTTCTTGAAAGTTTATGTTTGAAAAACTCTTGGTATTTTTGCTTTATGAAAATGTTGTGTTTTGGGAGTTTTCTCAAGATCTCTTACTCTTGGGAGAGAAGAGGATCTTGAGGGTGGTAGCAGTGACAGCCCTCGAGTGAGAGACTCTCTTTTGAGAGCGATCACAAGGGATCTTTGTGTGACCCTTGCTGCATGGCCTGTTTGTGCAATGGGGGTCATAAGGAGGGATATAAGGCTAGAATGCCTTTGGGGGGCATAAGGAATAAGGGGTTGAGATTCTTGATATTTTTATTGTGCCATGAGGTGGCTTCTTGTTTATTTCATACTTGCAGTTCTCCTCAGGGTATTGGTCCACTACCACCCTTTGAAAATGTTCATCACCAGAGTGTGGTACTGTGAAAGCCAAGTTGGGAATGTGTCTGAAAAGAATCTGTATGCATTGCTTTCTATGTGTTTGCCTGTTTGTAACCCGTCTAGGATTTGGTTCTCCGAGCTCGGGGGTGGCTACCAGTTAGCCTAGGCTGGGAGGTGAGCACTCCGCGGTCATATTTGTGTTTTCTATTATGCAAGAAAATCAGAGGAAAGAGAATAGGAACCATGAAAGAGATACAGAAGATTGTTATTGAAGATACTTGAATTCAGTTGCAGATGTTTGTTTAAAGTTGTTATAGAAATATGCCTCATTCATAGAAAAGAGAAGCAAGTTGTATTTTGTGAAAGTAGACTTGAAGTTTTATCATTGTGACTATTCAGAGAAAACATTCTGTAAATTGGTAGAATATCTTAGAGATGTTTAAAAAAGAAAAGCTTGTTATTTCTACTTCTAGTTTATTTGAAAAAGAAAAGTTAATTTGTGTTGCATGCAAAAGCTTCTTGTATTTTGGAAAGAAATAAAAGAATTGTTTTCATTTAGATTTTACCTATATTTTTACTTGAGGCAAAATAGAAGTTTATTTATGCTGAAAGATTTTAAGTATTTTAAATGGAAAAAGTTGTTTTATGTGAATAATTTATTAGAAGAAAAAAATCAATGAATTTCTTTATTTCCAGAAAAAGTATAATGTATCTTTGAATAGTATTCTAAATTGTATTTTAGTTAGCATTGTTTTAAAAGCTTATATATATATATATATATATATATATATATATATATATATATATATATATATATATATATATATATATATATATATATATATATATATATATATATATATATATATATATATATATATATATATATATATATATATATGATTTAACTTAATGCTTTTCCCTTTAATTATTTTAGTTTAAAATTTTGCATGAAAATTCTCTTTAAAAAAATATATATAAATTTATATTGAAATAAATTTCAACTTTTAACTATGATTATAAAAGTTATGTGAATATAAATATATATATATATATAAATATATATATTTATATATATATATATAAATATATATTTTATATATTATATTTTTTTGTTTTAAATAAAATATGTTTTGGGTCCTCGCGGACTCCACTGTGTGTACGCACAGTGGACGGCCGCGCGACGCCCACTGTGTGCACACACAGTGGAGCTGCTTTCGGCTCCCACTGTGTGGGCACACAGTGGACGGCCACGGCCGCCACTGTGTGGCCACATAGTGGGGAGCCGCTAGCGGCGCCCACTGTGTGGGCACACAGTGGTGCCGCAGCGCCCACTGTGCGCTCACACAGTGGCGCGCGGCCAACCTGCCTCCCTTTCCTCCGCTGCCTGCAACAATATAAAACACAGCCGACTTTGGGGTCTTCGGCCCAGTAAGAATTTTTGAACTATAAAAAAAAATATGGGTTAAACCCTAGCCCAAATGGGGCTAGGGCAAATTAGTTTTAAAAATAGAAATAAATATGTTTTTTAGTTTAGATAATATATATATAAGAAATTAGAACCCTAATTAGGGTTGGGGAAAAATATGAAAATAATATTTAGGAAGTTACAATGGCTTTTGAATTAGAATTAAAATATTTGTCATTTATGTAAAATATATATTTATATATGTATCCATATATATATATGGGTATATATATATGTATATATATGAATTTTGATCAGAATTTTAGGTAAGTAATTAAATTTTAAATATATATATATATGTATATACAAATATATATATATATATATATATTTATATATTTATATAATCCTGGTTTTTATTTGGAATAAATAATAAAGAGAAATTTATAAAATGGTTGTTTAAACTATATAGTCATATTGGAGATTAAATTAATTTTTCTCTCCCATATCCTTTAGCTTGATTGATTTAATAAACTCAATGACTGAGTATCTCTTGGAGATAAAATTAAAACGGTTAGTTTTCCGCAATTAAAATTTAACAATTTATCGATGCTTAGTTCGTTTCAAAATTAGCTCGAATTTAATAATGGAAATTTCACTAACGTTTGTCGCGAGAGTGAACTTGTTAATTAATTTAGTATGTTTTTAAAAAAAAATTGTTCCGTTTTTGCCCTTAAATTTTGGGCATGACAGCTTTCGAGTCAGGTATGAACATCTAAAAATGGAAGAAGATGAAAGGATTTCTGCTTTTATGGAAAGAGTAAATGAAATTGTTTTGGGTATTAAATGTTGTGGAGGAACCTTGAGTGAGGATGAAATTGTTTCAAAAATCTTAAGAGGTTTGCCACCAGCATATAAAATGAAGGTTACTACTATAAATGAGTTGAGAACAATGCCTAATACATCAATGACTAGGGATACATTGATTGGAAAACTTTTAGCTTTTGAAATTGAGGAATTTGGTCTTGTTGCTACTATAAAAACTGATTTGGCCTTTAGAGCATCAACATCATCTACTCCATCATTTGACAAATCAGACTGGAAAGCCTTTTATGCAAGAGAACTTGAAGAAACCAGGAAGGAGAATGAAGAGCTTGAAGAACTTGAAGCACTATTTGCAAGAAAAATGCCAAAAGGTCCTATTAGAAGTAAGTATGAAGGTAAAGCACCCTTTAAATGTTTTAACTGCAATAAGATTGGTCATATGGCTTCGAGATGCCCTGATAGACATGCTAGACTAAGAGAAGAAGCTAGAAGAACATACAAGCCTAATCCTAAATATCAAAGATACAAAAGAAGAATAAAGACAAATCTTGTTACATTGCTAATGAAGGTGTGACTGATGATTCTGATGAGGATCCGGCAAACAATGGACGGGTTTTTGTTACTAGAACGGAAGATCAACCGGCACCTATTGCTCAACTGGTAGAACAAGCCCTAGTAGCTAAAGTTGAAGTAAAGGATGAATGGATCATTGACTCGGGATGCTCACATCGCATGACTAGAGACAAAGGTAAATTCTTGAACTTTCAAGAATACAATGGAGGTTTAGTCAAATATGGAGATGACAAAGCTTGTTCAATCAAAGGTAAGGGTCCAATATCTCTTGATGGTAAGCATAACACTGACAATGTCTACTATGTTGAAGGATTAAAGCATAATCTCTTAAGTGTTGGTCAATTAGTTGAGAAGGGTTTTCAGTTACAATTTAAAAATGGAAAATGCAAAATCATGAATAGAACTAGCTTGGAAATTGCAACCAGTAATCAGACTAGAGTTAATATCTTTCATTTGAATAACAATAAAAAGACATGCTTAATTGCACATATAGATGAAAGTTGGTTATGGCATAAGAGACTATGTCATGTAAACATTGATTGCATGGTAAAAATCAGTACTTCTAAAGCAGTTAGAGATCTACCTAAAATTGTGAAACCTCAGAACACAATTTGAAAGGATTGTCAATTTGGAAAACAAGTTAGAGATAGTTTCAAAAGTATTCCAGAAAAATCCAATAATGCTCTTGATTTAATTCACACTGATTTATGTGGTCCAACTAGAACTAAAAGCTTACAAGGTGATAGATATTTTGTCCTAATTATTGATGATTATTCTAGAATGTGTTGGGTTACTTTTCTCAGAGAAAAATCAGAAGCACTTGGGAAGTTCAAACTATTCAAAGCAATGGTTGAGAATGAAACCGGTAAGAAAATCAAATGTTTAAGATCAGATCAAGGAGGAGAATTCACATCTAAGGACTTTAATACATTTTGTGAAGTGAATGGAATCAAAAGACAGTTATCAGCACCACGGACACCATACCAGAATCGAGTTGTTGAAAGGAAAAATAGAACTATCTTGGATGCAGCAAGTAGTATGTTATCAGAAGCAAATCTACCACATGTATATTGGAGAGAGGTAGTTAGCACTATTGTCTATACATTCAGCAAAGTTCATATCAAAGGTGAAAACAGTAAGACCCCTCATGAACTATGGTTTGGTAATACTCCTACAATTAAGTATTTCAGAATTTTTGGAAGTAAATGTTATATCAGAAGAGATGAGTATATTGGCAAATTTGATCCTAGAAGTGATGAAGGAATATTTCTTAGTTATTCATCTAAGAGCAAGGAATATAGATGTTTTAATAAGAGATTGCAGAAAATTGTTGAGAGTACAAATGTAAAGATTGATGAACCATTCAGAGGAACTTCAAGGTATATAGACTCTGAATCGGCAACAAAAATTGTGACAAATGAACCTACACTGAATCCACCGGTACAGAATGAAGATCCAGTTACCCCGGTATCATCAGAGGATTCCATAGTAATTGAAGAACAACAACAAACTAAGACACCCCGGTATGTAAGACTGAATCATTCTGAAGATCAGATAATTGGAAACAAATTTAAAGGAGTTATGACAAGAGGAAGATTGGAAAATGAAGAGGTATGTCTTATTTCTCAAATTGAACCATCATCTATCAATGAGGCATGTGAAGATAAATTTTGGACTAAAGCTATGGAAGAAGAATTAGGACAAATTGAGAAAAATAATACTTGGACATTAGTTCCCCGACCTAAAGATAAAAATGTAATTGGAACCAAATGGGTATTTAGAAACAATCTTAATGAAGATGGTAAGTTTGTTAGAAATAAGCAAGACTAGTGTGTAAGGGATATTCTCAGAAAGAAGAAGTTGATTACAATGAAACCTTTGCACTGGTAGCCAGAATTGAGACAGTCAGATTATTCTTGGCTTTTACAGCTCACGAAGACTACAAAGTTTATCAAATGGATATTAAATGTGCATTTTTGAATGGAGATCTTGAAGAGGAAGTATATATTGAACAACCTGATGGATTTTCTTTGACAGATGACAATGATATGGTTTGCAGGTTAAGAAAAGTTCTGTATGGATTGAAACAAGCCCTAAGAGCTTGGTATGCAAGATTGGATAAGTATCTCTTAAAGATTGGTTTTACCAAAGGAAATGTAGATAGAAATTTATATTACAAAGTAACTAATGATGACATCTTGATTATTGAAGTGTTTGTTGATGATATAATCTTTGGAGGAGAAGATGGATTATGTAAAGAATTTTCTCTTGAAATGCAGCAAGAATTTGAAATGTCTATGATTGGAGAAATAAAATTCTTTTTAGGATTGCAAATTTCATAGACTGATAAAGGTATATTTTTTAGTCAATCCAAGTACTTGAAAGAACTACTAAATAAATTTGGGATGGAGAACTCTAAACTGGTAAGCACACCTATGACTATAAATGACAAACTATCTCAAAGGGATGAATCTACACCTATTAATCCAACTAGGTACAAATCTATGATAGGAGGTTTACTGTATTTGACACAAACCAGGCCTGATATTATGAATGCAGTATGTATTGTTTCTAGATTTCAAATTAATCCTAGGGAAAATCATGAATCAGCAGTAAAAAGGATTTTCCAGTACTTACAAGGCACAACAAATCTTGGATTATGGTATCCTAAAGATGAAAATTTTGATCTATGTGCATACACAGATGCAAATTGGGCAGGAGATGTGGATGATAGAAAAAACACCACTGGAGGAGAATTCTTTCTTGGAAAGAGATTAGTTTCTTAGTTGAGTAAGAAACAGAGTTGTACATCTTTATCAACAGCAGAATCAGAATATGTTGTAGTAGCAACTAACTATACATAGGTACTATGGCTTAAGCAAATGTTGAAAGACATAAAGGTAAAATGCAAGGAACCTATTACTATATATTGTGATAACACTATAGCAATTGATATATCTAAAAATCCGGTATTACATTCTAAAACAAAGCATGTTTCTATCAAACTGAATTTTCTAAGGGAAAAAGTTGAAGAAAAAGAGATAAAATTGGTTTATGTGAATACTAAAGAATAGCTTGCAGATATTTTCACAAAACCTTTGCCTAAGGAGACTTTTGAATGTCTCAGAGATCAGCTTGGAGTCATACCACCACCGGTAGAGACTTAGACAGCTGATGATTGTCATCAACCGGCAGAATTAAAAAGACAAATCTTTTATCCCGGTATTTGATGAGGAAGCTACTTCTTAAGGGGAGTAGTTGGTATTTTGTATGAACTTGATTTTTGTAACTTTGGCATTTGATGTCAAAGGGGGAGAGATATCTATGGAAAAACACATTATCTTTTGAGGAGACATTGGTATTGAAGATCAATCTTTGGATAAACACATGTTGCTCCCAGGGGGAGAAATTGTTGTTTAGGAGATTGTTGGTATTTGGCATTTCTGTTTTGACACTTTGATGGTTTTTCCATCTTGTGTTGCCATCAATGCCAAAGGGGGAGATTGTTGGTATTTTGGTATGGTTTTTTCATTGATGTCAACACCTACTAAAAACAAGCACTTTGGAGATCCAGCAACATTCACCGACAAGCATGTAACTATTGCACAGTTACTGGTATATGGTTCACCGGGAGGATATAATGTTCACCGGTACTTGGAATGATATGGAAGACACTTGGTAATGTTGAAGACATCATATGGACACTTTATTTTGAAGGATTGATCATTGGTATTTTCATATTTGCATATTTTCTTTTACCAGCAAATAGGTCCAGGGTTATCTAGGGTTACACCGGCAGGTTTATCTTTTTCAGATCAGCATGGCACACTATGGAGATGATTTATTATTGATGTAAATGCATTCAGCCTACACGTTTAATCAGTTATTGCATTGGATATTATATTGTTTGTAAAATGTTTTATTGTAATATCTTGTAGAGCCGACCTACTAAAATTGGTCTTAGAGTATGGTATAAATGTAAGATCTTATTTGTAAGATCAAGTGCGAAATGCGAAAAAGAATTGTGTGAAGGTATATGCGAGATCATGCAAAGGTATACATGAAGACATCATTTTAAGGTGAAGTTAGGTTTTTGTAGAAGCATATCAGCATTACACTGGTACTGAATCCAGCATATGAAGATGTTATTTTGTGCAGTACATTCTTATTGGATTTAACCATCCAACTATAGTCAGTGTGACTCCCATTTGTGATTGAGCAGTGAGCTCTAGGCTGTTGGCCTTTCTGCATGTGTAGACCCCTTTTTGTACACTTACTATCTGCAGTAGTAGCATCTGATTGTGGGTAAGGTTTCCCACTGTGGTTTTTCCCCTTGCAGGGTTTCCACGTACAAATATTGGTGTTATGTGTTGTGGATGACTTTATGTCTATGTTTCATGCATTAATCCTTACCAGTATAGCAATTTACTATCAACACTATCTACCGGCACACAGAACTGGTTTACCGGTATTAAGCATTAAGTTGGTTAATTGGTTTTTGGTTTGAATTTATTAGACAACTGATTCACCCCTCCCCCCTCTCAGTTGTCTCTGGGACCTAACATTTTGTGCCAAAGTTGATTGTGTAATGAATAACTTTGATGAATTAATTATTTCATTAAAGGAAAAAAGGGCTAGGCTTGAAGAAGTCCATGGCTAGCAGGTTGAGAGAAGAAATCTACAATGTCCTATACCCATAACACCAGAAGAGGCAACCTTGATTCATCAAATGCGAATGAAACCACCAAGCCCATGACCTCCTCCACCTCAAAGAATAGATGGGATAGAAGAAGGTAGACCTAGTTATGAACCTCCTCCAAAGGGTGGTGTTGTTATAAAGAGGGTAAGAAAAGAGACAAGCAGTGAAGAGGAAAGTAGCAGTGACAATGAAGAGTTGGTGAGGAAAGGAAAGAAAATAATGAATACAGAACCACCCCCAAAAGTAAAAGAACTTTTTTTTAAGCAGGTCAAAATCATTGATCTTGAAGAATCAAACAAGATTCCCTCACCACCACATGTGATCCTTTCACTTCCAAGGTAGGCTGAAGAACAAGCAGTGGAACAACACATGGAAGAACTACAAGAGGAGGATGCTATTGTAGTGACAGATGCAAATATCCATATCTGTATCCCTCCTATGCTATCAACATTAGAATTGGACCTCACTCCTTTATATATTGCAAGGTTAGCATTGAAAAGATAAGAATTTGTAGATGGTTATGCAATCTTGGCAATATGGGCATTAGAGCAGGGGCCTAGAAGGCTTAATATTAGTGATATAAATCTAAACTCGAGGGTCTTCTCATCATAAGAAGAGCCTTTGATACATTGAATGTTGAGGCCTCAAAGTTAACTATTGATGTGGCCAAATTGGTCCATGAAACTTCTAGGAGGGAGGCCATGGAAAAAGAGGAACTTATGAAAAAAATTTAAAATCTTTCCAATGAATATAATCCAGTTCAAAAGAGATGTATGGAGCTACAAACTAGAGTTCAACTTCTTGAGAAGGGACAGATATAAGAATCCCCTTTCGCTCCTACAATTACATCAACACCATCAACATATAGGTCTCCACCTATCACCAATGTAAACGTAGTAGTTCAATTTGACAGTGAGATTGATATCACCAACACATCATCAATGTCATATGTTGATGAAGAACCTACTAGATCAACTGATCCAATAAGAGCCCAACTTTTGGAGAAGGTCACTAAGTAGTAGAATAAACTAAAGGAGTTAGAGGATTAGTATCCCTCCAAGAAAAGAGAGATAGTTAGCTCATTGGTAACTCATTTGAATGATAAGGTGGATAGTAGGTTAAATAGAATTTATTCTTTATTATTTAATGCTATTCAAATTTTTAAGAGAGACAAGATGGTGGAAATATCTTTATTTACAAAATTGTTACAAAGGGGAAATGAACTTAGAGTAATGTCAACAACTTCCAAATATAATTTTGAGAGGCCACCTACGCTTCAGCAAACCCATTTTTTGGTGAAGTCAATACAAGAAGACTATATTCTGCTAGAAAGTATAGAAAGAAAGATAAGGGAGTTGATGAGGAACTTCATTGATATAAATGAAATACTTCTACCAAGTATTGTGGATGAAAATGGGGCAATTAAGCCTTTACAACTTTGGAAAGAAGAAGCAAAAATGGTTATCAACACCCAAGTAGAACTGATTTGTGAGGGGCTAGATACTGGCATTTTGGAGGACAACATGGAAAAAATAATATGTATATGGAATTTCTTTGAGTCTTTTGAAAAAGAGGAAAATCAAGTAGCGGTTAAATATAATCCATATAGAGAAATGGCTAATAACGTCATGAATTTTACATGGCCATCTGATGAAGAATATGACAAATGGAGTAACACCTATTTAAAGGAGGAGTAAGGACTGCAAATAGTTAGTTAGCCATTTATTTGATGTGATAGTATGGCAGGTAGTTTTGTCTTCTAGCAGCAGTTGCCTTTTTTAGGACAAACAATAGCAAGGTGGGCCCATATTAGATCTTCATCGGCAACAATAAAATGGATAAAATGCATCGAATGTCTTTTTGAAGTAATTAGAGATATTGGTCTTGGTTGTGACATTCCATAAAGGGAATATTTTTGTGACAAGATGTCACATGTTATCCAATTGTCTTTTGACATTTGTCTCCTCTAGTTCATAGCTTGTTTTCTCCCTTGTTTCTATAAAACGGAATTTAAGGCCAAGAGACAATTTTTGATTTTGGTCTCTGTACTTACTTTTCTAAATCAGAGTCATAGGTCCCATTATCAGGTTTTAGATGCAATGAGCAAAGTGTAAAGTCCTTTTACAAAGAAAAAATAGAAATGAATCTTGTGTCATATTTGGTCCAAGTTTTGAAGGATTGAATTGTGCATTGTCTTATGACATATATAGCATTTGAGTTAATTAAATAGAATCCAAGCTTATTTCTCTCCATTGTATGATTCTGCAATCTTTTGAATGAAATGTAATCAAGGGTTTCTTTAATTCATTGCATTATTGTGATGTATGTGATTTATGTTTATGTTGTGATCTAAGAGATCATTTAAATGCTTAAACAAAATTGTAGAGTGGTATGACTTGTGCAAGGATTCCTATAAGTAGTCTAAGTTTGGGTTATAGTAGAGATATATTGTAATGCAATATATTCTTAGTTCAACATGCTATCAGATAAATTATGTTGTAATTTATTTTACATTTCATGATTTGACTCCTGAATGAAATAAGGAACTGGTTATTAGCTTGTCCTAGTCTTTACAATCAGTTTTATGCTCAGTTCATCTATAGATGCTATAAATTATTGATTATCATAATACATTTCACTTCATGTCTATTATTATTTATTTTCTTCATCTCATGCTCTAATAGATTGAGGATCACTAGAGAACCTACCATTCTTGAGCATTCTCCCTCTTCATTGAGCCTGTATATGAGATTATCTGCTTTATTTTAGTGTTATTTATGAGTATGGCGCAAAGATCATAAATTCACTAAGGGATCACCCTCCCAAGTCCTATAGAGCCCAAAGTGTAGAAGGATTTGTTGAATCCTTGTCATAGTTGGTTCAAGTTCTAGAGGATATTGATAGTTGGAGTTGGCTTCTCCATAGATATTTAAAGAATCAACTTGGTTTCTACCTTTAGCACTATAAACCCTTTTGGGGAACCAACAGAATGCAAGGACTTAAACTTGACCATATAATCCTCAATGGAAGGAGATGTATCAATAGAAAGAGATGATATTTAAGCCTCTAATTGCATATATCTAATTTCTCTAATTGATCCAAAGATATCATTAAGCTTATCGCATACCTCTCATGGTGTAGTGCACTCCTCAATGTGGAAGAACAAGGAATTGAAAACATGCATAGTAATTAGTCCCTTCATCTCATCACATTTTTCCTAATGTGCAAAGCGCTCATACTCCTTAGTGGAGGTAGGCTATTATTCATTCAATGTAGACCACAATCCCTTGGACCAAAGTATGTGTTGCATAGTCACCTTCCATTTATGATAGTTGTGTGGAGTGATAACCTCAAAACCTAGTTGAGCCATGTGCGCTACAAAAAAGAAAGAGATCCAAAAACTAATCTAAAATAAGAAAATAAAAAAGGAAGCCCCAGACAAATTATACTCTAAATTCTCTAAAATCAAGAGAAAAAGGAGTGACTTCAAGATACAAAATAATTTGAAAAAAAAATTAGGTGGACTAACTTGAACCACAATGAAATTGCTGAAATAATATTTCCTATTGTATATGGAGCGCAAAAAACCGATATCAAATGTCTAAGTTGTGCTCAATAAAAAAAAAGTCAATTAGAATAAAATGTGACAACTAGAATGTTGAGGAAAAAGTAGGGGCTTGGATTGGCCATTTAATCTCAATGCATGGTGAGTGACCTATTCCATGAAATTCCAAGTCACCAAATATTGCAAGGTCAACGAGCCATGCCACACAAGGTGCCAAGTCAACACAGTCAACAACCAAATATGGATCTCCACATGCCCTTTTGTGTGTGTGAGGAGCCTTCACAATGACTTTGTGAGCATAATCTCATAATAGATGAGGGAGTTTCATACTATTTAAACACTCAACGATACTGTCATGACCTTAATGTGGGACTAAAAAACCACATATACTGCAAAACAAAGTTGCGATGGGTTCAAATGAATCTCTCCATGCACTAGCCAACCCTAATTGGAAAATATTGTTGAACCCACAATAGGATTGATAGGGGGGTGAATTAGTCTAGATCTACTAAACTAGATCAATTATAAACAACATTTAACCATTATACAACAATACTGAAAAAAACATCAACCATCAACACATGAACACCGGATTCACGTGGAAACCCCAATCAGGAAACAACCACAATGATAATCATGCTCAATATAAATAATAAATAAAAAATATTTTAGGCTCACTACCAAGGAGAATATTGCACCTTTTGGACTTACAATACTAAGACACACTACCTTAGGACAAGATACATGGACTTGCACAATAGAGACACACTGCTTCAGGGAAAGACATATAGTACTTCGAAAAGACTCATTGTCATTCAAAAACAAAAGAAATGATAGAAATAATATGAGAAGAATATACCAATAATGAAATTATCCTTGAACCTCTATGTCAAGATACCAACATCATGAAATACATCTCTAACAACCAACATTGTCTCACTAAATGTATCACCTTCAAAGCTCCTCACAAACTGACATAGACACATCTGTAGTATCAAATTTGCTTGCAAATCATTCATATTGACTTATCATCAATTCATACACTATCTCATACAAAACTCATACATCTGCACTTATTAAATACAAGTTAGATCATCAAAACCCTAATTGAGGGTCAGACACAGTCAAAATCAACAATATTGCCCAAAATAAGCCAGTTGAACTAAAAATACTCAAGGAAGTCCACTCCAAGAGATAGAGAGGGCCCAAAACCATCACATTACATCCTTCTAAGTTGAATCCAACAAACTACACATGGTAAAACATGCTCCAAAGTTGCCACCAAATATAAAATGTAGATAGGCAATAAAACATAGCAATCAATCAGCCAAAAGATATCTTCCAATGCAAATTACCTCATGTAGATCTCCACACACCATGGTGAGACCCATAGCGATATTCTAACTCATCCTCCTATGCATATCTAGACCAAGAGGTTTTCGGCATTGTGTTGTCATTGATGTCAACCGGTAAGAAGAGGGTGTCAATCGGTAGTGTGGATAGTGAAGCCAACCCATAACCAAGTCAGGATCACTGCTTTACATGTCAATGTTAGGAAAGGAGGAACCGGTTAGTGAGTATGCATGTTGATGTTGAGCAAACATGGTAAAGAAAATATCGATGAGTGATGTGAACCAGAAAGTGTGTGACTGGTAGTGCTTGTTGCAATATGAACTAATGAAGGGTCAGAAGTGCAACCGATACACTAGTATATTATCAATTAGCAGGACTCTAACCAGAAGAAGATATTATCATAGGATAAGTGAAAGACTGATAGTGAGTGTGCTCAACTAGATCATATGTGCCTAATTGAAGATGTATCTACTCAATGTCAAATTAGTATTGTGGCGGAAGTAGATGACAAGGATCTACTTCCATTGGTAAGTGGAGCTTATTCCCAACATGCATGGAATGCATCATAACCTTGTAGGAAAAGACAAAGAAGTATATGGCAACTAGTTGAAGGCTCACATTGGATGAACTAGTGAAACACAAGGATGCCTCGGGAGCATGAAATCAAAGATATGCACCGATTAAGATGTAGAAGGAATGATTATTTGCCGGTATAGAGTAGGAAGGATAAGTTTATCACCTTGACAAACCAGTTGATAGGAGAATTGGTCTAATGAATAAGAAAGAAAGGTTGAGCAATTGTAGACAGAGAGTGAATCTGGAATGTAGATGGAGACTATTGAAGATTGATGACATGGTGTCATCAAAGTGATTACCAGTAAGTATGTCAACCGATAAAGACAATAAAATGCAGAAGTGCAAGATGAGCATATGGTGGACTGGTATGTTTGGAGACCATTGAAGGTGTTCCATTGTAGAACAAAAAAGAGAAGGTTTGAAGGTTGACTGGTTAAGGTATAACCGGTAGGGTTAGAGAGCCAGTAGATGAACCCAACTATGTCTTGACCGATGATAGAGTCTAAACTTACATGGTGACTAAGCTAAGATGCATGTTGATAGAGATTCCATGTGGAGTCCAAGTCTCATACAAATGGACTATGCATTGTTGGTGAGGTAGGAGGTGATTGGTCGATATTAATATCGATGGCATAAATCATGGGTTGAGAGAAGAAGGGTGTGGCTTGACATAGATCAAAGCTTAGAGATCTGATTTGATGGATTCATTATCAATGTAGAGTGTCCAGATACTGATCAGGGTAGGTGAAGCTAACTAAGTGATCGCTTCAATGTGATTGACAAGTGCAGATTGATAAAGAGATCGTGTTTGCTAAATATGGCAAATGTGTTCTAGAAGTAGCATGATTGGTGGTGATAGATGATCGGCTATAGGTGGTCCATCTTTTAGAAGTTATCCAATCTGATTTGATATATCTCATGGTTTATGAAGGAACCCTAGCATGCTAGAGGTTTCAATGTTGGTCACGGTGGTAAAACTCAGGTATAAGTATGTTGACTAAAGATAGAAGTGATGATGTTTCAGGCCAGATATTGAAGAGCAGAGTGTGAGAGTGCAACAGAGAGCCAATCAGTCAGAGAGTTCATCAAAGATCAAGGTGACTAAGTGCTTGAGAGAGAACTGGTAAGAAGAGCTAAACCAACAAGGGTAAGGCAATTGGTAGACTATCATTGAGCCTGATAGTGGGGTGAACCCGCAATGTTCCAACTAGTAAGAAGGTTGTAGAGAGAGAAGAAGTTAAGTGTGAGTGTTTGAGGAGATCTGGAAAGCCAAAGAACAGTGCAAGGTTAAATCGACAAGTGGAGTCATCGGCAAGCTAAGAATTGGTAGTGAGAAGAGAGCAGAGTACCTGCAGAGAAGAAGCAAAGGCTAAACAAGTAAGGTTGTAGAAGAGAGAAGGTGAGCATAGAACCTGTGACGCCCTGCCAGGAAACCCCGAAGGGGTTAAAGCTAAAACACACTCAAGGAGTGCAATATATATTTTTTTTTTAAAATTTAAGCCACAACATTAAGATACATTGGAGTTATCTAAAGCTTTGATAACACAGCGGAAGACCTAAACAAGCCTAAAGGGTTTCCCAAGGTGATTACGTAACTTAACACCTAACTCGATTCATGACATTAGATCCAATTAAGCAAGTTATCTTAATTACATATTATTATTTAAAACATGGGTATAATTTGTTCAGTAAATTAATATTATAGATAGTAGGACACGCTCATCCATTATGGTTGAAGATGAGGCTAACATGAGGAAATTTACCCATTAAAGTTAAAACATAGATAACATTTAATTTCATCCATTAAGGTTTAAATATAGGTAGCTTGATGAGTTCGTCCCACTTAGTTAAAATATAGATAATAAGATAGAGTTCATTTATTAAGGTTAAAATGTGAATAACCAAATGAGTTCATCCATTATAGTTAAAATATGACTAATAAGATGAAGTTCATTTATTAAGGTTAAAATGCAAATAACATAATGAAGTTCATCCATTAGGGTTAAAATATAACTAACTTGTTGAGTTCATCCATTATAGCTAAAATAAAGCTAATATGATGAAGTTCATTTATTAAGATTAAAATGTAAAACACTAAATGAGTTCATCCATTTTAGTTAAAATATAGCTATACGATGAAGTTCATTTATCAAGGTTAAAATGTAGGTAGCCAAGTGAAGTTCATCCATTAGAATTACAATTTAGGTAATATGACGAGTTCATCCAATAATTTTTGACCATTCATTACGTACAAATTTACATTTAACACATGCCAAGCACCTTGTTCCAAAGCATACTATAATTACATCATAACTAATGAGTTCTTTTCATCCTTACTTATTTTCATTAACATTAACAGAATACAATTCCTCCATGATCCAATTTATTGCATTTAAGAGACGACTGCATACATGCATTATGATAAATCTCATCTAATCACTTATACATTCTATCAAAATGTCATCCATACATGCTAGCACTATCCATGAAACATGAGAAACAAAAGCATCACATAACACTGAAATGATCTCGGAGTTCATCCCTAGATGGCTACATCTCCGGGTTTGCTCAACTGCAAGACCCCTCTGATAATTAAATAAGTTTAAGGTACATAAGGTTCACGTTATTTACAATTTTGCCATCTGGGTGAACATAACCAATATACAAACAACCACTTCAGTCAATAAATACATAAATGATCCCTACATAGAAACAGATCCAACTGAACATATAAAAAAGCAAATACAAAGGCCTCTTGTCTGACAGTACTCTAACTAGGGGACCTGACCAACTATGGCCAACCACAAATCAACCAGACGACAGGGTCCAAACAAACATATCAAGGCCTGGTCATTACCTTAAACAAAAGGGAATACAGAAATTAAATTGCATAGGCAATAACCGGAAAAGGACAATCTTCTTTCCTATTGGTTTAAACAGTAAAAGTTGATCAAGTTTTTTAAACAATCTAAGTTTTCCAAATTTTATTAATAGAAAAACCAACATGACAAGGTGAATACAATACCACAATTGCAATAATGCTATTGTCTATTTCTCATTACAGAGGAAAAAATATAACTAAACCATTTATTTCACTAAATGAAAATATCATTAACTTACCAATTCTCCAATCAAAACTTTATTAAATTTCCAATAATTCTATTAGCATATCATTTAAATTTTCACAATATCCAATAAGAAATATTTCATTTTCCAATTACTCCTATACTTTAGTATTCCATTTCTAAATTTCTTAGATGACCTATAACATTCCAAATCCAAATATAATATATTCTATATATATATATATATATATATATATTATTTATTTAACATTACCAAATAATAAATATACTTTATTTCAAAAATCTCCAATAAAAAATATTATTCTATCTATTCCCAAAGAGTATTCCCTCATTTAAACAGATACCCAAATTAAATATTAATCATTATATATTTATTAGGCCCTGGATAATAAAATATAAACAATTAATCATTCAATAATACACGATTTTCAATTAAATATTATTATTAATATATACATATTAATCTCATTAATAGAGTATATATTAATAATAATTTAATAAATATCTCACATTTTAAGAACATTTTCCAAGAGAAACAAAGGATTGAAGATATGATTGAGTGTCTTAATATTCATTTGCTTCAACATGGTATGGTGCCACAAGTTTTTGGTGAATTGAAGTCACTAAAATTACAGCTTGAAGAGGTGTTAGCTAGAGAGGAAATCTACTGGAGACAGAAATCTAGAGAGTTATGGCTTTCAGATGGTGACAAGAACACAAAATTTTTTCACTCTTCAACTAAGATTAAAAGATGTAAGAATAGAATATCTTGTATTCAGTGTCAGAATGAGAATTTATTGACAGAGCCAGAGGACATTGCTTCAAAGGCAGTTAGGTTTTTAAAGTCATTATTATCTTCGAAAAATGGAAATCTCAGCAATGATATTATATCTAATATTCCTCGTTTAGTATCTTTGGAAGACAATAAGATGTTGATATCTCCCTTTTCCTTAGAAGAAGTTAAGAGTGTTGTCTTTGCCATGAATCTGGATAAAGCTTCGGGACCAGATGGTTTTACTCCTTTATTTTTTCAGAAATGTTGGGATTTTGTGGGAAATGATGTTTTATTGGCTCTTGAGGAAGCTAGGAGAAATAGGTATATTTTAAAAGAACTTAATACTACGGTGATTGCAATTATTCCTAAAAAAGAGGATACTAAGACTTTTGCTGACTTCTGCCCCATTGCTTTATTTAACACTTTGTATAAGATATTTATGAAGGCAATTTCCCTTAGGTTGGCAAAAATTCTACCTAGGATCATTTCATTGGAGCAAGGTGGTTTTGTTCCCAAAATGGAGATGACAAAGGGTGCAATTGTAGCACATGAGGTGTTGCATTCTATTTCCACCCAAAGAACCCCAACCTTGATATTTAAACTAGACATGATGAAGGCTTATGATAGAGTAGAGTGGGGGGCTTTATGTGTTGTTCTTGAGAAGTTAGGTTTTTCCAAGGCCTAGGTCAAATGGATTCGTGCATGTATTTCTTCTGCAAGATTCTTAGTTTTAATTAATGGTTGTCCTTGTGGTTTTTTCACTTCCTCTAGGGGTTTGAGACAGGGAGATCCCCTTTCTCCCTTTTTGTTTATTCACCTAGCTGAAACCTTTAGTTGGGCTATTATGACTGCTAAAGTGGGGGGGCTTTGGAAAGGTATAAGGATTTAGAATATTCCCCAAAGTATTTCTCATTGTCTCTTTGTAGATGATACTCTGTTATTTGGACATGCTTCGTTAGTAGAGGCAAAACTGATTAAAGGAACAATACAAAATTATGCATCATTTTCTGGTCAGAAAGTGAATGGTGATAAATCAAATATTTTTTTCCTTAATACATCACAACTGGTTCAGCATAGGTTGCAATCCTTTTGGGAATTTGAGATTGGAAATCTTCCATGTACTTACCTTGTGATTCCTTTCTTTGTTAAACAGGATAAGATTATTTTGGTAATTTCTAAGAGAATTCTCTTATGGAATCATAGATGGTTAACTTTGGCGAGTAAAATTATTCTCGTCAAGTCTATTTTGAATGTTGTTCCCATATATCTAAAGTCTCCAAAAGTAGTTGTTGTTAGTTTATAGAATACTCTTAGAGATTTTCTTTGGAGCAATAATAAAGATGGCAAGAAGAAACTCCATTTAGTTGCATGGGATAAGGTATGTTTGCCTAAGGAACTTGGGGGAATAGGAATTCGGAGTCTGGAAAATCAAAAATTAGCCTTAGGTGCTAAGTTGGTTTGGAAATTATATGACAAGCCTAGCTCCTTATGGGCACAGATTATGTTTGCCAAATATTTAAATAATGGACTGAGAGAGTACATTTTTTAAGTCTCAAATTTGCCTTCGGGTTCTGCTATTTGGAATTTCCTTTGTAAATGTAGATCAGTTATTTTGCCTCATCTCTCATGGATTGTTCGTAATGATAGAAAGGTCAGATTCCGGGATGAAGTATGGAATGGACACACACCTTTGGTGAATATTAGGGATTGGTCTCCTCGGATCACTATTCTTTCCTCCCTTTGGGGTGTTTTTGTAGCAGATTATTTTGAAATTGTGACTAGTGGACCCCTTAAACTAGCTAGATGGAAGTCGATTGATTTCTTAGATGTTGATCAAAGCATGAAATTAGATTTTGAGAAGATTTTGGGGGATAGAATTGTATTTCTTTCTGATTTTGAGGATGAACTTATTTGGACAAAGAATATTTCTGGTAAGTACACTGTTAAAGATGGTTACAACTCTCTTATGGTTGCTGAAGATTTATCATCTTGGCCTTATAAGTTGTTTTGGCATTCGGCTTGTCTTCCTAAAGCTGGAGCCTTTGCTTGGTTGGTAGTTCAAGATAGAGTCCTTACAGGTATGAGACTAGACAGGCTTGGTATTACTGCTATTTTCCCTTGTGTCCTTTGTAACAAAAGTTTAGAATCTTCTTCACACCTATTCCTACGTTTTGATTATGCTTATGAATGTTGGTAGTGGTTGTTTGAGAAGTTAAATATATCCTTTGTTATTGGTAAGGATCTCATTTCCCATTTCAGATCTTGGCCCTTTATGTTTGCATCATCTTTTTATGCATGCCTTTGGATCATATCTCCATCTATTGTGATTTGGAATGTTTGGCTAGAGAGAAACAACAGGATATTTAAAAAAACAAGGTCTCCTGTGTCTAAGGTTCTATTAAAAATTGAGTCTTCAATCTCTGAGGTTGCTTTGTCATTTATTTATAAGAATTTGGAAAATCTTACTTCTTTTTCGCACTAGGATAGTAGAGTTTTGGAAGTTGATGTCAGTATTACCCTCTCATGGTTCAATTTTAAAAAAGAATGATGCAATAGGTAAGAGATGCTCTACTAGATGGAAACCTCCTCCACAGGGGCACTTTAAACTGAATTTTGATAGGTTCTCTCATGGTAACCCTGGGCCAGTTGGGGTAGGCATGGTAATTTATGATCACAATGCAAATTTTATTCGAGCTAAGTGTCATGCTATTGGCTTTAAAACTAACAATTATGCGGAATTTAATGCTTTGTCTTTTGGATTGGATATGGAAATCTCTTTGGGAATTAAGGACTTAATAATTGAAGGAGATTCTATGGTGATTATTCAATGTGTTATGAAAAAGAAATTGAATTGTTGGAATTTGCAGTATATACTTGATCCCATTTTACAAAAATTAGAATTGTTTGAATCTTTCTTGGTATCCCATTGTTACAGAGAAGTTAATAAGATTGTGGATTATTTGGCAAATTTAGCCATTGATAGCAATGCCAATCAGCGAGAGGTGGGTTTTGAGGAAATTCCTTCTAGGGTATGGGAAGGTTTGTAGCAATAGTTATATGATTTTCTTGAGTAATGTTGATGTAAAATTTTATGATGATAATTATTCTCGCTTTCCCCTTTCATTTCAATTATTCATGTTCATTGTCTAGAGGAGAGTTCGAGCTCATGGTATTTGATACAATAGTGTTTTTCCAAAGGTTTTTTGATACATTCTTTTTTGGCAGGATGGTTTTTGGCTCATGGGATTTGGCACAGGGCTTTGGAAAATTTTGTCTTCTTCCATTGGTAGCAGCTAGTCTACATTTAAAAATTATCCGATGGGTTTTTTTGCAAATTGTCATATGGGCTCTTTGCAAAACTGATATTATATATGTCATGACCGTATTTTGTATGTGGTTTTGGGCGGAGTACATAAACTGATATGTCAGATACTATAGGTTTATTTTATGAGCTGTGACAAGAGGTTTTCTTCCCAGGGTTCTTTCCTCCGGTATGCTCTTTGAATCCTGTGTAAAAAAAAAATAATATTAATAAAAAAATTTAGTGGAATAATCCACTTTTATTAAAAATAAAATAAAATAATAATTTAATAAATCATAGATTTCGAATTAAATATTAATTAATATATATTTATTAATCCTCATTAATAAAATATAAATTAATAATATTTAATAATAAATAATAATATAAAACTATTAAAAGAAATATACTTTGCATAAAAAATAAGTTTTTTTTTTTTAAGAAAAAATTTAAAAATAAAATAAAATGGGGAGACCACAGCGGGGCCCACCTCCCATCACGGGAGAGGTGGGAAGCTCCCCATAGCTCCCACTGCGACCACCATAGGCACCGCTCCCTGCGGCCACTGCGGGCGCCACTCCCTATGGCCGCCACGGGCGTAGGTCCCTGCAGCCCGTTGCGAGCGCAGGACCCTATGGCCGCCATTGATGCAGGTCACTGCGGAACCCACGAGGAGGAGGAGGGGAGGGGAGGGGAGGCGGCACGAGTTGAGCCTCGGCTCCTCCGCCCGCCAAACCCTAACCTCCCCCCAAAATAATTTTGGTTTTCCATTAAAACCAGCTTGATTTTAAAATAAAAATCAACAAGCCCCATAAAACAAGAACATGAATAAACTAAAATCCCCAATTTCCATTTATTCACAGTCTCTTAAAAACTTTCCAGAATGTCTAAATACCAAATAAAATAAAATAAAATAATAATAATAACTCAAACCCCCAAATAAAAAATAGACTCAGAATTTTCTGAGACAAACAGAGAATGGATTCAGCCATTCTTAAACAAGCATTTTCATTTCCAGGCAACTAAAATTTACAATCTTTCCACAATACAAAGCAATGCAAACCCATTTTTTTTTTTCAAAACTGAAACTCAAATCTGAGAACATTCATGGGTTTTTAAATCAGCATTTCATGAAGAACGACCAAACATCATTTTTGATTTAACAACGAAATAAAAAAGGTAAACAAGAATCCTACCTCCTTTAGCATTCTTGGCAAGATTTTGAAGAAGAGCCCCAACCTTGCAACTATAGAAATCCTTCCTTCCCAAAATCCCCCAATTTTCTCCATCAAAATATATTCTTTTCCAAAAAAATCAACAACCACAAAATATTTTCCAACCTAGGTTAAATGGAATGAAATTTGACCTAATTTCCTAATTTTGAATTTTAAAAACTTTTTAAATAAAAATAAAAATGAAAATCATTCTTTTCAACTATTCAAATAATCTAACTTGCTTTTCTATTTAAAATTAAAATGCTTCTCTCTCATTTAATTTTAATTTTCTCAAAATTAACAAAGCTAACATTTATATTTCACGATGTTAATGAGGATAAAATATTTTTAATTTAATTAAATTCCCAAAATCAATCTTTCACACTAAATCAAATATATATGAATAAAACTTACTTTTCTAATCAAAATTGATTTTCTTAAATAATTAAAATTAACCTTCTTTTCCAAAATGCAAAAGAGATTAAATTATTTCTATTTTCAAATAACTTTAAATCTTTCCTTTTTAAAATGCATAAACTAAATAAATTTGTTATTTAAAATTAACCATTAAATTAAACTCGCTACAAACATAAATAGAGCGATATTTTTAATTAATGATTAAACACATAAAAGAAACCTATTTATTTTAATTCCTCAATTACTAATTTGTAAATGAACACATTAAATCAAATTAAATACCTAGGATAAAATACAATTTTTACCACACGCAAGGCATGCAAACCAAGAAAGCCAACCAAATACATGACTCGCAAACCCAAACAAAAAAGGAAACTGACGGACCACAAGTGAGGCTCACTTGAGCATGACTAGAGTAAGATGAGGGTTTTGCAACCACCTAATCCAAATACTAAGGACGAGACACTCATCCTTGTGAATCCCGATGAAGACGAACCTCACACTTGGTGGTATTGTACCTGTAATCTCCTACAACTAGTAGTCACACAAGCATGCATATATATATAATCGATGCGAAAGCACATTAATAGGTATCCATGATAATCACAATATCTGACTACAACATTACATCACGGTAAATCAACCATTCAAGAATGCCACATGAAAAAGTCAACCAAGGTCAAACCGATTTTACCAAGATGACTAGGGTAGGGGCACTACAGAACTGATAGACAACTAAATAGAGGTGAATCGATGGAGAGATATGTTTGAGAGTTACAAAGATCTTTTGTAACAAGACTATTACTATTTTTTTCAAATATATGCTATTATAATCACTAAGTTGAAGCTCGGTGCAAGGGTTGGTGCTCCTTGGGTTGGTTTCCTAAATCAGTAGGGGTGGTACTCCTTGGGTTGGTGCCCTAAATGTTGTAACCAATGTTTTTCATTGTGAGGTTGGCTTGGAGCAATAGACTCCAACAACATTTCTCACCGAGGTTTTTCCATGTTGGGTTTTCCTCGTACATATGGTGTTATGTGATGTTCCTTTTCTGTGTGACTACATTTGTGTCATCCTCCTATCTCACCAATATGTTTCCCTTGTGTTAAATCTGCTAACCAGTATACACATACTTGGGATTAAAAGGTTAAATTTTGGAAACCACTAATTCACCCCCCTCTTAGTGGCATCTTGTGTTCAATAGAGGTGTGATCCAAATATGATAATCCAACCAAACACACATAACCATAACACAACTAAATATACCAAGCACAAACCAACATAACTCACTAGATGACTAAATTGAAATACTGCATGAACCAAATAAACATGTCCACCAAACTACAACATGATATTCAACATATCTGGAGGCCACCCAACACTTTCCAAACTAGTCTGACAAATGCTTATGTTTTTAGACAATAGTAATAACAAACTTCTACAATCCACGAACCAAAAAAATAGTCGATGCAACATCCTAAGAACATAAACAATATATATCAAAACATAATATTTCCCATCTAGAGGAATGCAAATAATTCTACTTGTGGAACATTAAGTACTCTTTCCCAGATACATTAAATGCTCTTTCCTACATATTGATCTTGCCACAACTATAACTTCTAGAGATACTTCACCAACAACTTATATGCATCAAACTCAATAGTAATACAAAACACTGGACATAGAAACCTACAACAATATAAGATCATATATGAACTATACTGCATCTGAAACACCAAGTTTGAAATCAATGACAACACAACTTAGATACATAATTTAGATTTCTAAAAACTATTATCACCAAACTTTAGTAAAATATTATGTCTTTTCTAGATTAGTGAAAAATAGGCCAATAAACAATGAATATTATAGGTTTGTGGAATAGAAGAACCAACTAGTCATAGACATTAAATATCATACACATACAACATTGACAAAAGGAATCTCAAGCTGATCTAGGAAATGAACCCCAACCAATAAATGATCTCTACTAAATAATTCAAATCATCTAGTACCGATAACTGAGAACACAACCCATGGACTTGGTGATATCACTATCCCTTAGTGTTTCACAAATCCAATGAATTGGCCTCAAAGATAAAAGCACAAAGTCCAATTGCCCAATATTCACAAAGATTACTTTATAATAATTGAATGAGATATGTTTTCATAGAATTCCACTGTCACAAAAACACTTTCTACACAAAGATGCAAAGTTGAGTCTGCAAAAACCAAACAAAGCCCAATACAAGATATAGGTATCGCCTGTTAGATCTATAAATATCAAGATAAATGAATATAGATCATGTGAACTGGTCTACAAATTAAAAAGTTTACTTTTAAATAGGATTATGTTGGCCACAATAATAAGGATGAATTTTAGATAAAGAACTGTGCCAACAAAACAAAAAGATGTTGCCCAATTTGAGGTGATACAGGCTCCAAATCCAAAGCAATATCATTGGCCACAATAGTAACCAATTTGGGCCCAATAAATATTGATGCCAATTTGAATGTCTAGCAAAATAGAATTTTGGAAACAAAAATGCAAATGCCAAAAAAATATCATACCGCAATTTGACAAGATTGAGCCAAAAAAAATTGTTTGCAAAACAATGTCGGATTGAGAAAAGTATTTACAATGGAACAATTAGGGAATTAATTGATTCCACTATCTCCTCAGTAACATATATTCTCAATGTGGGTTGGAATCTCACTATAGCCTGATCTGATACTATGTAGTAGAAAACATGAAATCATGATGAAGTTGTAGCCTTAAGGAGGATCAAACCAAGAGATAATTAACCACTAAAGAATGCTAGGAAAGAGATGCAAGAAGAAATGATTGCTTGATTGATATGATACAAAGTTTACAATAGCCTATTTATATAGGGTTGAGGATAAACAATAGAGAGTACATAAAGAGGCATATGTCCTAATCATGTGCAAGAGTAGGTAGAGTAGGTAAGATACAACTATAGACAACTACCACTATACGAATAATAATTCACTTAGGAAATATGAAATACAACTAATAAAATATGACTTTTACCTAAGTTAAACTTAAGTTTAATTGTAAATAGAATAAACTATTTACTCCATCAAGACTGACTCGGAATCAAGTTAATAATAAAATAATCTTTGAGCATATTAGGCATTTTTTTAATAATATAGATAATCTCATTCTTATGGCTCCATTCACATAAGAATTAGTAAAGGTGACAATCTTTCAACTTCATCCTGAGAAGGCTTCAGGGCTAAATGTATTTTTGGCTCTCTTTTTCACAAATGTTTGCACATTGTAGGTAAAGAGGTATGGGAAGTGGTGGAAGAATTCAAGGTAAAGAACAAGTTTATGAAAGACATCAACAATGTTGGTGTGAATATGATTTTATCCTAGCTAGTTCTTATTTGGAACCTATTCACATATTAAGTTTCCTTAGGCATACAAAGTCAAAATTTTACATTACATATATTATTAATAAGCTATTTTTGTCAACTCTGTAGTGGTGCAAGTCAATCTACCTAATTTTGCAGTGTATCATTTTTTTTTGTACGTTAAAGGAACCCCTTCTATTTGGACTCCCAAGCTCATTATGTTTCTCTATGATCTTCAATTCCCATCATTCTTACAATATTGGATAGGTATTAAGGAGCTCTATCATTCATTCCTTGCACCTTTTTCTAGATTTAGTACCAGTTACTATCTATTGAGTTTTTTATATTTTGGAGAATTTGCTTGATAACTTGGACATCGAACACTTGGAGAGATACAATTTGTTGGGCAACTTCATTTTCAGTTGTTTATCATATTTGGATATTTCTATATACATGTGATGGTTCTCTTTTTGATATTTTGAATAATTTTCATTGTCTATTGTGTGAGGTGAAAATAGTTGGCAACAATGCAACAAACTAAGGGGGGGTGAATCAGTTTGCTCACAAATTTTATTCAACTTAAACACAATTTCAGATCTAATGATTAACAATGAAAGAAAAAATCAACACCATATCAATAACACACATAACACCAAGATTTGTGATGTGGAAGACCCAATTAAGGGAAAAACCATGATGGGGTTAAAACCCACAATATCAATATACTTTGTTAGAAATATAAACATATTACAATGGAGAATGCACATGCATTCAGACACACTGCCTAGAGATCACTACTCAAAAGCAACAAAGGGCTACAACCTTGGGAAGTCTCAATGTCTTACAAACATTCAAATACATCTGGAAGATCATGAACTGATGAAATAGCATCTCCTCATGCCTGGTTATAGTTTTTGGTTAAGAACACAATCACACAATATTCTCTTTCATACTTCTTTATACTTCTTTGTAGTTCTCCTCTATTAATAAAATATCAAATCATTGTTCATATAGGTAGAAACATCTCTTATTACATATATTTATATAAATTATCAACCTATATTTCAAGGTCGACTCAACACTCATCACAAATTATAAAGAATATAACCACACACACTACATCATGTTGGTATTTTTGTATGGTTTTGTCATTGATGTCAACACCTACTAAATACACCTACTTTGGAGATCTAGCAACATTCACCGGCAAGCAGTAAACTGTGCAACAATTACTAATATATGGTTCACCGGCAAGAAATAATCATTGGTATATTCATATTTGCATATTTGCTTTTACCGGTAAATAGGTCCAGGTTATCTAGGGTTACACCGATAGGTTTATCTTTCCAGGTCAGCATGGCATGATATGGAGATGATTTATTATTGTTGTAATTGCATTAAGCCAACATGTTTAATCGGTTATGCATCAGATATTAAATTATCTGTAAAATGTTTTTATTGTAACATCTTGTAGAGACGACCTACTAAAATTGGTCTTAGGGTATGGTATAAAAGTAAGATCTTATTTGTAAGATCAAGTGTGGAATGCGAAAAAGAATTGTGTGAAGGTATATGCGAGATCAAGTAGAGGTATACATGAAGACATCATTTGAAGGTGAAGTTAGGTTTTTGTAGAAGCATATCAACATTACACCAATACTGAATCTAGCATATGAAGATGTTATTTTGTGCAGTATATTCTTATTGGATTTAACCATCCAACTATAGTTAGTGTGACTCCCATTTGTGATTGAGCAGTGAGCTCTAGGTTGTTGGCCTTTCTGCATGTGTAGACCCCTTTTTGTACACATACTATCTACAGTAGTATCATCTGATTGTGGGTAAGGTTTCCCATCATGTTTTTTCCCCTTATAGGGTCTCCACGTACAAATATCGGTGTCATGTGTTGTGGATGACTGTGTGTTTATGTTTCATGCATTAATCCTTACCAGTATAGCAATTTACTGTTAACATTGTCTACCAGCATACTTAACTAGTTTACCGGTATTAAGCATTAAGTTGGTTAATAAGTTTTTGGTTTGAATTTATTAGACAACTGATTCACACCCCCCCCCTCTCAGATGTCTCGAGGACCTAACAATTGGTATCAAAGCTTAGTCCTCTTTTGCAGAATTTTAACAACTTGAGGAGATCCAATGTCTACTAATTATTTCAGGAAGGACAATCCTAAACTTGATGGAACCAACTATGGGATATGGAAGATTAGAATGGAGACACATCTGAACTGCATCGGTAAAGATATCTGGGAAGTTACTAAGAATGGTTATACTATTGTTGTAGCTGGTCAGACTGCTCCAACTACCTTAGCCAAAGATGAAGAAAATGATTGCAAAGAAAGAGAAGCACTTTTGAGTGCATTATCAGATCAACAAATCATGGGATTATCATATAGGTCTACTGCTAAAGCTATTTGGGATCATTTGGAAACACTGAATGAAGGAGATTCCACAGTCAAAATTGCAAAACTTGAAAGCTTCTGAGTCAGGTATGAACATCTGAAAATGGAAGAAGATGAAAGGATTTCTGCTTTTATGGAAAGAGTAAATGAAATTGTTTTGGGTATCAAATGTTGTGGAGGAACCTTGAGTGAGGATGAAATTGTTTCAAAAATATTAAGAGGTTTTCCACCAACATATAAAATAAAAGTTACTACTATAAATGAGTTAAGAACAATGCATAATACATCAGTAACTAGGGATACATTGATTGGAAAACTTTCAGCTTTTGAAATTGAGGAATTTGGTCCTATTGCTACTATAAATACTGATTTGGCCTTTAAAGCATCAACATCATCTGCTCCATCATTTGACAAATCAGATTGGAGAGCCTTTTATGCAAGAGAACTTGAAGAAACCAAAAAGGAGAATGAAGAACTTGGAGAACTTGAAGCACTATTTTCAAGGAAAATGCCAAAAGGTCCAATTGGAAGTAAGTATGAAGGTAAGGCACCCTTTAAATGTTTTAACTACAATAAGATTAGTCATATGGCTTCAAGATGCCTTGATAGACATGCTAGACTAAGAGAAGAAGCTAGAAGAACATACAAGCCTAATCCTGAATATTAGAGATACAGATTTAAGAAGAACAAAGATAAATCTTGTTACATTGCTGATGAAGGTGTGACTGATGATTCTGATGAGGATCCCGCAGACAATGGATGGGTTTTTGTTGCTATAATAGAAGATCAACCGGCACCTATTGCTCAACCGGTAGAACAAGCCCTAGCAGCTAAAGTTGAATCAAAGGATGAATGGATTATTGACTCAGGATGCTCACATCATATGACTGGAGACAAGGGTAAATTCTTGAACTTTCAAGAATACAATGGAGGTTTAGTAAGATTTGGAGATGACAAAGCCGGTTCAATCAAAGGTAAGGGTTCAATATCTCTTGATGGTAAACATAACACTGACAATGTCTACTATGTTCAAGGATTAAAGCATAATCTTTTAAGTGTTGGTTAATTAGTTGAGAAAGGTTTTCAGTTACAATTTAAAAATGGAAAATACAAAATCATGAATAGAACTGGTTTGGAAATTGCAACCAGTAATCGGACTAGAGGTAATATCTTTCATTTGAATAATAGTGAAAAGGCATGCTTAATTGCACATATAGATGAAAGTTGGTTATGGCACAAGAGACTATGTCATGTAAATTTTGATTGCATGGTAAAAATCAGTACTTCTAAGGCAGTTAGAGATTTGGTAAATTTTGGTATGGTTTTCTCATTGATGTCAACACCTATTGAATACACCTACTTTGGAGATCCAGCAACATTCACTAGCAAGCAGTAAACTATGCAACAATTACTGATATATGGTTCACCGGCAGGATATATTGTTCATGGGTACCTGGAATGATATGGAAGACACTTGTTAATGTCGAAGACATCGTGTGGACACTTTATTTTGAAGAAATAATCATTGGTATATTCATATTTGCATATTTGCTTTTACCAGCAAATAGGTCCAAGTTATCTAGGGTTACACCGGCAGGTTTATCTTTTCCAGATCAACATGGCATGATATGGAGATGATTTATTATTGTTGTAATTTCATTAAGCTAACATGTTTAATCGATTATTGCATCAGATATTATATTATTTGTAAAATGTTTTTATTGTAATATCTTGTAGAGCCGATCTACTAAAATTGGTCTTAGGGTATGGTATAAAAGTAAGATCGTATTTGTAAGATCAAGTGTGGAATGCGAAAAAACAATTGTGTGAAGGTATATGCGAGATCAAGTAGAGGTATACATGAAGACATCATTTGAAGGTGAAGTTAGGTTTTTGTAGAAGCATATCAGCATTACATCGGTACTAAATCTAGCATATGAAGATGCTATTTTTTGCAGTACATTCTTATTGGATTTAACCATCCAACTGTAGTCAGTGTGACTCCCATTTGTGATTGAGTAGTGAGCTCTAGGCTGTTGGCCTTTCTACATGTGCAGACCCCTTTTTGTACACATACTATCTGCAGTAGTATCATCTGATTGTGGGTAAGGTTTCCCACCATGGTTTTTCCCCTTACAGGGTTTCCACATACAAATATTGATGTCATGTGTTGTGGATGACTTTGTGTTTATGTTTCATGCATTAATCCTTACCGGTATAGCAATTTACTGTTAACACTGTCTACCGGCATACTTAACTGGTTTACCGGTATTAAGCATTGAATTTATTAGACAACTGATTCACCCCCCCCCCTCTCTCAGTTGTCTCCAGGACCTAACACATCATTACATGCAAACGAAAACAATTTTAGCTAACACATAATATGAACCTAAACCAATACCTCGAATAAGAAACACCTCCAAAAATTATGCTTTAATCATCCACAACACTCTACAATAAATAATGTCGCATAACATGAACAGAAACACCACAAGATAAGGAAAATCATCAATAATGCACACATGAACATAGATAGAACACAATCTAGAAACATCCATAGGCATCATGAATTACAACAGAAATAACTGTAACATCACCACTTAGTAGAACCTTTATCATCATTATACTGAACCTCAAGAACACTCACTGAACTAAGTGTCAAACTAAAAAATTCACTTGCAGACCTCTAAATCATGAACCATCTAAATTGAGGACACATGAATTTCCTAAACATTTTGCCAAATTTGCAAACCAAGATATGCAAAGAAGAATCTAGAACACTAATCAACATAAACAACAGCAAAACCAACCTCATTATCGGATCTCATAACTGAATCAAATCACCATACGAACCACTGAAACTTTTGTTGAATCAACTAGAGATACATATCTCAAAACCCTTAATCTGCAACATACTAGCCAAACCAACTCACTCAATCTAACTCTAATATGGGAACACATGAGTATGTTAACATCAATGACAACACATCATTCTAGAAGACTTCTCAACAATATTTAACAATATACCCATTTGGTATTGACGACAACATATGAATGTGAAAAATTATCAATGCAAAGAAAGAATTCAACTACCAACAATATCCCTCTGAAATCATGCACACAACTCAACACAAGCTCTCTCTCCCACATGGTTTTTCACATGAATCTCTCTCCCCCTTTGACATTAATACAAAAGGCATATATTGCACAAATCATGATTCTCTCCCTCTTTGGACAAACTCTCTCTTCCCCAAAACTAAAAAATCTGTATATTTGAACCATAATAGTGATTACTCCCACTGAGTAGTATCCTCACTCATCAATTTGGATCACAAGATATCTCAGTGAAGTACACCAGACTGATGCAACTAAATGCATCTTAGTTCTTAGCAAGAGGGGAAATCATCCCCATCTTCTCTCTAAGATACTCAAAAGTATCTTTAGGCAAAGTCTTCATGATGATATCTAAATTTTTTTCCTTTGTAGATACATACTCCAATCTAACTTCCTTCTCATTCACCTTCTCTCTCAATAAATAAAACTTGATTTATATATGCTTGGTGTTTGAATTCAGCACCAGATTCTTATAAATATTGGTATCATTTAAATTATCATAGCATATAGCAATAGGCTAATCATAAACAACTTTGATATCCTTCAATATCTTCTTCATCTATACCACTTGAGTACAATTACTAGCAGCAATAATGTATTCAACTTCTATAGTAGATAAATAAATTGCATTCTGCTTCTTACTCATCCATGAAACCAATCTCTTACCCAAGAAAAATGCACCACTACTAGTCATTTTTTGGTCATCAACATCACTTGCCCAATCAATGTCGGTAAAAGAACTCAAAGTGAAATCATCATATTTAGGATACCACAAACTATAATCAACTATCCCTTTCAAATATCTAAAAATTCTCTTCACAATAGTAACATGAGATTCATTACAATCATCTTGAAATCTAGCAACAAGACACACAACATTCATAATATCTGATCTACTCTAAGTCAAATATAACAAACTATAGCTAGGAATTTGGAAATCATCACAAGCAAATCAATATTAATCTAGCTCAATCACAAAAGCTCAAATGCAATGATCAATCTTAAAAACACTCAATAAAGACATGAAAACAAGACATTCAAGATTGAAAACTAAGCAAACCAAATGCAGATTTGAATGTCTCCTTCATGTGGCTCCATTGTCCTCCTTTCTTCTTCAAATAGCTTTGTTTGTGGATCTCACCTACTAGTGCATAAGCATGGTGTGAAATCAAGTAGACAAGATGATAGCACAAGAATACTCGAAGCGTGATTGATTCGACCAGTTAGTAGGGACTTTGATTGAAGAAATTCATCCAATTTATAGATAAATTGGAGAAAAGACAAGATTAGCATGACTTTGATATTAGAGGCAATTGATTTGAAAAATGGCACAATTGAGTGGAAAGAAGAAGGTTATGACACCTTCTATGTCATGAATTATGACATATTGCCAATGCAAAGGTTAGAGGACTAAAAGCCTATGACATCTTGCTATGCCAATAGTATGACACATGAGAAATTCATGCTTCCACCGAAGCACAAAAATAGGGAGAGACTAGAGAGAAATTAATTAGGTGGAAATTGAATTTGACAAATTAGAAAATAGGTGGAAATTAGGAATTAGGAAAATTAGAAAATTAGGAAATTAGAAAATTAGAAATGATGTGGAAATTAGGAAATTAGAAAAAGAGGAAAATTAGGAATTAAGAAATTGATGAAAATTAGGAAATTAGGAATTAGGTAAATTAATTAATAATTTGTCATTTATTAATTAATTCACAAAAAGAGGAGTAATTAGCCAATTAAATGAACATTTAATTGCGATGAGAAGACTTAGGATAAATAAATAATTTATTAATCCTAGAGGAAGAAATGGCAAACAAGGTTAAATGATTAAATCATGAAACCCTAGAAGATGAATTAGTAGTTCAAGGATGACAATTAGGTCATGATTGAAGATAATTGATGTCGATTTGATCATGATTTTGACTTGATAAAAGACCAATGCTGATAAATGATTTGATTGATAAATGCACCAATTGATGAGGAATAATGACTAATTGATCCAAATTGACATGATTACGAAGACGACGACGATCGATCTCAAAATGACAAAGTTGACAAGAGGACAAGGATCGATGACAAAAGATGACAAGATTGAAAAATGACCACGATCGATGACAAATCGATCACAAGATGACAAGATTAATTTGAGGACAACGATTGATGACAAATCGATCGCATGATGACAAGATTGATAGAGGACAAAACCCTAATTAGGATTGAAAATGTCCAAAATGATGACAAATGAACATGCACATTGATGTGATAGGATAAAATTGACCAAAATCATGACTGAAGATTGTTGTCGACAAGACCAAATTCGAGAGCAAGATAAATGAAGAATATAGAAGAAGGACTCGATGCTCGCAAATGATAAAGACCAAGTGCGAATCATAGGAGAAATGTTAATGCGATGCAAAAACCCTAAAATAAGGCAATGCGTAAATGTTAAAGTATGATTCCGCAAGCATTGACCATTTTTAGACGTCTACACAAACCACCAATAAAAGATTTGTATCTAGTCTGATTTTCTTTTGGAGAATCATCATCCTTTGTCAACTTACATCTGATTACCATAGGAGTACCAAGTATCTTTGATTCATCTAGACCAAACTTATTCAATAATTCCTTCACATACTTAGATTGAGATATAAAAATACCTTTATCCAATTGAGTAATTTGCAATCCCAAAAAGAATTTCATCTCAGCAATCATAGACATCTCAAACTCATTTTGTATATAATTAGAAAACTTTTTGCACAAACAATCGCCTCCACCAAAAATAATATCATCAACAAATACCTCAAGAATTAAGATGTTATCATTATCAATATTGAAGCACAAATTACTGTCAACGATACCTTAATTGAATCCAAGCTTCAACAAATACTTATCCAATCTAACATACCAGACTCTTGGGGCTTGTTTCAATCCATATAGTGCTTTCTTCAATCTACAAACCATCTCATTTCTCAATATAAACTTATTCTTCCAGCTCACCATTAAGAAAGGCTAACTAGACATCCATCTAATACACTTTGAAATCTTTGTAAGAAGCATATGCAAGAAATAATCTAACAACTTCAATTCTAGCTACCGGAGAAAAAGTCTCCTCAAAATCAATTACTTCCATCTGAGAATATCCCTTAAAAACAAGTCTATCTTTATTGCTAACAGCTTCACCTTTTTCATCTAATTTATTCTAGAAGACCCATTTAGTTCCAATCACATTTTTATCCTTAGGTCTGGGAACAATATTCCATGTATTATTCTTTTTAATCTAATTCAATTCTTCTTCCATTTCGTTAACCCAATTTTCATCTTTGCAAGCTCCATTAACATCATTAGGTTCAATCTTATAAATCAAGAAATACTCTTGAACATTTTTTCTCCTACTCATCACACATTTATTCTTATCACCTATGATCCGATTCTCTGAAAGATTCAATCTCACATACCAGGGAGTCTTAGAATTTTCTTGATTTTCAAGTTCTTGAGCTCTTTCATCTGCACTAGAACTTGTGCATTCTTAGGTTTTTTGAAACAATTTGAATTTGGTTTTGGGTCTGCACTGACTTTCTTTTATCTAAGTTGACATCCTGATCATCCGAATCATTTCTAGAGCATCTATACTAATACTCATTACCTTTATCAACCTTCACATTATCACTTTCAACTGTCTTTCTTAGTCTCTTATTATAAAATCAGTAGGCCTTTCTCTTAGTAGAATAACCAAGAAAGATTCCTTCACCAGTTCTAGCGTCAAACTTTCCTAGATCTTCATCTCTTTTGATATAGAATTTACTTCCAAAATTCTTGAAATATCTAACTATAGGAACATGACCAAACCATAACTCATAAGGAGTCTTACTGATATCACCTTTGATATACACCCAATTAAAAGTGTATACAATAGTACTCACAACTTCTCTCCAATAGATATGCGAAATATTTCATTCAATCATCAATGTTCTAGCAGCTTCCTGAATTGTTCTATTCTTCCTCTCCATAACACCATTATGTCGAGGGCTTCGCAGATCAAATAACTCTCTCTTCACAAAAGGAATTGAACTCACCAGAACTAAATTATCTACCTCTGTTAGATCTTAGACACTTTAGCTTCAGTGCAGTCTTAGTCTCAACCATAGCTTTGAAAAACTTAAACTTCTCCAAGGCTTCAAACTTCTCCCTTAAGAAAGTAACCCACATCATCCTTGAATAATCATCAATCAACAACATGAAGTACCTGTCACCTCGCAAACTTCTCACTCAAGAGGGACCACATAGATCAGTTTGCACAAAATCCAATATTCCATTAGAACTATATTTTTTTCCCTTAAAAGTAACTCTTGCCTTCTTCCCTAACTGACATTCCTTACATACCATATTAATAGCCTTTACCAACTTAGGAAGATCTCTCACTTCTTGAGTAGAACTTATCTTTAACGTGGAATTGAAATTCACATGACACATCCTGCTATACCATAACCAACTTTCATCACTCTAAGAAATCAAACAAATTTTACCACCAGCATTCAAGTAAAATATATTACCTTTAGTCATTGTACCTGATGCAATCTCAATTCCGGAGCTACTCAGGATCTTATATTTGTCATTTTTGAATTGTACGTCATATCCCTTATCAACCATCTATCCAACACTCAAAATATTATGCTTTAGACTTTCTACATATAAGACATCATTAGTTTTATGCTTACTATCAAGAGAAATAGAACCTCTACCATGGATTATACTAGCTTTGTCATCACCAAATCTAAACCACTATCATACTTTTCCATACTCACAAATTTACTCTTATCACCTATCATATGATTAGAGCAACCACTGCTAATAACCCATTCATCTTTCTCTTCAACTTTAGAAACCAAATATTTCTCCCCATTAATGCTACTAGCAGAATCAGTAAGCATTGGATCATCTTCCTTGATAGAAATGAACACCCATTCATCTCCTAAATTTCCCTTCTTAGATTCATCATCTATCACACCTTCATTAGCAAAAAAATAACACTTCTTCTGATATTTAGGCTTATATGGGTTTAATGGTTTCTTATCTCTCTCCAGACACCTTGAAGTAAAATGTCCTATCTTATTACATGAAAAATATTTGAGAAAAAAATTCCCTTCATACTTACCGACTCCTTTAGGAAATCTTTTGGTAATTAGGGCTTCAAGCTCCTCAAGCTCTCTTTCTTCTTCTTCAAGCTCTCTCATCTCCTTCTCATATCTGGATACCCTTTTAGAACTTTCTCCTAGATTATATTTATTCTTCCTAGATACAATAGCTTTGAATACAGATTCAGTCTTAGGAAGAGATTCACCAAATTTTCTCAACTCAAAAGAAGCAAGCTTTCCAATCAGCATGTCTCTAGTCACATCTGTCATAGTCCATATCTCCTCAATAGCAACATCTTTGTGCTTGTAAGCAAGAGGTGAAGATCTCATCTCACTTTAGCTACAATCTCTGATTCTTCCAATACTCCATCAATACATCTGATATTCAACACAAGCTCATTCACTATCTATATAAAGGAGGTAATGTTCTCATCTTTTCCCATCTTCAACATCTCTTTCTTTCCCTTCAATCTGTACAACTTAGAAAATTTCATATGGCTATGACCTCCATACAAAGTTCTATCTTCTTCCAGATCTCATGAGCAATTTGCAAATCCATCACATTAGTCATCTTAGAGTCAGTCAAGGCACTCAACAATGCTTCCTTAGCTCTAATATTGAATTCAAATTCCTTTATCTCATTCGGATTTATAGGACCATTCAGAGGAGAATTATGTACACATTCTTAGTAATCTTCCAATAGCCTTCACCAATGCATCTCAAATGACACTCCATCTGGTTCTTCCAAAGAGTGTAGTTTGTTCCATCAAATATTGAACTATCCTTCTTAAAAGAAAATGTTTCCATCTCGAATCAGCTCAAACGGTCAAGCTTCTTTGGGAGAATCTAGTTGTGATACCAATTATTGGCAACAATACAACAAACTAAGAGGAGGGGTGAATTAGTTTCCTCACAAATTTTACTCAGCTTAAACACAATTTGAAATATGATGATTAACAGTGAAAGCACAAATCAACACCACGTCAATAACACACATAACACCAAGAATATTTACATGGAAAACCCAGTTAAGGGAAAAACCATAGTGGGGCTGAAACCCACAATATCAATATACTCTATTAGAAGTATATAAATATTATAAAGAGGAATGCACAAAAATTTAGGCACACTATCTAGAGCTCACTGCTCAAAAACAAAAAAGGGTTACAACCTTGGGAAGGCTCACTGCCTTATAAACATCTAGATTACATCCAAAAGATCATGAACTGATGAAATAGCATCTCCTTATGCCTGGTTATAGTTCTGGTTAAGCAAGTAGTCACACAATCTACTCTTTCACACTTTCACACTTCTTCACACTTCTCCTTTGCTACTGAAAGATCAAATCATTGTGCATACAGGTAGATACATCTCTCACATGACTATTACATATATTTATGTAGTGTCATAAAATTATGAGCCTGGTAATTTTTTGACTACATTAGGGTCCTCATGCATGCAAGTTTGAATCCTCTAGATTGATCGAAGATTGGATATTGCTCAGCCCTCATTAACAACTTCTTTTTGGCCTCTACATCACCTCATCCACACTCTACCCTGGAGAAAAGGGTAGGACAGGGGCATGGCACCACTATCCCCCCTTGGACAGTGGCATGGAACCCTTGTCCTCCTAGGATAGGGGCGTGATGACCTTGTCCCTGCCCTATTTTGGGACAAGACCCTTCCTATGGTTGCATTGTTGGTTGCGCATTGGGCGGAAAACTCCCCCAATGTCGGCCTTTGATAAAAATCAAATCCAGTAACATGTATTTAAGGGGCATTTGTCATCTCATTTGCAGAAGGTGAAATTTTGATAAGTTCATGTGGCATAAGAGATCAAGCATTCAAGAGCATTCAAGCATTCAAGTATTCTTTTACAGCATTGATAATTCTTAAGTCTCCCTTCAATGCTAGGTCTTGCATTCAAGTCAAGGATTCAACCATTGAAGAGGGGATTGATTTCAACATTCAATTCCACACAAACACTTCTATCAAAATTTCTATCACAACCTCCCTTGAGGTGATTTACAATTCAGTCTTTCATTTACTTCTACTTGCACGTACTTTCTTTCATTACTTGGTTAATTCCAAAACTGGGGTTTGACCTAAAGGCAAACCCCCAATCCCAACCTATTTTCCTCTCTTTTTTGTGTGTAGGTTGTAGGTGTGCAGTTCTTCTTTCAGATTCGGGCTCCATTTGTAGAGGTGAAAAAACCCTTTTCATTTAGTGGATTTTTTGGAGGACCGTGTACATTCCCGCCACAGTCCGAGTAAATTTTCCTCAAATTCAAAGGATGACTTCGTCTCGACATATTACTATTGGCATATTGAGTTTGTTGGAATTTTGCATATAGATTGCATTAATGATATGTTATCATTGATGTCAACTGAACCAGTAAATGGTATTCATGTTAGTACTGATATTGTTGTTTTTTATATTGGCTGGTTACCGATAAGAAGAGAGTTGTAGAAGATTTTGTAACTGGTATGTAAAGTTTGTAAATTGAATCAGTGAACCGGTGTAAAGGGTTAAACCTTTCTATGTAATGTAACTAGTAAAATCCTATCAGTTATTAAACCCTAACCAACCAAGTTTGTTGGCTTATTATCTAATGAGAAGTAATGATGCAGACAAGTGTGATCATTGTATGAAGATAAATTCAAATTGCTTTGGTATGTTTTCTTATTTTCTATGGAAGGAGCAAAGTGGATTGCATTTAATGCACAGTGTGTGATGAGTTACAAAGTCCAATGGAGCGATGATCATGGAGCGGTTGGAATTATCTTGAAGAATATGAAGAGATTGTCATGATTTCTAATGGTCAAGATTGAACCGACTTGTTTGTAATCTCAATGATGAGAATTAGGTTTTTGTTGTGTTACCGGCCTAGTTGATTTGTATTTAAGGTTGATGAAGCTATTTGTAAAGGTTGTTGGCTAGTTTGGTAAAAAACCCGTTGAGTCTATGGTTGCCCAACCAGTTAATGGATCTGCACTTTGAGTGAAGGCAGATTGAAGCTTAGAAGGATCTAATCAAGCAAATGTAGCGCTACTCAGACAGATCAAGAAAACCTATTGTTTTCTAAAAATTACAGTAGAAGTAAAATCTCTTAACCGAGTAAGCTCTAACAAGCTTGGTTACTCATTAAATCCTCTAACAAGGTGGTCCATTAGCTTGGATTCTTAAATCCTCTAGTGAGGTTACTCATAACAGGGCATTGTGCTTCTAACATGACATATTCATAAATCCCTTAACTAGGTGATTCCTAACGGGAATTAGTTCTTAATAGGACTTATTGTAAAGCTATAACAGGTTTTGGCTCCTAACAGGGAAAACTTTGAAAGAGTTTAGATATCTATATCCTTGTGAGTCTCATCTCACTATGGTTTTTACCTATTTGGGTTTTCCACGTATAAACATCTGTGTTAAGTGGTGAATGCTTTTGTGGTTGTGATCTTATTTGTTGATTTGGTTAATCTTTGATAAGGCATGTTAAGTAGAAGCATTGATAGATTAATATGTTGAGCTAAGATTAAGAATTGTTGATGTTTACAAGATTGAAGGTGTTTATTGTTAAATGTTGTCATAATGGTTAAACTGGTTAATGTCAAGTATTCCTATGAATATCGATCTTCACAGAGATATGTTTACTTTGTTTGTCTGAGTTTGAGTTTGAAAACCTTGTATCAGTTTTTCAATATACGGATTCACCCCCCCCCCCTCTCAGTATTCTACTCGATACTTATTCTTTCATCATAACATCAATTGGTATCAGAGTGTCTCATGTCCTCTTAATCTAAAAACTTAATAGGTTGAGGAAAATATCTTGTAGATCATGATGAAGAAAGAAGGTTCGAAGTTTAACAAAGATAACTATAGAATATGGAGTGACAGAATGAAGATTTACATTAGGAGTCTTGGTAGTGAGTATTGGAAGCATATAGAAAATAAGTATACTACACCTACTAGACCCATGAATGATGATCAGAAGAAAGAACAACAAGAAAATCACCAGCCACTTGAAGCTATTATCAGTTCCCTATCTAATGCTAAATATGTAGATGTTCATGGTCTTGAAACCACATATGAAGTATGGAAGAAACTGGAAAAGATCTATAGTGGTGATGAGCATGTTAAGATTGCTAAAGAAGAGAGTTTTAAGAGGAAAGTTTAATGACATGAGAATGTCTGAAGGTGAGAACATCCAGTAGTATGGTCAAAGGATTAAAGAGATAGTTAGAGAGATAAAGAGTGCAGGAGGGAAAGTGGAAGATTCCATAGTAATCAATAAGGTACTGAGAACCTTGCTATCGGTCTATGCTATCCGAGTTGCAGCTATTCAAGAGCTAAAATCCATTGACAAGACAAAGGTAACTCTTGACTATATTATTGGCAAACTTACTACTTTTGAACTAAATGTCTATGATGGCAGTGTATAGAAATTAGAATATGCATTCAAAGCTTCTGTCTCTAACCTTTCTATGAGAAGAAGTAGAGATACTGGCAATAGCTATGAATCTAGATCCAGTAGAGATGCTGATGATAGAGACACCTTATTAGAACTTAAAGCATTATTGGCAAAACATTGCCTAGAGGTACTAGTAAATATAGACGTAAGCTACCTTTAAAATGTTTTGCATGCAACAAGATTGGTCATATAGTAGCAAACTACCCTAATGATGAAAATGCTTACAAGAGAGACAAATATAAGAAGTACAAGGGTAAAGGAAAGAGAGATTGTCTTGTGGCTATTGATAGTGGTATTACTAATGATGAATCTAATGATGATACTAGTGAAGATATTGTGTTTGTAGAAATTAAGGAAGAAGTATCAGATCAAAAGGCACTAGTATCTAGAATGGATAACTCTGATGAATGCATCATTGATAGTGGTTGTTCACATCACATGACTGGTGATCGGAGCAAATTTCTTTCCCTGAAGCAATTTGATGGCGGTGTTGTCAGATTTGGCAATGACTCACCTTGTATGGTAAAAGGTAAGGGAGTTATTTCTCTTAATGGGAAGAGCAGTGCTGATGACGTCTATTAGGTTGAAGGCCTAAAGCACAATTTGTTAAGTGTGGCACAACTTAATGACAAAGGTTACCCACTGTAGTTTAGAAATGGTATGTGAAATTTTTTTGACAACAGAGGTGTATTGATTCCAACCAGAAAATAGACCAAAGGTAATCTATTTCATCTCAATCCTAAAGTTAGCAATTGTTTGATTACAAAGATAGATGATAGCTAGCTTTGGTATAGGAGATTTTGTCATATAATTTTTTACAATATTATTAAAGTAAGCAAGTCTAAGATAGTAAGAGGTTAGCCTCAGCTATACAAACCGGTTAATGCTCTTTGTAAAGAATGTCAACTAGGAAAGATGACTTCTTCAACTTTCAAGAGAAAGTCCTTCTCAGTAGAGAATTTGTCAGATTTGGTTCATACAGACCTATGTGGACCAATAAGAAGAAGAAGCATTCAAGGTGATAAATACTACATGATCTTCACTAATAATTATTCAAGGATGATGTGGGTCACATTCTTGAACGATAAGAATGAAGCTTTTGGCAAATTCAAGGCATTCAGAGCCTTAGCTGAGAAAGAGAGTGGCGAAAAGATAAAATGTCTAAGAACAGATCAAGGTGGTGAATTCACTTCTACAAAGTTCACTAAATACTATGATAATAATGGTATCAAGCGATGGCTTTCTACACCAAGGACACCATAGCAGAATGGTATAGCAGAGAGGAACAACCAGTCAGTGCTTGAAGCTGCTAGAACTATGTTGATACAAGGAGGTGTATAAAAAAAATTTTGGAAAGAAGTTGTAAGTTTAGTTGTGTACATAATGAACCAAGTAATTTTAAAAAGAGGTAAGGAAAAGACCCCATATGAGTACTGGTATGGGAGATCACCAGATGTTAGTTATTTTAAAGTATTTGGTAGCAAATGTTTTATTAAAAGAGATGACTACATAACAAAGTTTGAAGCTAAGAATGATGAAGGCATATTTCATGGCTATTACACCAAGAGTAAGGCTTATAAATGCTTCAACAACTGGACATAGAAAATTGTTGAGAGTGTTGATATTCGTGTAGATGAATGTCCTGAAATTTTAGAAGGAACCAGTTCTAAGAAGAAGGATGAAGATCCTTGCATTTTTATTTTAGAACCTGAAACTGTTAAATCACAAACCGGTAAAGCAAATCCTGATGTACTTGTTCAACTGGAAAAAATAAATTCACAGGAAGATGAAAATGAAGAAGTTGAACCTCAAGAGAATGATCACTTTATTCCTAGGTATGTGAGACTGAATCAGAGTCCTGAATAGATAATTGGGGATAAGGATGTTGGAGTACTAACTAGAAGGAGAATAAGAGAGAACTCTTGCATGATATCCACCTTTGAACCTAGAAATTCTAAGGAGGCATTTGGTGATGATAATTGGGTGAAAGCTATGGAGGAGGAGTTGGAATAAATTTAGAAGAACAACACTTGGACCCTGGTACCCCAACCGGTAAAAAATAATGTTATAGGTACTAAATGGGTATTTAGAAACAAGTTAAATGAAGATGGTGTTGTAGTTCACAATAAGGCAAGATTAGTATGAAAAGGTTATGCTCAAGGAGAAGGAGAAGACTATGGAGAAACTTTTGCACTAGTAGAAAGAATGGAAGGTGTCAAAACACTACTTGCATTTGCAGCTCATAAGAAGTTCAAAGTATACCATATGGATGTCAAGTCTGCATTATTGAATGGGATACTGGAAGAAGAGGTTTATATAGAGCAACCTGATGGTTATGCAAATTGCATAAAGATTTGTATGGATTAAAGCAGGCACCCAAAGCATGGTATGAACGACTTCATACTCATCTGATGAAGATAGGCTTTGCTAGAACCAGTGATGATAGCAACATTTATCTCAAGTCTGAAGGAGATGATATACTGGTCAGTGAAGTATTCGTAGATGACATTATATTTGGAGGTAATGATGACATGAGTAATTATTTTGCAGATGTAATGAAGAATGAATTTAACATGTCATTAGTAGGGGAAATAAAAAATTTCATAGGCTTACAGATACAATAGATGAAGAATGGTATTTTCATTACTCAATCCAAGTATGTGAAGCAGGTTTTGAAGACTTTTAGTATGAGTGACTGTAAACCAGTTGGAACCCCAATGCTTACAGGTTGTAAATTGTCCAAGGAAGATACATCTAAGTATGTAGATGAAAAGGAATACAGGTCAATGATTGACAAACTACATTATGTTGTTCACAGTCAACCGGATATTGCCCATGCAGTTGGTATTGTGGCTAGATTTGAGAAGAATCCAAAGGAGGCACATCTTATGGCAATTAAGAGAATATTTAGATATCTGAAAGGTACTATTGACTATGGATTATGGTATCCAAATAGTAGAGATTTTGACTTGAAGGCATACACAGATGTTGATTGGGTAGGAAATATTGATGATCAGAGGACTACTACCGATGGAGCATTCTTTCTAGGAGGAAGGCTAGTCTCATGGAGTAGTAAAAAGAAAAGTTACACTTCACAATCTATTGTTGAAGCTGAATATGTAACATCTTATATGAATTCCATGCAAGCTATGTGGACGAGGCACATTTTGGAAGGTTTGAAGATGAAAATATCAGAACCTATAAAGATTTGTGTGATAATACAAGTGCAATAAACATTTCTAAAAATCATGTTTTGCACGCAAGGACTAGGCACATTGAATTGAAATATCACTTCTTGAGGGAAAAAGTTCAAAGTAAAGATGTTATCTTGGAGCATGTTTCTACCAAGGAGAAGCTTGCAAATATCTATACCAAACCTCTGGCTAAGACCACTTTTGAGTATCTTAGAAGTCAACTGGGGGTCGTCCATCTTCATGAAGTTAGTTCAACACGATGTTGATTGCATCATTCCCTGAGTTACTTGTATAATCTTATATGGATTGATGAAGGAGCAGATGTATTCCACGAGGGGAGCATCAAGTTGCAGAATGATGTTGATGCATAGTGAGATCAGAATTACATGTTTTACTTTCACTTTGGCATTGCTATCAAAAGGGGAGAAGAATTATGTGATTGAGGAGAAGAATTATGTGTCTAATATGGTGAATACTTAGTAATGTAAACCAACATTCCTACTCTCCAGCGATAGGCAGAAGATAGACAAATCAAGGTGAGTACTTGGTAATGTAAACCAGGATTCCTATTCACCAATCTCAGCAACAATCAAAGGCGTTGATATTTGTATTGCCATCAATGCCAAAGGGGGATATTGTTGGAATTTTGAGTTTTTTAGCATTATACATTTAGATTGCATTAATGATATGTTGTCATTGATGTCAATTGAACCGGTAAATGGTATTCATGTTAGTATTGTTATTGTTGTTTTTGATATTGGCTAGTAACCGGTAGGAAGAGAGTTGTAGAAGATGTTGTAACTGGTATGTAAAGTTTCTAAGTTGAACTGGTGTAAAGGGTTAAACCTTTCTATGTAATGTAATTGGTAAAACACTATCAGTTGTTAAACCCTAACCGACCAAGTTTCTTGGTTTATTATCTGATGAGTGGTAATGATGGAGACACGTGTGATCATTATATGAGGATAAATTCAAATTGATTTGGCGCATTTTCTTATTGTCTAGGGAAGGAGAAAAGTGGATTGCATTTAATGCACAGCGTGTGATGAGTTACAAAGTCCAATGGTGGTGATCATGGAGCAGTTGGAATTATCTTAAATAATGTGAAGAGATTGTAATGATTTATAATGGTCAAGATTGAACCGACTTGTTTGTAATCTCAATGATGAGAATTAGGTTTTTGTTGTGTTACCGACCTAATTGATTTGTATTTAAGGTCGATGAAGTTGTTTGTAAAGGTTGTTAGATAGTTTGGTAGAAAACCTGTTGAGTGTGTGGTTGCCCAACTAGCGAATGGATTTGCGCTTTGAGTGAAGGAAGATTGAAGCTTAGAAGGATCTGATCAAGAAAATGTAGCGCTACTCGGACAAATCAAGAAAACCTGTTGTTTTCTAACAATTACAGCAGAAGTAAAATCCCTTAACTAGGTAAGCTCTAACAAGCTTGGTTACTCATTAAATCCTCTAACAAGGTGGTCCATTAGCTTGGATTCTTAAATCCTCTAGCAAGGTTACTCCTAACAGGGTATTGTGATTCTAACAAGGCATATTTGTAAATCCCTTAACTGGGTGATTCCTAACCGGAATTAATTCTTAACAGGACTTATTGTAAAGCTCTAATAGGCTTTGGCTCCTAACAGGGTGAAGCTCGAAAGAGTTCAGATAGCTATCCTTGTGAGTCTCATCTCACTGTGGTTTTTACCTATTTGGGTTTTCCACATATAAACATTTGTGTCAAGCGGTGAATGCTTTTGTGGTTGTGATCTTATTTTTTGATTTGGTTAATCTCTGATAGGGCATGATAAGTAGAAGCATTGAGAGATGAATATGTTGATCTAAGATTAAGCATTATTGATGTTTAAAAGATTGAAGGTGTTTACTGTTAAATATTATCATAATAGTTAAACTGTTTAATGTCAAGTATTCCTATGAATATTGATCTTGACTGAGATATTTTTACATTGTTTGACTGAGTCTAAGTTTAGGAACCTTGTATCAGTTCTTGAATATACTGATTCACCCCCCCCCCTCTTAGTATTCTACAGGATACTTATTCTTTCATCATACCATCAATTACTGCTAGATCTAGGTGCATAGCTTCATCCTATGTTCTGTTTTTAAGTTATAATCAATTCTTTGTCACCTTTTTATTACATAATTCAATCAATTCCTTCCCATTTTCAAATAAGGAAGAGGGGATCAACTTATCATTCCCATTTTGTTCATAATTCAATCTTCATTCTTTAAGGTTGAATCTAGTGAATTTCCTCTCCTCTTCTGAATGTAGCATGGTGAAAAGTGTTTGAAGGATAATAAATAGTGAAACTCTCATCTCTCTTTGAGGGAAAGGGTAATTTTCCTCTTGATCCATCATTCACCATTTTTCCACCATTACAATTTATATAAATTATCAACCTATATTTCAAGGTTGGCTCAACACTCATCACAAATTACAAAGAATATAACCACACACACTACATCATTATGCACAAACCAAAACAATGTTAGCTAAGATATAGTATGGACCTAAATCAACACCTTGAGTAAGAAAAAACTCCAATAATTATGCCTTAATCATCCACAACACGCTATAATCAAGAATGTCACATAACACAAACATGAACACCACCAAATAAGAAAAATCAGCAATAACATGCACAAAGATCAATGTGGACCATCAACATGGATAGAACACGGTCTAGAAACATCCACATGCATCATGAATTACCACAGCAACAACCATAACATCACCACTTACTATAATCTTCATCATCATTATACTAAACCTCAAGAACACTCACCGAACTGACTGTCAAACTGAAAAATTCACTTGCGGACCTCCAAATCACAAACCATCTAAATTAAGGATACATATGAACATCCCATATATTCTACCAAATCCTTAAACCAAGATATTGCAACACAAAGCAATGTAGAGTACAATCCAGAACACTAATCAACACAAACAACTACAAAAACAACCTCAATACTAGATCTCATAACTCAATCAAATCACCATGTGAACTACTGAAACTTTTACTGAATCAACTAGGCATACGTATCTCAAAACCAATCTACAACAACTCATCTGCAACACACTAGTCAAACTAACTCACTCAATGTAACTGTTGATGATATGATGAAAGAATAAGTATATGGTAGATTATTGAGAGGGGGGGTGAATCAGTAAACTGAAGAAACTGATACAAACTCCCAAACTCTAATAAACTTATCAATAAAATAACTCTGTCAAGATAATATCTCAAATATTACCAACATCAATCGGTTTGACTATTATAGCAACTTAACAATAAACAACTTCAATCTTGTAAAGATAAAATGAAAATGCTTAATCAAATATCAACATATTCCATCTCTCAATGCTTCCATTTGTCATGCCTTATCAGAATGGTTAAGTAGTTAATCAAATCAACAAATAAGGTCATAACCACAAAAGCATTCACCACTTGACATAAATATCTATACGTGGAAAACCCAAATACGTAAAAGCCACAGTGAGATGAGACTCACAAGGATAGCTATCTGAACTCTTATGAAGTTCGCCCTGTTAGGAGCCAAGCTTGTTAAAGCTTTTACAATAAGTCTTGTTAAGAACTGATTTTTTTAGGAATCACCTAGTTAAGGGATTTACAAAAATATGCCTTGATGAAAAGCACAATACCCTATTAGGAGTAACCTCAGTAGAGGGTTTGAGAAATCCAAACTAATGGACCACCTTATTAGAGGATTTATGAATTAACCAAGCTTGTTAGAGCTTACCCGGTTAGGGGATTTCAATTCTATTGTAATTGTTAGAAAACAACAGGTTTTCTTGATCTGTCTGAATAGTACTACATTTTCTTGATCAGATGCTTCTTAAGCTTCAATCTACCTTTACTCAAACTGCAGATCCATTCACTAGTTTGGCAACCACACACTCAATTGATTTCTACCAGCTTTGCCAACTCTTTTATAAAACAACTTCATCGACCTTAAATACAAATCAACTAGGTCAGTAACACAACAAAAACCTAATTCTCGTCATCGAGATTAGAAACAAGTTGATACAATCTTGACCGTTAGAAATCATAACTATCTCTTCACATTAATCAAGAAAATTCCAACTGCTTCATCGAACTTGTAACTCATCACGTGCTATGCATTTGATGCAATCCACTTTTCTCCTTCCCAAGACAATCAAACGTGCCAAAATAACTTAAACTTATCCTCATACAATGATCACACTTGTCTCCATCATTACGGATCAACATTAGATCTTTAATCAACAAACTTTGATTGGTTAGGGTTTATCAAAAACAACTGGTAGGGTTTATCGGTTACATAACATAGAAAGGTTTAACCTTATACACCGGTTTAACTTACAAACTACCATACTAGTTTACAACATCTTCCACAAAGTTTAACGAACCAGTTACAAGACAAAAGCAATAACAAAATAACATCAGCAATATCATGAATGCCATTACTGGTTCAATTGACATCAATGACAACATAACATATCATTAATGAAATCTTCATGAAAATGCCAACAATCTTTCCCTTTGGCATTGATGGCAACACAAATATCAACGCCTCTGATTGCTATTGTGGATGGGTGAATAGGAATCCTATTTTATATTACCAAGTATTCACCATCCTCTATCCATCTTGAGTCTGTCATTGGATTCCCTTTTTCAGTCACATAATTCTTATCCTCAATCACATAATTCTTCTCCCCCTTTGAGAACAATTCCAAATTGAAAGTAAAACATGTAAAGTTGAATTTTCACTGTGCATCAACAACATACTACAACTTGGTGCTCCCCCTATGTAATACATCCACTTCTTCATCAATCCATGTAAAAGTCTACAAGTGATTCAGGGACTGATGCAATCAGCATCATGTTCAACTGACCTCATGAAGGGGTAAAACCCCTAGTTGTCTTCTAAGACACTCAAATATAGTCTTAGGTAGAGGTTTGGTAAAAATATCTGCAAGCTACTCCTTGGTAGAAACATGCTCTAAGATAACATATTTACTTTGAAATTTTTCCCTCAAAAAGTTGTACTTCAATTCAATGTGCTTAGTCCTTGCCTGCAAAATAGGATTCTTATAAATATTTATGGCACTTGTATTATCACATTAAATCTTTATAGGTTTTGAGATCTTCATCTTAAAACCTTCCAAAATATGTCTCATCCAAAAATCTTGTGTGCAATTAATATAAGCTGCTACATACTCAGCTTCAGCAGTAGATTGTGAAGTACAACTCTTCTTTTTACTACTCCATGAAACTAGAATTCTCCACCGGTAGTACTTTTTTGATCATCAATATTACCTGCCCAATCAGCATCTGTGTACACCTTCAAATCAAAATTTCCTCCATATGGATGCCATAATCCATAGTGCATTAATGTTTGTAACAAGGTAGTTGTCATGTCTTGTGTAGTCCTACCTCGTGCTCTACTCTATATAAGCAAGGCTAATTTGTACATTTTATCATATCAATTCAATCATTTTTATATCATTTCAATCTCATGTTCATGCAAGCTCATGTTTCCACATTCTCTTATGGAAGGCATGTTTCTCGGTTGATCCTTTGAAGCATGTGCAACTTCATTATGGGTTGTTGATCATTCAAAAAAAAAACACAGTAATATCTATCATTGCAAAGAATAATGTTTTTCATTCATTTGTGGATTATAGGTTGATTTATTTATACAATACTATATACAAAATCTTATCAAAGGAAATGGAAAATAGATTGAAGAAATTGTTGAACAAAATTGTAGAAAAAAAATTAGAATGGGTTTACTCCTAGAAGAGAAATTGTGGATAGTATCAACTTACCTAATAAAACCATTCACTCGATTATGGAATTTAGGAAAATTTGCATGATGATAAAGTTATATACCAGTAAGGTCTACAACCAAGTAAGTTGAAATTTTCTACTTCAATTGATGGAAAACTTTAGTTTTTATAGCTAGTGGTTAGATCAAATTTTTTAGTGCATCTCCACTATCTAATATTTTTTCATAGTCAATAGGACCTTGGGTAGATTTTTCGAAGCTTTGTAGGGTTTGAGGCAAGGGAACTCCCTATCCCATTTCCTCTTTGTCATTGTATCCAAGGTATGGGGAGGACTAATCAATTATAGTCAGAACTATTGGCATTATGGATGAATTTATTATGTGTTGCATTGATGTTTTGTCATTGATGTCAACACTAGCTGATATGGTTGGTTACCGACACTGGTAGACAAGTTTTGGCTACAGGTAGAAGATCTAGTGTTACCAGCAGATGAGACTATCTGTTGGACACTTCCAGTATGTTTGGATCTATGGGATATGTTTGATTTCAAGTGGTACATGCTCCTAGAGAATGTCTTGGTCAATTGGTATGGACTTGGTAATTGGATGTTGTCATACACTCTGGTAAACCCTTACCAACATTAGTTCAAGGCTTTACTGACAAAGCTTTCAGTGAGGAATCTTGACAGTATGCATAAGTGGTGTCGGTGCAGCTTCTAGATGGCTTTCAGGATACTGAAGATGTTCTTTGATCGTGCTTCAACTACTTGAAGACATTTCTTTGGCATAGTGGACTCAGAATAGGTTTGGTATCTATCGAGGTTATGGATCGTTATCATGATAACATTTTCTCTACACGTTATCGAGATGTTTTATGGATTGGTTATTATTGTTTTGGTCTTAAGCAGACATGGTATATCATTGTAATATGGATTTATGTATTGATATTATTGTAATATCTTTTAGGTGGCTGACCTAATTTGTTTTGGCCTTAGGGTTTGTATAAATAAGAGATAGAAACTCTTTGTAGAGTGTCATGGTTGTTGAAAGGGTCATGGTCAAGGATTATAATGTGCGAATATTATAATATCATTTAGGCAGAGGAGTTGGTCGATCATTGGTGATCGAATTGGATTCAGAAGAGGATTTAGTCCTCTGACATTGAGCTTAACTGGGACTATAATCAGGCATGGTAGATTCTATCTCTGGTAGTTCACTTTACTGGATTCTTGTCCATTCTTCTTGAGACTCTTTTGTAATGAGAAGTACGCTCTAGGCAGTGTGCCTTCTAGGAAGTGCAGGCCCCTCATTGTAACACATACTTTCTGCATAAGTATCATCTGACTGTGGGTAGGCTTCCCACCGTGGTTTTTCCCTTTCTGGGTTTTCCACGTACAAATAATGGTGTTATGTGGTATGGTTATTTTGCATTGATTATCTATTTATTTGTGAAGTTGCATTGTTTATCGGTATCTATTTTTGCTTTACTGGTACTTAATCTGGTTAAGGTTATTCATTGGATTAAATGTTATAATCTGTTAACAACTGATTCACCCCCCCCCCCTCTCAGTTGTTCACCAGTTATCCTAACAAGAACACCAAAAGGTGGAACAAAGTTAAAGTGTCTAAAGAAATCAATCCCATCACCCATATCCAATTTACAAATGATATGTCAGTGTTCGGAGAGGCTAGCTTGTAATAAGATTAACCAATAAAAGAAACCCTAGATACATATAGCTTTGTTTCTAAACCAGTACTCAATAGTGATAAAACTAAGATTTTATTTCTCATACTAAGAAATGTTGGCAAACATGGATCACCAATTATTTGAGCTATACAATTGAGAAGATCCCAACAAAATATCTTGATGCACCAATTTTTAGTGGTTCTTAAAGAACCAGATTATGAGAGGATATTATAGAACAAAGGAGTAAGGAAGTTTCTTGGAAGGGTAAATGGATTTAACTAGCCAAGAGATTGGTGATTCTTAAAGCTCTTATGGGAGAAGTCTCAAACTAATTGATTTCTTGTCTCCAACTTGCAAGGAAGGCCACCATTACATTGGAATGTATCTCCAAGAATGTTTATGGGAGGACTCAAAAGATCACAATTGAATTATACTAATTATTTGGGAGAAGGTGGCCAAACCCTTGAACCATGTGGGTGTTGGGATCAGAGAATTAAATTACAAAATATCAATGTGGAGGTGAAAATAGTTAGAAAAATGTACAAGTTCCCCAAAACGCTTTGGTATAGGGTGATGCAAAGTAAACATTTGGATAACCCTGATCTAAGTTGTATCCTCACAATTACCAATATCCCTAGTGATTCTATCACATGGGAGTTCATGTGAGACTTATAGCTGATGAATAATGATGAACAATTAGTACCAAACCGGTATTGAGAGGGGGGGGGTGAATCAGTACAGACAAAAAAAACTTTCCCTGAACGAGTTTGACTGCAAAGACTACACTTAACTGGTAAACAGTAACACCGGTCTAAATCAGGGCACTACCGGTAAAACACAGTGAGAATGTGAAAGACATAAACCGGTAACACTTAGATCTCCACGCAATCTAATATCTCATTTCCACTTCACCCATGTGCATAAACAAGTAATATATCATCAGAAATATAATGACTGCTAGTTCAACATGCTTTACCACTTGACATAAAATGTTAAAGCATCACATGAAAAGAATCACACATGACACATTGATTTTTCACGTGGAAACCCAATTGGGAAAAACCACGGTGGGGATGAAGACCCATAAGTTGTTCTTTGAACTCTTTTGAAATCTGCTCTATTAGGAGCCTAGTCCGGTTAAAAACTTTTACAATAGGTTCTGCTAGGAACCGATCCTGCTAGGGATCACCCGGTTAAAGGTTAGAACCCTGTTAAAGGTTACCTCGCAAGAGGATTTGAAAAAATCATTGAATTAAGTCACCTTGTTAAAGGATTTACACAAAATCCTGTTAAAGCTACCCGGTTAAGGGATTTTCCAATTGCTGAAATGGTTAGAAGTCAACAGGTAATACACTGATTTGATAACAGCACACAATGCTAGGGAAGATCCTCTTTAGCTCCTTTTCATCTGCAATCACACTCTGTAGGGATCAACACACTTCTTTGGTCTGATAAGAATCAAGTATCCCTTCACTTGGATACACACATAACATTTTCCAACAACTTCAAAATAAAAAACATCATCGACCTTATAGGAAACAAATAGGTCGGTAGCATAAACCCTAAACCCTAAACATTTAGGTTTAACAATTCAGTCGATTCAATCCTGACCGTTAATCGCAATGCACTGAATACAATAGTCTTGAACAGATCTCAAGATATTCTCCAACATTCATTCTTTGTTGCTTCTGGAAGCTAAAAACCCATCATGCGCTCTCCACCATTTACAGAGACTTCACATATTCCCGAGGTAGATAGGATCAATCTTCTTAATGCAAGATCCTCAAGGAAATCCTTCATGCACACAAGGCTGATGTGGCAACATGATCTGATCTTCATTACAATGCTAATTCATCACAAGATGTCATCGGTTGAATCACACAGGCTTGGAATGCATCAACCGAAAACCCTGAAGCTGAGACTACCAACCGGCAGTCATGCCAAATGAAACCTCGATACAAAACTTCCCATATATCGGTTCTCATTCCAACATACTGCTTCACTTTTTCACATATACCGGTTCACAACATCATACCCAAATAGTTAGATTTGAAAGTTCTACTAGGTGCAAGAAATGGGATATGAAAGTTCTATTAGGTGCAAGAAATGGGATATGTTGTAAGGCGAATAGATGCATTTCCAAATGGATGGTCCCATCTAGAGGAAGACTGCAACTGAAATTTCATGTTGTCTCGAAGCGAAACCTAGTCCCTGCTAGAATTGGTTGCATAATATAGTATGAAAATGATTCTTTGGTTTGGGAAATTGTTGGCCATATTGAGTATACCACAAACAATGAGGTAGAATTAATTATGTTGATTAGAGGTTTGTGAGAATGTAGAGATAAAGAGGATATCACTATCAATATCAAAGGGGATTCCATGATCTGTGCAAATGCTATGAAGAAAAGCACTACAACAAATTAGAAGTTGAGTTTGAAAGGAGTTTGGAAGGCAAGGGAGGTTCTAGAAAGGCTCAACTTCATGACCTATCATGTTTATCAAGAAGCAAATAAAGTTGTGGACCTACTAGATAATGTGAAATCCCAATCTAAGTGTTTGAAAATCATGGAAACTAATCCAAATAAATGGGATGTCTTGCATTCTTTCATCAAAGATGATAGAAAAAAGGATTAATAATAGGGGATCATGCTAACATTTGTGGAGTACAAACTGAGGTGACATGGTTTTTCTTCTGGCATTTTGTGGGTGGTGGTATGACGTATCATATGTGAGGGATGGTCTTGGTATCTACAATTCATATTTTCTTGTCTCACACACTAATATGAGACATCCTCCCTGAAATGATTGTGCCATCGTGATAGTATTTATCATTATTGTGATTTCCTATCTTATTCCATGGATTTTTATTGCCAACTGAAGGGAAAAAATTGTATAATAAGAAAATGGTTGGGATTATTTCAATTGTCATTCGTTGTAGGTATCTGATTGAGGGAAAAGGAACATTACATGAGAAAACTCTTTTGTTTGTTTGAAGAGTTTGCACTAGAGGCCATCACAAAAAATATTGATGTCACTCTCTAGATGAATGGTCATGTGCATGATGGCCAAGTTTATGAGGTTTTCTTTTCTAATTTAATCCAAATGATGAGTGTAACATTGTGGGAAACAATATTTGCTCATCATCTTCTCACTCGAGACAATATGGACATGATCAAGGAGGCTATTGTATCCATTCCTACTCAATCAATGGTTGGGTCCATTGTTGGTATCTTTAATGCCAATACAATTAGCAAGAAATACGCGGTGAAGCAAGCCTTGGTTCTCTTCAGAAAGAGTCAAGGTCATATAAACTTAGAGGCTTTTAGGGTTGATTAGCGCATCAATGGGGATCTGTTCTCTCCCATCTATCCCTAGAAGTTGATTGTCACCCCTATCTGTCATATGAAATTTTTTATGACAGTCTAGTCATTGCAATGTCTTTCATTTGACGTTTTAAAAATAATATTAGTTGTAAAAAAAATTTAATTGTTCAAGGTGTATGTTATGTAAACAATTAAAAGCACGATTATTGACATATAAAAGAAATTAGATTCAAATTTTTCAAACAAAGTATTTAATATATTATTTTCTCTCAAACTTAACAAACAATAGTACAATTGCAAACATAAATTTTATTTGTTTTTTGAAAAGAAAATATGGATAAAAAGAATGTAAAAATTTAGAAAATGATGATAAATTAGTAATATATGTAAAATTCTTCAATTTACTAAATAAGCTTCTAAATTCATACCCAAAAATCTTGTCTTAATTAAAATAAAACCTATTTTTTTTAAATTCATATTAAAATATTTTAAAAATTAGAAACAATTAATTCGACAAGTTTCTAAATTGATATTTAAGACAATCTTATTAAAAATATGTATAAAAATAAATTGACTAAGTTTCTAAATTTATATATGAAAATACATATTATTTTGAAAAAATTATATTAGAATAGTATAAAATTAGAAACAATTATATTCTACCATTTCAAGACATTCTCAATAAATTTATATTTTTATCATAAACATTCTAAAATGATATATATCAATATTAAAAATTATAATACTATATAATATATATTGCCTATTATAATTTTTTACAATTTATTTCAATTTGAAGTGTCATATATACAATTAAGAAAAAATAACATGTCAATGAGTACGGTCTAATAATTTTTTTAACTGTCATATATGGTCTAAAAGTGAAAACACAACCATATTGACCATCAAATTTCAGGCCTATTGATGCCCTATATGTCTCTATCTTGCCTAATTTGTTTTCCTAATCTACCATATAAAGCATATATAATGGCACAATCAAGGTTGTTAAAAAGACAAATTTGATATTGTAGACACTTAGATGGTGATAAGTTCAACTCTTCCAGAATTAAAAGAAAAAATTGCTGAGTTTTTATAGTCAATGTTTAGACACCTAGATGATATTAAATTCAAATATTCTAGAATAGAATATGAAAAAAAACTGTTCAATTTTTGTCTCATGCAATACAAATCATATAAACTTTTGTTTTACATTTCCGAAAGAAAATATGATTCCGATGGTCCCATTTTTCAGTCGCGTGAATATTTGTAATTGGAAATTATATTCAAGATTACGAATGCCTTTCAAAACAATATTCTTTTCTCAAGCTTTTCAATTATTACGATTGCACTATATAGTTAGTCAGGATTATTGTTAAGAAAATTGTTAATGTTTTCAAAAGTCATTATCCAATACTTTTTTCAGCATAAAAATAAGGTTTATGTCATTATCTTAATGTCATCCACAGGAGTTGCGACGAACAAAGTATGATATGTTTAAAAAATGTGATAGTATAAATAGAAGTGTTTATGAATATGACTGGTATTTTCTTTTATTTTTAATAATATTAATTTGATTTATTGTTCATTCAAATTCCCTCTTTAATGTTATTTGTTGATATATTATTTATGGTGAAACCTACATTTTAATTTGGTTTTAGGATTATTTTGATGAGAATATCTTAATGTCATCATATGTTTACAAATTGCATATTTCAATATTGAATCTGATTTATGATTTATTTTTTATCTACATCTAATATCTAGTTTTACGTTTTATTTGTTTATTAGTCCATCTACCTAAATTCATACATATTTGAATAAACCACAAAATCAGATCCAAAATCCTAAAAGATCACATATTTTCTATAAATCTTTAGACAAAAGCTAGAAACATATCTTAAATGCATCTATCTAAAAGATATCAAGAAATATAATTTTTGAACTCTTTTATTCACTTCAAAGTTATGTTATTTTACTTTAGAACTTTTTCATTTTCTATAGCAATTGAAATATATTTGTTTTAGGATTGGGCTCAAGGAAAGCTAAACTAGCATGGACTAAGGTGTGCACATATTGTAGATTTTCTGGTTGAGTAACCAATTTTAAATAAAAAATGCTTCTAGAGTGGGTTATAGGTGACAATCTCTTCCATAGTGATGTTGCATATTTGAAAGGAGTGAAATGGGTGTATCTACTATAATAAAGAAAATGGAGTGGAAGCTTTTCAATGGGAAAATTCAGAATGGCATTTTAGAAGTCTTGAACAATAAGATATCCAAGAATGGAGGTGTTGAGTTTGCTTGGTGGGTGGTGAAGTCAATAATAAATAGTTAGATTTGAAAGTTCTACTAGGTGCAAGAAATGGGATATGTTGTAAGGCGAATAGATGCATTTCCAAATGGATGGCCCCACCTAGAGGAAGACTGCAACTGAAATTTCATGGAGTCTCGAAGGGAAACCTAGTCTTGGCTAGAATTGGTTGCATAATATAGTATGAAAATGATTATTTGGTTTGAGAAATTGTTGTCCATATTGAGTATACCACAAACAATGAGGTAGAATTAATTATGTTGATTAGAGGTCTATGAGAATGTAGAGATAAAGAGGAGATCACTATCAATATCATAGGGGATTCCATGATCTGTGCAAATTCTATGAAGAAAAGGACTACCACAAATTAGAAGTTGACTTTGAAAGGAGTTTGGAAGGCAAGGGAGGTTCTAGAAAGGCTCAACTCCATGACCTATCATGTTTATCAAGAAGCAAATAAAGTTGTGGACCTACTAGCTAATGTGAAATCCCAATCTAAGTGTTTGAAAATCATGGAAACTTATCCAAATAAATGAGATGTCTTGCATTCTTTCATCCAAGATGATATAAAAAAGGATAAATAATAGGGGATAATGCTACAATTTGTGGAGTACAAACTAAGGTGACATGATTTTTCTTCTGGCATTTTGTGGGTGGTGGTATGATGTATCATATGTGAGGGATGGGCTTGGTATCTACAAGTAATATGTTCTCTTGTCTCACACACTAATATGAGATATCCTCCCTGAAATGATTGTGCCATCGTGATAGTATTTATCATTATTGGGATTTCCTATCTTATTCCATGAATTTTTATTCCCAACTGAAGGGAAAAAATAGTATAATAAGCAAATGGTCGAGATTATTTCAATTGCCATTTGTTCTAGGAATCTGATGGAGGGGAAAGGAACATTACATGAGAAAGATCTTGTGTTTGCTTGAAGAGTTTGCGCTAGAGACCATCAAAAAAATATTGGTGTCACTCTCTAGATGAATGGCCGTGTGCATGATGGTCAAGTTTATGACGTTTTATTTTCTAATGTAGTCCAAATGATGAGTGTAACATTGTGGGGAACAATCTTTGTTCATCATCTTCCCACTCAAGACAATATGGACATGATCAAGGAGGCTATTTTATCGATTCCTACTCAATCGATGGTTGGGTCCATTGTTGGTATCTTTAATGCCAATACAATTAGCAAGAAATAGGTGGTGAAGCAAGCCTTGGTTCTCTTCAGAGAGAGTCAATACTATAGAAACTTAAAGGCTTTTAGGGCTCATTAGCACATCGATGGGGATCCGTTCTCTCCCATCTAGCCCTAGAATTTGACAGTCACCCCTATCTGTCATATGAATTTTTTTATGACAGGTTGTTCATTGCAATGCCTTTCATTTGACATTTTAAAAATAATATTAGTTGTAAAAAAAAATTAATTGTTCAAGGTGTATGTTGTGTAAACAAATAAAAGCACAATTATTGACATATAAAAGAAATTAGATTCAAAATTTTCGAACAAAGTATTCAATATATTATTTTCTCTCAAACTTAACAAACAATAGTACAATTGCAAACATAAATTTTATTTATTTTTTGAAAATAAAATATGGATAAAAACAATGTAAAAATTTAGAAAATAATGATAAATTAGTAATATATGTTAAAATCTACAATTTACTAAATAAGTTTCTAAATTCATACCCAAAAACCTTGTCTTAATTAAAATAAAACCTTCTTTTTTAAAATTCATATTAAAATATTTTAAAAATTAGAAACAATTAATTCGACAAGTTTCTGAATTGATATTTAAGACAATCTTACTAAAAATATGTATAAAAATAAATTGACTAAGTTTCTAAATTTATATAAGAAAATACATATTATTTTGAAAAAATTATTTTAGAATATTACAAAATTAGAAACAATTATATTCTACCATTTCAAGACATTCTCAATAAATTTATATTTTTATCATAAACATTCTAAAATGATATATATCAATATTAAAAATTATAATACTATATAATATATATTGCCTATTATAAATTTTTACGGTTTATTAATAGTTTGAAGTGTCATATATACAATTAAGAAAAAATAACATATCAATGAGTACAGTCTAATAACATTGTTAACTGTCATATATGGTCTAAAAGTGAAAACACAACCATATTGACCATCAAATTCCAGCCCTACTTATGCCCTATATGTCTCTATCTTGCCTAACCTTTTTTCCTAATCTATCATATAAAGCATATACCATGAATTGTGTTGTGACAGGGAATGACACAATCAAGGTTGTTAAAAAGACAAATTTGATAGTGTAGACACTTAGATGGTGATAAGTTCAACTCTTCTAGAATTAAAAGAAAAAATTGCTAAGAATTTTTATAGTCAATGTTTAGACACCTAGATGATACTAAATTCAAATATTCTAGAATAGAATATAAAAAAAAACTGTTCAATTTTTGTCTCATGCAATAGAACTCAAATAAAATTTTGGTTTACATTTCCGAAAGAAAATATGATTCCAATGGTCCCATTTTTCAGTCGTGTGAATAGGGGAAGAGCACCAGTAATTGAGCATGTACCAATTGTTGTGAGGGTTGATGATACCTTTAGTTCCAAAAATTGAACAAATAAAACCTATTGTTTGAAACATAAAATATCATTTTTTGTTAGGAAATGTACCAATAGTTGTTAGGAAATGTACTAATATTGTAAAAAGTAACCAATTAGGGGATCCCATGTTAGTTGCACAATGATTGGGGCCTCTTTGCATGCCTATTGGTCTCACTTTTTTTTTTGGTTGTTTTGGACACCTTGGCAAAATGTGGCACCATACTTGATGATGTGGTGTTGAAAGCTTAGTTATAAGCAAGGGACTTGCCAAGTAATCTACTGTAAAAAAAATGGAAGTGATTTGAAATTTCCACGTAGGATTTCTAGAAGCATGAAGTTAGGGTGCTCAACTACTGGTGCTCTTCCCCTATTTGCAATTGGAAATTATATTCAAGATTACGAATGCCTTTAAAAACAATATTATTTTCTCAAACTTTTCAATACGTACCCATCCGATTATTACAATTGCACTATAAAGTTGGTCAGGATTTTTGTTAAGAAAATTGTTAGTTTTTTCAAAAGTCATTATCCAATACTTTTTTTAGCATAAAATAAGGTTTATGTCATTATCTTAATTTCATCCACAGGAGTTGCGACCTCAATTCTGCTAGTGAACAAAGTATGATATGTTTTAAAAATGTGATAGTATAAATAGAAGTGTTTATGAAAATGATTGGTATTTTTTTTTATTTTTAACAATATTAATTGATTTATTGTTCATTCAAATTCCCTCTTTAATGTTATTTGTTGATATATTATTTATGCTGAAACCTACATTTTAATTTAGTTTTAGGTTTATTTTGATGAGAATATCTTAATGTAATCATATGTTTACAAATTGCATATTTCAATATTGAATCTGATTTATGATTTAATTTTTATCAACATCTAATATCTAGTTTTACGTTTATTTGTTTGTTAGTCCTTCATCTACCTAAATTCATACATATTTGAATAAACCACAAAATCAGATCAAAAATACTAAAAGATCATATATTTTCTATAAATCTTTAGACAAAAGCTAGAAAGATATCTTAAATGCATCTATCTAAAAGATATCAAGAAATATAATTTTTGAACTCTTTCATTCACTTCAAAGTTATGTTATTTTACTTTAGAACTTTTTTATTTTCTATGGCAATTGAACAAATATTATATTGTTCACATGCAAACAATTATGAAATTATTAAATAAAAAGAATTCAAATGAACTAATTTCAATATCTTTTAATCTACTTATAAGTAAATTTAATATTAATATTTGTATGTACTATATTTACTATTAATATTATTAAATATTTTTAATTAATATTGAGAGACATCTGTAATTGTCTTAAATTTAAAAATCTTTAATATATTAAAATTTTAATATTTAATACTAAATACATTTACAAAATAGAGTTGAGTGTGATGAAGAGTGCAAGCAAAGACAAAGGAGATGGAACATGTAGGATAGGTTGCAGGGCTAAATGCAAGGAACAAGCGTAGGTGGAGTTGAGTCTAGTTCAAGAGAAGGGGGAGGGGAAGAAGATTATGGAGATCCCATTGGGGAATGGTGTTGTGCTTTTGATGAGGATCATTCAACTCAGAAGTTCTTCTCAGATTTGATGATGAATATGTTTGTCTCCTTGATATGTGGGGGGAGGTGCAAAGAAATGTTTCTTTGGCATGTGGGAGGGGCATTGGGAATGGGGAGTTCCTTGCTACTAGTTCAAGCTTTATGGTACATAAGTTCTTGGACATTGATCCCTTCTGGGTCCAAATCTAGCAACCTAGAACTTTCTCTTAAGAGGGGTTCCCATATGCACTCCCCTAGAGTCCCTATGATAGTGGCAGATGCCCATGGTTCTTCCCTTGTTTCTAGCACTATTCGCACTCCTCCTATGATTTGGACATTAGGATTATAAGTTTGAAGGAATGTTAAAGTGATTACCCTCCTATTGTTAGTTGTAATCTTGTTGATCCTTTCTTACTTGGTAGCACTACCAATGATGTGGCCCATGTGCCTAATGTGGGTTCTTACTCCAATACTATTATTCAGGTTAGTGTGTCTAAGACTACTTGAGAAACAAGCTTGGTGCGTATTTGCATCCCACCCTTGTTTATCCTTCTATGCCTAGTGTGGAGGCTTCATCCCTTGTTGCTAATCTTGATTGGGTTCCAAGGGTTCCTTTGGATACTAGTGATCCTACTTCTAATGGGTTTTTTAGTCTGGAGATAGACTCAAGGGCTCTTAGTGTGGAGATTTTTATTAGACTTGGAATTACTTCCCCTATCAAAGCCATGGTGGAGAGGAAAAAAAAATTGTCCTTAATTTTGTCTTGGAAAGATGACTAAATAGTTTTAGAACTTGTTGGTTGGGATATTTTGCAGTAATCGGCCTAACATTGATGTTGTCCACATATGGTTTTTGGGGATCTGGAAACTTAAGAGTCGGGTAGAGGTTTTCTCTATGTTGAATATTTTTTTCTTGTTTTCCGTTTCCTCTCTTCAATATTTCTCTAGAGTCCTTCAAGATGGTCCTTGGTTCATGGGGTCAAACAACTTTACTCTAAAATATTTGTCTCTAGGGTTTAACCCTTTCACTAAAGGCTCCTTCATTTCCCTATTTGTGTTTGTTTGTTGGGTTTGCCTTTGGATTTTTTGGATGAAGAGGTTTTCATTTTTATTTCCAATACCTTTGGGAAATAATTTGCTACTGATAAGCTCACTAAGCTTAAAATAAATTTATATTATATATGCTCATTTATGTGTTCTTGTAGAAAAATACAAAGTACTCCCTTGTCAGGTCACTTTATCTTCCAATCTTGGATCTTGGGTATAGTAAATTGATTTTGAAGACTCCCTCATTCTTTATCAACATTTTTATAAAATGGACCAAGCCACTACCAATTACTAGAGTATAAAGAAACATTAAAGGAAAAATTAGGTTATAATACCTATTATTGTTGATGAATTTTCTACTTCCTTTGAAGTTATGCAGAAGGATGAAAATTGGGCTTCCTTTGAAAATATGTAGAAGGATGAAAATAGGGGGAAAACTCCTATAGAATATTGTACAACTATGGATCTGTCTTTAATGGTCCCTAGACTAGTTAAATATTTTACCAGTGTTCTATCTTGTTCTAGAAAAAGATGTATTAAATTGTTAGAGCCTTGTTCTATGATGAAGAAAAAATTGTTGGATCATTTTGGCTTCAAATAACCCTAAATTTGGGTTCGTTGGTTGTACGATTTTTTAGTTTTTGGTCTTGTTAAACACACCCCAAGACTAAGAGGAGGGGTAAATCAGTCTTGATCAATAACTTAAACTTTATACCACAAATCAGTACCAACTTAATGTCAATCCTATAAGTAGCAATGAAATATTAAATAATGAACAAAATATTTACATGAAAACCCAAAGAGATAAAACCATAGTGAGAGTTGAATCACAATATATGTCCTGGATATTGTTGTTGCTAGGATATATTGTTGTCATTGATGTCAACATATTTATGTGTTTTTGTGTTGCAGAGAGTTGTTTGGTGTTCTGATGATTTTGTTGAGTTGATATGGTTTGTTTATGTGTTTGGGATGTTGAAATACTTCATCCCTTATTTCTTTTAGTGAGCCATAAGTTTATTTGATCATATCATTTGATCCAGTTTGAAGTTTAGTCTTTATGTTCAGTGGTTTGCAGAGTTTGGTATTTGATCCATTGTGCTCTGTTATGATCATATCTTTGGTTGCAAATTTGGGATAGTGTTTTGGATATTCATGTGTATCTCTATTTCAGATGGTTCATAATTTAGTGCTATGCAAGTTATCTTTCTAGTCCGAATTGTTGTTAATGAGTGTTCTTATAAGTTAGCATGTTGATCGATGAAGATTTGAATAAGTGTTGTTGGTGCAGCTATTGCAAATGGTTCTAATGTTCTTGTTGGTGTTTCTGATCATGTCCTATTTTTTTTGGTGGTCTTCATTGATCCTTGTGTGTGGTATTGGTGTTTTTATTGATTTGGTGATATTCTTCGAGTTATGCGGTATTTCTATTGGTGTAGCATGTTGTGGCTGATATTGGCAAGATTTCTAGTGGTGATGTATGCTTGGAGATTTGATTTAGGTCCATTCTATGGAATCTATGGTATTATATTTGTTCCGTGGTATATTTATGTATCATGTGATGTAATTTTGTAATTAAGGGTTGAGAGTTTGGTTGACCTTGTAGTCAAGGTTGATTAATTGTATAAATAGGTGTTAGATTCATGTAATTTAGGTGTGGAGCTAGTGTTTGCATTATTAGATATTGGTGTATGTGTGCATAAGAGAAATTATCCTTCGGTATGGTGCATTGAGCAGAGATTGTTGCAGAGAAGACAAATGAGCTTAACCGGAACCGTCATCAAGCATAATCATATGTTATTTTTGTTGGCATTCTACACTCTTATGAGAATAGTTGGTGTTGTCATTGATGGCAACCATCTGGCAACCTTTTGGCATTCATCTAGTAAGCCACTGACAAGCACTAGCACCAACACTGACATAGACATCTACATACACCGGCAGGTACTTCACTGACAGTGGCAACAATGCATACCGATATCCCAGCTGACAGGGAATAAACTTTTGTTTATTGTATTTAAATGTAATTATCTTTTATAAACTGACATGGCATATTGTAAAAGACTCATATATATGTATGAGATCTTATAGGTAATTTTTTGTAGTAAGGTAGTATGCATGGAGAGAATTTTTGGATGATATTTTGTATAAGGAGATATAGTTGACAGCGAAGGTTTTGGTTATAAAATAAGCTTAAACCGGTATTGAAACTGGCATAGTTGATGCTGATTTGAAGCAGTACATTGTATTGGATTTCATAATCCACTTTTGTAGTCAGTGTGACTCTTATTGAGCAGTGAGCTCTAGGCAGTTGTCCTTCCTGCATGTACAGGCCCCTCATTGTAAGTAATATTTATTCATTGGCCAGTGAGTGAATATTGTGGGTCACAAATCCCACCGAGGTTTTTCCCACAACGGGTTTCCTCATTAAATGTCTTGTATTATGGTATGTTTTCTATGTTGTCCTTATTGTTCCTATTTACTGTATTAATTCTTATTTACCCATACACTATTTTAGAATACAAAGTTCTTAATAAGGTTAAATATTTTGTAAACCAATTAGATACTAATTCACCCCCCCTGCCTCTCAGTATCTTTGGGACTATCATTAATCCTAACAATTGGTATCAGAGCTTGGTCCTCTATATTCAAAAGCCTAACAACTTGAGGAAGATTCTGACACCGGTATAGATGGAGAATTTAAGAAAACAATTGGAAGGAGCTCTTGTAGACTATGATGTAGAAAAGTTGAATAATATCAAACTTGAAGATGATCTAAGGACTACATAGGAATTCATTCAAGGACTTCATGAGAATCTTACTATAGCTCAAAATAAAACAAAAGAATCTCATGAGAAGATGCAAAATGATAATGATGAAAAGGTAATTGTTAATGAACTTGTGAACAAGTTGAGACAAGAAAACAATGCTATGAAGAATGAAATGCAAGATATGGCTATGAGGTTTTGTAAAGACATTGAAGATAGGAAGAAGAATGAAGATGACTTGACTAGGAGACTCAATGATGTTGGAAATGAAAATCTAAGACTCAATCATGAAAATGATATGTTGAAGACAGATATAATTCAAATGCAGCATGATAAAACTGAGCTTATGAGACAAAAGGGAATTCTGGAAAATGAGTTGGCTACTGCAAAACAACACAAAGAGAAATTCAAGAAAATTTCAAAGGAACTTGATGATATATTGAAAAGTCAGAAGCCTAATAGAGATACAAATGGACTTGGATTTGAAGTTGGAGAAAGTTCTGGTACTGCAAACAATCATGATCACAGTAAACCGGTAGGATAACCTAATTTTTACAAATTTAATGGGAAATGATTTAACTATAACAAGTATGGTCATAGAGAAAATCAGTGTAGATCTAGAAACAATCAGAACATTAATGCACCCATCGGTCAATATTCCAAATGCAAAAAAGTTAGTCATAATTCAGAAAACTGCAGAATGAATGTGAGATGTTATGTTTGTGGAAGATCTGGGCACTTATCTAATCATTGCAGAACACAAACTGGCATAGGATATGGAAAAGCTATTCAGAAGAATAATGTGACTTGTTATGCTTGTAATAAAATTGGACATATTGTAAAATTTTGTAGAAGCAAGACTTCATCGGCAAATAATAAAGGATCTAGTTTGAAAGGCAAAGAAAAGGTAGATGAGGTAAAGAAAGAATTTTCAAAACAATGGATTAGGAAGACAAATCAGAATGTTGATGAGACTATTTCTTAACTGGTAGAACAGAGGATTACTCCACCGGTAGGGGATTCATCATCCAACTAAGAAGTAACCCTTTGGGGGTATTGCAACAAATTGAATATCATGTAGATTACCCTCGGTTGATGGTGAGAAGATAGATTTCTTCTTTACTAGTAGATGTGTTAAGTTTTCACTTAATCGTGATGAATACTAAGAGGGGGGGGTGAATTAGTATGCCAAAAACTACTGCACTAAAACACTTACACAGTCTAAAGATAAACTGGTAAAGCAGTCTAACAGTCAAACCGATTACCACACATGCAAACCAAAATGCGAATAAAGAATTCACCTACAAAAGCAATACAACCATAACACAGGATATTTGACGTGGAAACCCATCTAGGAAAAACCATGGTGAGATGGAACTCACAAGTCACTATCTACAGAATAGAAACCAGACTGGTTAAGGTCAGACCGGTTAAGGTCTTACAATGTTCTTCACCAGAATGGATCCTGTTAGGAATCTCAATCTCTATTAGGAGATAAGTCTGATTAAAGACTACCTTGTTAGAGGATTTTAGATTCACATGTGTGAACCACCTTGTTAGAGGATTTTACAAAGGCTTTGAGGCCTACCCGGTTAAGGGCTACAGACTTGTCAAAGATGTGAGTAATCAACAAGTGTTTGATCTATCTAATAGCACAAACTGCTTGGTTAGATCCAGTATTGCTCACAGCTAATGCATTCCAGCATTACTTCATTCTTCTCTCTCTCTCTCACAATTACAACTTGATCTTCTCTAATAAGATCATTCTTCACTTCCACCTCAAACCCTAGCTCAACATTAACCCTTTTTAGCAACAACTTAAAACCCTAGACATGATGTCCTTTTAAAGGAATCTGATTTCATGTTGGTCTAATAGGATTACATTACAATTTCCTAGGTTCAATGAATCTAAACATACTCAGTAACATGACACAAGAATCACCGTCAATGTGTCAGCATCGTCAAACAATCGGTGGCTTGGTAACTCATCACAAAATGTCGGTTGGTAACTCATCACAGAGTATTACCGGTTCATACAAAATACTGGTTGCTGGTTTGTCACAAATGAAGACTGGTAAGAATGTGTTGTGCTACTTTTCTCCCTCGTACCGCTTGTGATCTGTGAACCACTTGGGGTCGACATGCCGCTTCAGACTGAGAAACACATTCTGCAAAAATCACTAGTCTAGAGAGTAGTATGCAATATACCAGTTGAGCATGAGCTCATACATATAAAGGGGATCTCAATACAAGTGTGTGTCCATCAATGACAATGACAACATAAACATCAAAATGCCAACAATCTCCCCCTTTGGCATTGATGGCAACACTTAGGAAAATAAAATTTTGACATCTAAGTGTTTTACAACAAAAAAACTTGCCATTAACAAAATTGCTCCCCCTAAGCATATACACTATCCCTTAATCAACAGAGTGTATAGAAATTTTGCATTCAGAGCATAATCATTAGAGCATATAACATATATCACAGCATATATCAAAATTTCAAAATAGATACTTCTCCCCCTGATATACTTCTCCCCTGATATATCAAAATTTCAAAATTGTAAAAACAAAAACCAGATATACTTCTCCCCCTTTGCCAACAATGACAAAGTACCGCTGAAAAACCTATTTCCATATATATATAAAAGAGTTTATGACAATAATGAATAATACTTGTCAAAAATCGCTTTATAGTCCTGCAAAAATTGTTTCATGGAGAGGGACCAGGACTCAAGTAAGGAGGTTGCCACTTCTTTCTCTGTCTGCATCTATGATACATGTTCCTCCATGGCATCTATTGTGCTCAGTTCTTGTGTGACTATCAGGCCTCCAGGTTTAGATAACACTTCTAAAGAATTTGCAGTCGTCAGAGTAATACCAGTTGAAGCTCCTGCAAATCCCTAGATCGTGTGCCGATTTCTTGCTCCATCTTGGCTGACTGGATCTGGAACCAATGAACGGTTTGCCCATATGCTGCAAAGGAGTCATAAGGAGTCTTGAATGTGCCCAAGTAGGACTATAAGTCCATTTGAAGCTATTGCTTCTTGGCTAGCACATCATCACAGAACAAATGAGGTTGACAGATTTTGCTGAGTAGCAAGTTTCCCTCATCCAAGGCATTCCTTATGTCCTTTTGATCCTTTAGCAGTTCAGTCCTAAGCTCATTCAACTTCTTCACTAGAGCAACATTAAGAGCCTTTTGGTGCTCTTTCTTTACATTGGCCTCTACTGCTTCTTCTAGACTCTACACCTGATCATCCACTACAATACATAGAAGTTTGAGTTGTGCTAGTGATGAATCGGTGTCAGGAAGATTAGTACCAAGGATTAAACCAGTAAGTGTGTCTACAGCCGCCTGAATAATATCTTGTTCTCTTTTCCTTCAAATGCCTTCAAGGCGCTCTTGGGCAACCTTGGTGCTCTGCATAAGCTCAGACTCACTTACAGACTGGAGATCAATGGGGCTCGAGATAGCAGTCGGTTTGGCTTGGCTACCGGTTGCCTTAGGACTTTCCATTTGTGTGGTCTTCATTGCTTCAATGGTCTTGTCTGCTTCTTCCTTCTTTTTCTTCTCCTTCTCTTCCTTTTCTTTCTCTCTCTTTTTCTTCTCTTCCTCTTCCATCTTCTTCTTGTCTTCTTCTTCTTTCTGGTTTTGCTCTGCTTCTACTTTCTTCTTTGCTTCTTCTTCCTTCTTCTTCTGTGCTTCCTCTTCCTTCTTCTTCTTCTCTTCTACTTCCTTCTTCTTCTATTCTTCCTCTTCCTTCTTCTTCTTCTCCTTCCCTTCCTTCTTCTTCTTTTCTTCCTCTTCCTTCTTTTTCTTCTCCTATTCTTCCTTCTTTCTCTTTTCTTCCTTATCCTCTTCTTCTTTCTTTTTCCTTTCATCCTCTTGCTTCTTCTTTTCTTCATCTTTCCGGTTCTCCTCTTCCTCTTTTCTCTTCTCTTCCTCTTTCTTCTATTTCTCATCTTCATCCTTCTTCTTTTTCTCTTCTTGGTCTTTTGCCACTTGCTATGTGTCCACAGCTTGTTCACCACCCTGATCGGCCTATTGCCCCTATTCAGTTTCCTCAGAAGGTATGTCCTGAGTGACATCATCTACATCCAGGGCATCGACATAGATGGTGTCGATTGGTTCTTCCACCAGGTTTCCTTCCTCATCAAATACCTCATCTGGCTTGGAAATAACCGGTTCCTTTTTCGCTTGGAGGTTGGCCATTCGTGCTTTGTGAGAGCTAATAGCATGGGCCATGTGCTGATGTGTATCTTTTTCTACATCATCAACTCTCCCCTCCAACAACCAGATTCTTCTTCTCCTTGTGAAGAAAAGACCTTTATTTTGATCCAGAGCATCAAACAATTCTGAATTTGAGAGTACGGGGAAGTACTGTGCAAAAACTTTCTCCCTAATCTCTTGTTCCTTTTCAATGGCAATGTGCCATTTGTTATCCAATGCTTTAAATAATGAATCTGGTGTCTAAGATTTAATCTCTAATGGTGATCAGTCATTTTTACATAAATAAAGAATGATTTCCTATAGTACTTCATCTTTTTCCTCACTATTGAATTCATCATAATAATCTATTAAATCATGAAGTAACTTTCTCCTAATATTGTTTACTGTTCTTTGACAATGTGTCAAAGGTTTGTAAGAGGAGATATCTATATTTACTGGTGCGGATGCTGCCGGTTCATTCTTCTTCATCTTCTTGGTCTGTCTAGCCTTCTTTGGTTGTTCATCAAACTTGGTTTCTTCGGAGTCCGGTTCATTTGCCTTAGTCTTCCTCTTTCTTTCAAAGACTTTTGCCAGTGTTACCTCTAGTTTCATCTTTGTCGGTGACCGCTTGGTCACTCTTAGAGTCGCAGTGGTAGCTGGTGCCGATGCTGCAGGCACTGCCTTAGCTTTCTTAGCTGATGGTTCTTTTCCCTTCTTCACCAATGGTTCTTCAACCGGTGCAATCCTCTCCAAGTACGTTCTGGTTCTCTTAGCCTTTGGATCAAGAGGCGAGTCAATAAGGGTTGAAGCATACCCTTCCAGCATGTCAAACATGACCTCATAGCCCATAGGCTCCACTTCCTCCATTCTAGGCTCAACAGCCTCCATTAGACATTTGTCCACCTGAATAGTGAAACAAATGTCATCTTCATATTTCTTCACTATGTCACCTGAGATTTTTACCCTCTGACTCATCTTTCTTTTGAACTCATCAAAGTATTTGTTTAGTACCTCAGGGTAGCCGGTTCCAATGGCTTGCACACTTTCCCTTATCTGCTTGGTTACCGGTTGGTCAGGTGACCACTGGACATCTCCTACACCCGGAAAGTAGCCTTGGAAATAAAAGAACAACCCTACCAATAGTTGTCCAAACTTAAACCTCAGTGAGTTGTCCTGCTTGATTGCCTTAAGATTTAGCAGGAGTTGCCTCTACATGCCGATGCATAAATCAAAAGATGCATCCTCTTTTATCATTCGGTAAGCCGCATTTACCACTACAGCAAATACAGAATTAATCCTGTTGGCTGAGAATGTTATGTATCCAATCACCATGCATGTGTATTTCACCAGATCATCCTTGATAGGATTGACTGTCATGCCCCATGAATCACTTGTTGAACTGGTGAGCTTGGTCATTTCCATTTTTCTCACTTTTCTCAGGGCTGGCATTTCCCCTATGTTGCAGAAACTGGTGACTGCATGAAGTGCCTGAGGTGTGATATCATGCATCCTCTCCAAGTACATCTTGTCACCATGGACTCTACTCAATATGATCCTAATGTGATCCTCTGTGAAGTCTTCCAAGAAATATACTACATTGTGGAATTTCTTCTTCTCTATGACACTAAATTCTAGTTTGATCCTTTTGTCCTTTCTGCAAAATAGACCTAACTGAGTATGAATGGCTAAAGACCCAAGGTCTTCTATTTTACAATCAATATAGTCAGAAATTCCTTCTTTGACTATGACTCCATCTGGAACTTGTGACAAAGCATTATACTTGGACTTCCTCTGAATGAAACTTTCTGACTCAATGGATGTACTTGAACTGGTATGAGATGCGGAAGCCATTGAAGAGTATTTCAAGAACATGAAAAATACCTTTCAAATGCGAATTTAGGGCTTCCTAATTCTGCTTCACTTCACTCTTCGTCGGATGCCAAATCATGGCTTTGTGTTCTCCACTACCACTTGCAAACTAGATTTGAATCTCTTTCAAGGTTATCCAATTTCTTGAAATCTAAGCTCAAATCACCTTTTCTTCGCTCTGCACTTGAAAACTTTTCTTTGCTCAAAAACAGATAGTGAGAAATGATTTGAAAAATGCATTTATACATGTCTCTCACCTACCATCATTAATGCTCCTCTATTAGGGCGTAAACCCTAATTTGCCTTTTTACCATTTTCGGTCTTCTGCCAAGCGACAGGTATAACATACCGGTTAAGGTCTTTAACCGGTGTCAACCGGGGGTTCGAAAGCATTTCGCCATTTTCTCCCCCTAAGCCTTTGAGGCTTAGTTTGCTAGTTCTGATATTTCCACACTAGGTACAGAAACCAGTTCCTCTTCTGACAATATTGGTTTCTTCTTCCATGTTTTCTTCATGTCTCCTTGAACTTTTTCAACATCTATTACTCCTTCCTGAGTGACCGGTATATCATCAGATATACTTTTTCTCCTTCTGCAAAATCTTGCAATGTGACCCGGTTTGTTACAGTGATAGAAAATAAGTCCAGGTGCTCTCCAAGGTCCATTGTACATGTTTCCATTCTTCCTGTTGCATGTTGCAGCAGTGTGACCATGACCATGATAGATCATACAACTTTCTCTCCATCCAGTTGCCGCTTGATGACCACCGCTTCTTGACTGATGATTGAAGACATTAAACCGGTTGTGGTTCCGGTTCATAAAGGTTCAAAACCAGTTCCTTGGGTCCTCTGAGGATATCTTCTAGTGTTATCCATTACAGACCTGCATTTAAATGCTCTATGCCCAAACTTGTTGCATGCATAACAATGACCATTGAACTTATTGGATCTAGGTACATTGTTGATAAAATAAGGGAAATTATTGTAGGATTTGCTCCTACATACATTGGTAGTCTGTCCTTCTTTAAGACAGTTAAAGCAAATAGGTTTGAATTTTTGCTTACCTTTTCCTTTGAGTGTTGGTTGCTTCTTTGATGCTTCAGCATTTGTTCCTGAGGATTCTCCTTCCTCATGTCTATAAAAACCAAGACCGTTGGTATTCTTTGCCGATCTAGATGACTCAAGCTTTTGCTCTAGCTTGACTGTACTTTTGCCAAACTTAGCAAGTATTTCCTTTGACTCAAAGAGTTCTTTGGAAATAGCAGTGTTTGTCTCCATAAGACTTGCATTTTCAGAGATGGCAATGTTCAGTTCTCCTTGCATGTCTTCTTTTTCCATTCTACTGTCATGAAGGCGACCAATTAGTGCACTAATCTCATGTTTCAACTTGGAGATCTCATGATCTCTATCTTTTACCAGATCTTCCACTTTTCTTCAGTTCTCAAGCTCTTGACTAAACCGAATAGTCAGTCCTTCCAACTCCTTTCTCAGATTGGAGTTTGAATCATTCAGCTTATTCACTTCAGCAATCATGGCTTCCATGTTAGCTTCATCTTCAAAACTACTTTCAGATAGTTCCATCAGCCTCTCTGCATGTTCTCTTCTTTTTGCTTGAGATGCCTTGTATTTGACCATAAGATCATCATAGGCTTGCTCAAACTTAGTGAGTCATTGAGTAAGTTCCCTCAAGGTGTATTCCCCGATATCTCTTTCCAAGTGGTTAAACTTATAGAAAGGTAGGCTATGATACCAATTGATGAATACTAAGAGGGGGGGGGGTGAATTAGTATGCCAAAAACTACTGCACTAAAACACTTACATAGTCTAAAGATAAACTGATAAAGCAGTCTGACAGTCAAACCGGTTACCACACATGCAAACCAAAATGCAAATAAAGCATTCACCCACAAAAGCAATACAACCATAACATAGGATATTTGATGTGGAAACCCAACTGGGAAAAACCACGGTGAGATGGAACTCACAAGTCACTATCTGCAGAATAGAAACCAAACCAGTTAAGGTCAAACCGGTTAAGGTCTTACAATGTTCTTCACCAGAACAGATCCTATTAGGAATCTCAATTAAAGACTACCTTGTTAGAGGATTTTAGATTCACATGTGTGAACCACCTTGTTAGAGGATTTTACAAAGGCTTTGAGGCCTACTCGGTTAAGGGCTACAGACTTGTTAAAGATGTGAGTAATCAACAAGTGTTTGATCTATCTAATAGCACAAACTGCTTGGTTAGATCCAGTATTGCTCACAGCTAATGCATTCCAGCATTACTTTAGTCTTCTCTCTCTCTCACACATAGTTACAACTTGATCTTCTCTGATAAGATCATTCTTCACTTCCACCTCAAACCCTAGCTCAACATTAACCCTTTTCAGCAACAAATTAAAACCCTAGACATGATGTCCTTTTAAAGGAATCTGATTTCATGTCGGTCCAATAGGATTACATTACAATTTCCTAGGTTCAATGAATCTAGACATACTCAGTAACACGACACAAGAATCACCGTCAATGTGTCGGCACTGTCAAACAATCGGTGGATTGGTAACTCATCAAAAATGTCAGTTGGTAACTCATCACAGAGTATTACCGGTTCATACAAAATACCGTTTGCTAGTTTGTCACAAATGAAGACTGGTAAGAATGTGTTGTGCTGCTTTTCTCCCTCATACCGCTTGTGATCTGCTAACCGCTTGGGGTCGACATGCCGCTTCAGACCGGGAAACACATTCTACAAAATCAGTAGTCTAGAGACTAGTATGCAATATACCGATTGAGCATGAGCTCATACATATAAAGGGGATCTCAATACAAGTGTGTGTCCATCAATGACAATCACAACATAAACATCAAAAATGCCAACAAATCAACGAGCATTTAATGTAGTTGTTGAGAGAATTTCATTATAAATCATCAGTTTTCCCTTATTTTTGATTCACCGAGCATTCAAATTAGCAGAGAGCATGAAATCTTAGCAAAGGAATTCAAGGCAAAGGTGTGAAGCAGTTTCTTTCAAGCATTTAGCATTATCAGGTAGCTAATGGTATTTTTCAAATGGCTTCTTCTTTTGTTCCCGAATTTATTGCCAACCCTACTATTGTGGAAAATGTAAAATTCTCTAGGCTCATGTTTAAAATTATTCCCAAAGTAGCTGAGCAAGATGATTCCATAGGAGCATTTTCAAAGATTCCTAAAGGTGTAGCTTATGTTGAAGACACTAGGATATATATTCATTGCAACATTCAAGAATTAGGTTCTGAAGAATTGTTAAAAATGTTAAGAACCATAATTTGTCATGAAAATGGCACTATTAAACCCAAGCATGAGATTGTGGAGACTTTAGGTTTTGTTGAGATATTAAATATCTCTGAATTTTTGAAAGAAGTAGTGAGAATTGTCTTAAGTAGGGCACATGGAGAATTTCTATGGTTAGACTCTATCTGCAAATTCACCCGGCAAGAAATTAGGGCAATAACAGGTTTACCCTCAACCAGCAATAGACTAGACAAAACAAAGAAAGTTCCTAACAAAAAAGTAATGCCCCTAACTGGAGCAACATCTGATATTAGATCACTAAGAGTGAATGACATGAAGGACATCAATGTGAGATTCATAAGTATGATACTTGGTTACAAGACTACACATGCAAATAGACTTAATTTATTTTCTAGTCTTTGCATTAATAGTGCTTATGAAATGGTGAACAACAATGCAAAAATAGATGTGTGGGAATGGTTGAAAGATGAACTCATGGATAATTTGAAAAATATTAAAGGAGACAAGAAAGGGACATTTCATTTTGGTAATCTCTTAGTATGCTTAATGTTGTATTTCACAAAGGAAATCCCTGGTATAAGACAGAAAGACTTTGGATATGACATACTGGTAGGAAAACAATTACAGGAAGCTTTTACCGGCATAGGAACTGCTAAGGACAGCAACATAACTAAATACTTTAAAGTTTTTCAAGCTAAAATGAAAACTAGAGAAAGACTACCATAGAGTGTAGTGGATAAATATGACAAAGAAATCTATTTTGTCATCAAGAAGGATGAGACATGGATGGAAGATGTACTTCCTATAACTGTATGGGTAACTGAAATGGGTTATGAGGTAGATCTCAACATTATTGAGACATATGCAAAAGCTTTGTTAGATGCACCAAGAGAACCAACAAAACAAGTTTTTGGTAGTGCAGAAATAATTGAAAGTGATGTGAAAAAAATGAAGAAAAGGAAGAAAAGAGAGAAATATATAAGAGATGCATCAAAATAGGTAAAGGAAATCAAAGAAAATGTTATGAACATTACTGGTATAACGGCTAGTGCGCTGGAAGGACTGCAACAGGAGGCACACATTTCATGGGTTGACACATCTTTTGACAGTGAGATACCAATGAAATTCAGAAGAGTTGAAAGGAAGAGAAAACCTTCACCAATACCCTCTCCTCCACCCAAAAGAACAAGGACTTTAAGGAAGAAACAATAGGTAGTAAGGCAACCGACTAAGAAACTAACTCCCAAGAAGAAACAAAAACTGGTTATACCTCCATTGGATAACTTACTAAATTAAATAACTAATGATGGAAATTTGGCTAATGTGAGTAAATTGTATAACACATTCAATGATTCAGGAAAGGAAAGCATTGAAAATAGTATAATTTTACATCTTGATATATACAAGAAAGTTTTAATTGAAGTTGTGGATGACTTGCCTAATGAACTATATAGAAGGTTAGATGCAAAGAGGAATGCAGTGATGGAATTGGACAAGAAACTAAAAGTTTAAAAACTTCTAGTTGTACATCCAGTTAACTCAAAAGAGGAAATTGATGACCTGATTTGTGAGGCTAACAGATCCGTTTTTGCTAGTGGTCACTGACAAGTCTGATGGTAGGTAGAGTAAATGAGATTGTAGAGAACATAGCTGATAAATGGGATATGTTCTTTGTGGAAAAAGAAAAACAAGAGGAATTGAACCGACCAAAGAAAACATTCATAGTGTATCAGAAGGATAAAGACAAAGGGAAAGGTAAAGTTGGTGGAATACCAAACATCAAAATAACTGACAATTTGCCACCACCTTTGGATACTACACCGATACATACTGATGATCCACTGGTTACTAACACTGAAGGTGTCACACAAGATAACACTAATCTTGAATCTGAAACACTATTCACCATGAATATAGACACTCAGGAAGTGAATATTGTTGTAGATAAGGATAATGTAGAGGCTAAGGATGATAATGTTGATAGTGGCAATATTGTTGATAAACCGATAGAGACTGTTGAGGTTGAGATCACAACAAAGAAATCATTACAAACTTAGCAAACATTACAAACAGAGCAACAGTTTAGCAGATAACCGGTGCAACAGATTCACTAATAAACTAGTTAATTAGATATGTGCAAACCAAATAGAAAACAAAGCATTCACCCACAAAAGCACAATCACCATAACACAAGATATTTGATGTGGAAACCCAAATAGGAAAAACCACGGTGAGAAGAAACTCACAAGTAACTATCTAAAGAATAGTAACCAGACCAGTTAAGGTCATACAATGTTCTTCACCAGAATAGATCCTATTAGGAATCTAGATCTTTGTTAGGAGATAAGTTCTGTTAAAGACTACCTTGTTAAAGGATTTCAGATCCACATTTATGAACCACCTTGTTAGAGGATTTACAAAGACTTTGCTGGGCCTACCTGATTAAGGGTTTTAGACTTGTTGAAGATATTAGTAATCAACAAGTGAATGATCTAGATAATAGCACAGTATGCTTAATTAGATCCTTGACAACTCATTGTTAATGCATTGCAGCATTACTTCAGTCTTCAATATCTCCACATAGACCTAATCTTCTCTTCAATGATCGCACATAACCTTTTCAATTCTATATCTCATACATGCAAACCCTAGACAAGATGTACTTATAAAGGAATCTGATTTCATGTCAGTCCAATAGAATTAGACTACAAGTTCCTAGGTACAGTACATCTAGACACATTTGGTAACACGGCACAAAAAACACCGTCAAAGTATAGGTGGATGATAACTCATCATACATTACAATAATACCGGTTGGTTACTCATCACAGATATATAACGGTTAATATAATATACCGATTACCAGTTGACAAAAATAAAGATTGGAATATCGTAGTGTTTCGATCAAAAGTTAGCTATCACTTGTGTCCTTCGTACTGCTTGAGATCCTCAAACCACTTGGGGTCTTCATACCACTTGGGATCTTTAGTCAATCTATGACCAGTAAACCATCTTTTGCAAAATACCGATAGTCTAAAGACTATGCATTCAATATCATACAATACCGGTTGGAACAATTACTGGTTGAGCATAACTCATACATCAAGAAAGTGTGTGTCCATCAATGACAATCAAAACATCATCAAAATGCCAACAATCACCCCCTTTGGCATTGATGGCAAACAGCTACCAACTTATGTCACTCCCTTGCAGGCCATACATTCCGCTACAAACCTACGTTGTGCAATAAAAACACTTCTACCCCTTTGATTCAGTTTTCATTGCCTGAGTATCTGCCTAAATGCAAGATGAACCATTATTACAATATAAGAGCAGTGTTAATACTACTTATAAAAATCACTTATCTCCCCCCTAAGAGTTGCAACTGACATGCTAGATGTTCTTGTAGAAGTGCATGGGTGCAAGAGAGCAATGTGTAATCCTGGTAGCTCCCTATGAACCATAGGCCTCTTTTCCTTTGGCTTGATTCATGTATCATGATTGTGTTCATGCATGTCCCTTTTATCACACATCTGCTACAAATATTCTTTCATGTCTTGAACCAGTCAACAATATTGATGGCAATTTCTCTGTCCTCTTCCATATATTGTACACATACTCTCATTTATTAAAAACATTGCAGCCAAAATCAAGGAGATTTTTCACCATAAACTGTAACTGTATCCTAACAATGCTATACCTTAATCTCTGGTAAGGTATAAACTTTTGCAACACAAACAATTAGAGCAACTAACTCAACATCAACTATAAAATATGGCATCTCATCTTCTTCCACCAAGTCCTCTTTTTGGAGCTAGTCTTCCTCATATCTGAAGCATCCATCATGTTGTATACATACTCTTGATGTTTCTTTTCTATTTTTTCTAGTCTCTTGTGTGTTGCATCATTCTTCCATTCTTTAATGTTGAAATACATGCACTATGAATAATCTTCAACATATTTTTCACTACTTGCAGCTATACCCATCCTTATGTATGCAAGTATGCACTAAAATCTAAAGTCATTTTACAACAAACTATAAATGTATGCCAACAATGTTAGAAATTGATATGCTCACAAGGCATAAAATTCACCAATACAAGCAATTAAAATAGATATAAAAAATCTTAACTAACACAAACAATGATCAAATTATACATAAATAGTTTACATTTTAATCATCCCTACTATTGGTTCTTGTCCAATAAACTGTCTTTACACTAATACTTTTCAAAATTGGGGGTGGATGATGTGAACAATACATAGCTCCCCCTAAGGTCCTGTGTCTCCTTAATCTTGAGGAGATGTCAATTATGCATGGAATGCATGGGGCTTTCCCATGGCTATATCCTCTTGTTTCTTTTTCCATACTTGTATGACTTCCCTTCTTTTCTCAGGTGCAACATTTTAAGTAGCATCTTTCATCTTTCTTGATTTGGCAATTCTTACCTTCTAATACCTTACAGTGTGGCCAAAGTTGTTGCAGTAGTAGGACACTGTGTTCTCACCAGAAGGATGATTAGAGGGCCTTCTATCAATCTAGTTTGATCTTCTTCTCCAAACCATGTCATTTTGACCAACTAAAGTAACAAATTAATTTCTTGGCATTCTAGGAGCAATTCTGATTTTGTTCCATGCAAATCTTTGTCTCGCATACATTCTATCACCTCTTCCATGTTGACCATAGTTGCTATACCTTGCACTTTTATTGAAAGAGGAAGTATAGGGGTTACCATATGACTGAAAACTTTTCTTTCTACATTCATGACTTCTATGACCAACTTTACTCTAGTTATAATAAATTGCATTCCTATTTCTAGAAAATACATCTTCATCATTCCTAGACCCTTTTCTACATTCACTCGCCTTATGGTCATAACCTTTACATGAATGACAATAACGGGCGTGTGCACAAAGATGGTGGTTGAAAAAGTGGACACCACCCAAAAAAAACTTGAAAAAACAGGCAGCGCGTACGCGGTTTAAAATTTCAAATTCCCGCGTATGCGCTTACGTTTGTTCTTCCCGAGCCTAGAAAAGGTAGTGCATACACACTGAGTTTAGGAAACTGAGCGCGTATGTGCTACGGCTAGGAAAATTAGCACGTACGTGCTGCTTATAGGAAAATGAGTGTGTACACGCTAATAATCTTAGTAAAACTGCATATGCGGTGCCTGATAAAAAAAGTTTTTTAAAAAAATCGGGTCCTCATTTACCCAAAAAGCGTGTTTTTTAATTTGTTTTTTTTTCCATTTTCTAACCTAAATCGTGAACGGGGTGCTAAATTTGTCCTCCAGGCTATGGATCAAGGTTATTTTTTGTTTATTTTTCTCTTTCTTTCTGGTTTTTGCAATTTGTTTTACATTTTGAATTTAATTTCATTAATTTTGATTAGGTTTTTTCATTTTTTGTTTCAAAAACCAGATTCTTCTAATCCAGAACAAGAACAACCAAATGCACCTCCTGAAAACCCACAAGAACAACCAAATGCACCTCCTAAAAACACACAAGAACAACCCCCAATTCCTCCTTTTGACCGCACAGCCGAAACACAGGAAGAATTAATTAATCAGTTAGGGCAAAATACATCCAAAATCAATAGACTGATTGTAAAATTGAAAACTTCTGAGCTTGACCATCATCAATCCCTCGCCACTAGCCTAGAAACATTAGCTAGTGGTGCCATAGTTGTTTCCACTGAAATTACCAAATGGGGAAGCTTTAGGGATAGGTGTCGTCAATTCTATGCCAATGGGCTATCATACAATGGAGTTAAAAATAAAAAATATTTCTAAACAACAAATATGTGCCCTTTTTGTTGACCCCAAAACTGGTCAGTCATTACCTCCTAATGCAAAGAGGTTTCCCATACATTGGTGTACCAATGTGCAGATGAAGAATCTTTTTTGATAGAGGTGGTGGATGGTCTTTGATGATCCACCTTGTAATAATTATGAGGTGCCATTATATTTTTTGAGAAAAATATATTGTGAGTTCATGCTCAATGTGCACCCAAATTATTTTGACATGAGAGAGTTTCATGGTAGAAGTGGTGGCTCTACCCAAGATAGACTTGGAGCCCGTAGGTGATTAGCCGTGGAGAGTCACCGCCCCCTAGCACCCAAACCCAAGGTGCATCAGGCTGTCCCATTAGAGCTGAAAGAGTCGATGGAGCTACAGACTCTTCAGGCAGCCACAGCATTGACTGGTGCCATGATCCAGCATGGGACATCATTAGCACACCCTATTGTATTGGATGAAGAGCTGTTAGAGGGCAACAAAGAGCCCATCGAGCATATGTGTGTCAGTTGCTCAGGGATATGCTTGGGGATAGATGATGCAGCCGGTGGAGATGGATACTCATATCATCTATGCATGATTTGTGGTTGTAGATGTTAGGCTCACACGGTTGAGGATGTCATGCTGACAGATGAGTTGATGGACATGGTGTTTGCCCATGAGCCACAGACATAGGTGTGTTGATTTGAATTCATAAAATTTTATTTATCAGTCACTTTAATTTTGTAATTACATAAATGAATTTTCATTTATACATCGATTTAAATTGAGACAAATAATATGCATTTCAAGATGCAGCAACGGTATCCCATACACCTCCCCCAGTTACCATAGCTGCAACTTTAACGCCTGAGGTATAAATTTTGTAACATGTTAAAATCGAATAGTACACTTTCAATTCAAAAAAATACAAGGTATACTAACTATCTTTAATGCTTGGTCCAATTTCTGGTTTGTAGGTGTTGACAGGGGACGAAATGTCCCAGATTGATGACATCACGCTGTCTGTGATCGATTTTGGCCTACAAGGCTATATGGTATCATATTTTGTACAACTCTTTTTATGTATTGTTTTGATGGAATATGCAAGTCATTTCATTTTAGATTTTTAAAATTATGTTTAATTTATTATCTGTACTAATATCTCATGTTAATTTTCTGTTTTTAGGGCACCCCCTTGGCATCTAGGGCTCATCCAAAGAAAAAGAATATCTTGAAGATGCCAAAACGTGTGAAGAAGGTAATTGAACACATTTTTAGTTGTACAATTGTTTGAAAATGTTGAAATCAAGTATTAGTTGGGGTTTGTAGATTGATTAGTGTTTTTCATCTATTTTACATGTACAATGGCCATTGAGCTTTGTGGATATGTTGAATGCACCTGATTCACCCGCAAATCAAGAGAGGGCGGAGGTATGTATCTCTACTTTATTTTCTTGATTTCATGATTATATGCACACGTACATGTGAACTTGTGATATAGTATAGTCTTATATTTTTTTCATACAGGAAATATCCATACCTATTTCGTCAATGGCAAACCCTCCTCCTTGCACTGGAGAAGCATACCAGGATCCGGTACACTTTTGTTTGATATGTAAAATTAATTGTTTTCAACCTTCAATACTTATCATTATATTAATTGTATTTAATCTTTGTACATTTTTTGTATAGGTAATAGCGATCGTTTCTACATCGATGGTGAGCCATCCTCAGTCCATTGGAGAAGCATCTGAGGCACAGGTACGTCATTGTTCTCTATATTATAGCTTTTCAGTTTTTTTGATATATTTATGTTAGTACATTGTATTAATTATACATTTAATCTACAATAGACTTGTTTGCGGTATGGCCATAACGTGGATCCATTTAAGTATGTCTTCAAGAAAACTCCTAAGAGTGACAAGGAGAGGAGAGTGAAGACATTAGCTCCTGGATCAGCCGATGAGGTAATCTACATTTCAATTGAAAAGGAATTAAAGTTAAATGAATAGTTATGATATTAATTATGAACTATTTTCTACAAAAGAATTCTAACTTGGCTTTTGAATTGTGGTTTTGCAGCCATCTACAGAGCCGCGTACTGCACCAAAGAGGCTTGATTTTGATGATCCACTAGAAGTTTAGGATCATATAGTGTTAGTTTTGGTCATAGAATGACTAATACATGTAGATATATTTTACATTTTTATTGTATATCTATTTAGACATGGCATATGCCACATTTTTTTAATACTTGTATTGACTTGGCAGACATGCCTTTTTTTATATATATAAATATCGATATTCGATCCAATAAATGTGTAATGAGTTCATTATTTTGTATTCGTTGTATTTTGTGGTTTTCCTTTCATAAATTTAAATGAATATTTGCATATGTAATCAACAATATGAATATAAACAACAAAAATATATGATATAAAGCATTGCAATCGTGGAATATGATTTGATAAAATTTCTAAAATGTTGAATTAACCCTACAAAACTCCTTGTATTCAATTCATTATTGTGTATTGGTTGTATTTGGTGGTTGCCCTTTTATAAATTTAAATGAATATTTGCATATGTAATTAACAATATGAATATAAACAACAAAAATCGACAATATGAATTTAAACAACAATGTGTTTGGTGCGAGAGCACCCTCACGCTCACAATGGTCAAATTTTGTTCCTCGTGTGCACAAACCGACATTGCGAGTGCATCCGGGTGGGCATGTTTATGCTAGGCACACCCTTGTTGTGCATCCCAAAGCACCAGAACATCGAGAGTCATACCCTACCGGTGAGATCTCTCAAGTGCCCTAAGTCCAAAAAATTGTCAAAATTTGATGGACTATTTCTTCCAATCCACGACACATACGGTCAATTTTTTTGATCCCATGGGGTCATGTGAGGGTCCTCTACAATGGCCTATCTCGGTTTTTGATGACTCGGAGCCATTTTCAATTAGTAGCATTTTTTCTCCTGCTCAAAAAACCGTCAATTGCTTGCAAGGAAAAGTTGCAAGATTGGCTAGAATTTATTATGTTCCTCATGTGCACAAACCGACATCACGAGTGCATTCAAGTGGGAATTTTTATGCTAGGCATGCCCCTGTCGTGCATCCTAAAGCACCAGAACGTCGAGAGTCATACCGTACCGGTGAGATCTCTCAAGTGCCCTGAGTCCAAAAAATTGTCAAAATTTGACGGACTGTTTCTTCCAATCCATGACACATACAGTCGATCTGTTTGATCTCATGGGGTTGTGTGAGGGTCCTCTATAATGGCCTATCTTGGTTTTCGATGACTCAGAGCCATTTTCAATTAGTAGCATTTTTTTGCCTGCTCAAAAAACTGTCAGTTGCTTGCAAGGAAAAGTTGCAAGATTGGCTAGAATTGATTATGTTCCTCGCGTGCACAAACTGATGTCACGAGCGCATCCGGGTGGGAATTTTTATGTTAGGCATGCCCCTGTTGTGCATCCCAAAGCACCAGAACGTCAAGAGTCATACCGTACCAGTGAGATCTCTCAAGTGCCCTTAGTCCAAAAAATTGTCAAAATTTGACGGACTGTTTCTTCCAATCCATGACACATACGGTCAATCTATTTGATCTCATGGGGTTGAGTGAGGGTCCTCTACAATGGCCTATCTCAGTTTTTGATGGCTCGGAGCCATTTTCAATTAGTAGCATTTTTTCGCCTGCTCAAAAAACTGTTAGTTGCTTGCAAGGAAAAGTTGCAAGATTGGCTAGAATTGATTATGTTCCTCATGTGCACAAACCGACGTCGCGAGTGCATCTGGGTGGGCATTTTTATGATAGGAATGCCCCTATCGTGCATCTCAAAACACCAGAACATCAAGAGTCATACCATACTAGTGAGATCTCTCAAGTGCCCTGAGTCCAAAAAATTGTCAAAATTTGATGGACTATTTCTTCCAATCCACGACACATATGGTCAATTTGTTTGATCCCGTGGGGTCAAGTGAGGGTCCTCTACAATGGCTTATCTCAGTTTTAGATGACTCAGAGTCATTTTCAATTAGTAGCATTTTTTCGCCTGCTCAAAAAACTGTCAGTTGCTTGCAAGGAAAAGTTGCAAGATTGGCTAGAATTGATTTTGTTCCTCGTGTCGCGAGCACATCCGGGTGGGCATGTTTATGCTAGGCATGCCCCTGTCATGCATCCCAAAGCACCAGAACGTCAAGAGTCATACCCTACCGACGCAATGTAGAAGTTGCTTGACAACTTTTTTGACAATTTTTTTGACAACAATGACAATTTTTGCTCAAATTGTATCTAGTCTCAATCTATCGCCCCTATGACCCGATAATGACTCAAATAATTATACATGATTATACAAGAATCAAGAATGCTCATGATTGACCAGGGACACATCACATATACTCAAAACATAGTCACAAAACATTGACACACAAAATAGTCACAAAACATTGTCACATATTATTCAAAAATCTGCCTCTAAATATGGTCAAATCAGCTCTTGGCTATTTGATTATACAAAAAATTGTCTTACAAATAATCTCATGGGCTTTTATAAAAAATTTGGCATTACAATATATGTGATTCAGCTCATAGCCATTTTAATATACAAATCATCTCATGGGCTTTTATACAAAATTTGGCATTAGAATATGTGCGATTCAGCTCATCGCCATTTTAATATACAAAATTTGGCATGTACATATGTACAAATCAGCTCATTGCCACTTAAATATACAAAATTATGCCCCTAAACATGTAAAAATAAGCTCATGGGCATTTATATATACAAAAAATGAATATAGAACAATTCGTCGACGATTTATACAAAATTCTCAAAATCATTCTACTCTAAACTATAGAATCAATCAAGTGAGCCTTCAGGATCGACTCTAACCCGTATTGTGTCAAGTATTGCCTCGTGGTCAAATTCACGAACTTTCCATAAAATCTTGTTATGAGGTCTACCATGATACTTCATCAAATGAATATTTGTTGCAACAACAAGGTTAGAGAAATGAAGAATATGTCTATGTGTTTCAAAGTCCTAGAACAACCAAACATCAGAATTCTTGATAGGGTATCTCCGAAGCCATGTTCCTATCACGACAACAGACCCTATTGGGTACTCAATACCCTCTCTGTCAATGATTGTGGTTGTCAATTTTCTTTTAGGCTCAACACAATGACACAAATAGTAATCTATTCCTTCTTCATTGTTCTCTTCTGCAACAACTGCATACACATGACCTGCATTTTATAAAGTGTTAATTAATACCAAAAATAAAGTATGATGTACAACAAAATGAACCAAAAAGAATACTAGCAAAAAAATTAACTCAAAAAATCACCTGAATCCACTAGGTCAGATACATGGTCAAAATCCAGTGATGTCTCCATCTAGCTCAATTGTAGTGCTTTGGGAATTTGATATGAATCAATGGGAACCAATAGTCTATAAGACCATTTGTCAACCCACTCTTCTGATTCACATTCTTCCCATAAACAATACATGCATGAAGAGCAAAAACATACCATCTGTCTCGTATAAATTACTAGTGAACTTGAATTTGAACTCATAAATGAGTGCATGTCACTTGATCCTACAACTGTACAACAATCTAGATAGTTTTCAATGTTAGATTCAGTAATCAACCAAAAAATCTATGAACCAATGACGTACCTGGATTACTTGGACCCATCATAGACTTACACCATCGCACAATTGTTTCTACATCTGCCAACTCAGCACCACCTTCGTACTTCAATTCTTCCCTGGCTAGGGTTCTTTTCACACATGCTCCTGCACCATTGTGCTCTCCCTTACCATAAAACATCCTTGCATTCGTAAATTGTGCGGTGCAATTATCTGACCATATTATGTGTTGGTTGTATCATTTGTTCCTTTCCCTTAAACTATCATAGAAAACTTTAAAGCATCCTTGTACAAACTTTGATGAATGAGTACGATCATCACTTATGTAGAAGTGATACTCTCTTACAACCTTTCTATCCTCCTCTGTGCTATCATCTACATGCATGAATGCTATGTGTATAAAAATAGAAACTTGTGTAGAGTGATAATACATGGATTGCACTTCATTTTACTTAATGTTGTTCTACTAACATTTAATGACTTACTTGTTTTGCTTATCAAATGATCTTTTTTTATTTTCTTGCTCATTATGGTTGATGTAATGACACATCGAGTAGCATTAGAATCTTTACTACATGATTTTGAACCAATAGATTGGTATGCATCAAATAGATTTCTGACAATAGTCTTTCACTGTTACTTTCAGATGATCTTAGGCCTAGAATTTTCATTCTCTCTAAAATTCAAATTTTTAATCATTTGAACAATTAATTGACATCTTGCGGTTTGATTTAATTTTTTAAAATAGTTTTGCCATATTCTTTTAACCATTCTCCTACAAGTTCATTCATTCATTTTATTGGGCATTGACTTCAATATATTCTCATCAATATCAATTAGATACTTTGGTTTCCTATGAATGATTCTAGGAGGTGTTAATATCGGTGCATTATGTACATTCAATTCATTAAGTAGAGAAGGTGTAATATGTTCATCATTTAATTGATTATTCAATGCGGTATCTTCTTCAATTGCATTAGGTTCAAACGGTAAATTATCAAATGTTTCTTCTTCAATTACATTAGGTTCAAACGGTAAATTATCAAATGATTCTTCTTCAATTGCATTAGGTACATTATATTCATTTGGTAAATCGAATTGAGATGTTGAGGTTGACATACCTTCTTCTCCCATTATTCTTATGTCACGCAATTTCTTCATACGCTGCCTTTGTCTTTCCTTTTGAGCCTCTCGTTGTTCCATCGTGCCTCGCTTGTTCTTTCCCATGGTTGAGATCGGTTGACCTAAATAGAATCATATTACATATATATGTAAAGAAAAGTTCAAAAATAAATAAATAACCAAAAGTATGCATCTTATCACTATTTTTTGGAATCAAACTATTAAACAATCACAATTTAATCATTTGAAACCATGCAAAAACAAAAAACTAATAAAAACAACAATTCAATCATTTGAAATCATGCAAAAAACAAAAAATTCACTTACTTTTATGTATACAACAGTGATAGAAGTGTAGACACAGTTCAAGTGGGGCCTTCAACGACCTCAAAAACTTCTTTTGAGGCCATTGAGGCTCTTGGGTAACTAAAACTATGTCTCTAAACTGTGTATGCGCTACATTGATAACCGCATACGCACTGCTAGGCCATAAAATCTTGGCAAGCCCAATGGTATTCTCAGCTGATAAGTAGCGCATACGTGCTACTAAGCCTAAAAATGTTATCCCAAGGTATCGAATAATGGGAATAGTACCACTTATGAGTAATAAGTACCGTGTATGCGCTACTAAGCCTTAAAAATGTTATGGAAGGGGTATGGAGGAAGGGAGAGGGAGAGAGGGAGAGAAGAAGGGGGGAAGGGAGAGAGAGGGAGAGGAGAGGGGAGAGGGAGAGAGAGGGAGAGAGGGAGAGGAGAGAGAGGGAGAGAGGGAGAGGAGAGGGGGAGAGGGGGAGAGAGGGAGAGGAGAGGGGGAGAGGGAGAGAGAGAGGGAGAGGAGGAGGAGAACATGGGGGAAGGGAGAGGTAGAGGGAGGGAGAGAGGGAGAGAAGAGGGGAGAGAGAGAGAGAGAGAGGGAGAGGAGAGGGGAGAGGGAGAGAGGGAGAGGAGAGGGGAAGGCGAGAGGGAGAGAGAGGGAGAGGAGAGGGAGAAGGAAGAGAGGGAGAGGGAGAGGAGAGGGGAGAGGGAGAGAGGGAGAGAACATGGAGGGAGGGAGAGAGGGAGAGAAGAGGGAGAGAGGGAGAGAAGGAAGAGAGAGAGAGAGAGAGAGAGAGAGAGGAGGGGGTGGAGATGGAGAGAGAGGGAGAGGAGAGGGGAGAGGGAGAGAGAGGGAGAGGAGAGGGAAGAGGAGAGAGAGAGGGAGAGGAGGAGAGAACATGGGGGGAAGGGGAGAGGTAGAGGGAGGGAGAGAGGGAGAGAAGAGGGGGGAGGGAAGGGAGAGAGAGAGAGAGAGTGAGAGAGAGAGAGAGAGAGAGAGAGAGAGATGAGAGAGAGAGAGAGAGGGAGAGGAGAGGGGAGGGGAGAGGAGAGAGAGGGAGAGGAGAGGGGAGAGGGAGAGAAGAGGTGGGGTGGGAGAGGGAGAGAGAGGGAGAGGAGAGGAGAGGGAGGAGGGAGAGGGAGAGGGAGAGAGGAGAGGGGAGAGGGAGAGAGGGAGAGGAGAGAGAGAGAGAGAAGAGGGGGGTGGGAGAGGGAGAGAGAGGGGAGAGGAGAGGGGAGAGGGAGAGAGAGAGAGAGAGAGAGAGGTGGGGTGGGAGAGGGAGAGGAGAGGGGAGAGGAGAGGGAGAGGAGAGAGGGAGAGGAGAGGGGAGAGGGAGAGGAGAGAGGGAGAGCAGAGGGGAGAGGGAGAGAGGGAGAGAACATGGGGGGAAGGGAGAGGTAGAGGGAGGGAGGGAGAGAGAGAGAGAGAGAGAGAGAGAGAGAGAGAGAGAGAGGAGGGTCGAGAGGGAGAGAGAGGGGGGGAGATAGAGAGAGAGAGAGAGAGAGGGAGAA